>NW_022900924.1:28372704-28468221 GCF_012274545.1 Fukomys damarensis
TATATATATATATATATATATACAGGCAAGTGGAATCAGATGCTCATATATACTTAAATTCTGTTAGCATTTTGCTAAAATTCATTAGTATTATAGCATTTGGATCTGCTATATCATCAGGATATGCTATATCTTCAGGATTAGTTTTTCTAACTCATGTTAGGTTGTGCATTCCTAGTATTGCAAAGAAAAAATATATTTTCCTACATTACCACAATATTCTCCATTAATTGTATTTTTAGAAATATGAAGTAAAAATGGACAAATTTTCCAACAATAGAGTGGTATATGTTTGTATCAAACAAGGAAAATATAAATTTGAATTTCTAGTGACTTTCTCTTTGGGCTGTCAGGAAACTCGAAGTCAGCATTATTTTTTCTAATATTTTTAATTTTTGCTGGAAATATCTCTTGAGAATCCCATAGAATACATTCGACATTTTAAGGCATTTTACAACATTAATAGCAAAATTCCAAATATAATATGTTACCCCTTCTCTGATACCTGTGCTCATGGGGTATTATTGAGGTGGCATGGTTGCTGTGTCTTTTCCTTTACATATCTGGAAAGAACTCAGCATGAGCTTTTGAAATCTTTGTCTTCTTCCCTTGCCATAGCTTTTAAAATAGTATGATTGTGGCTTGAAGTATTTCTATTTTTTTTCCAATTAGTATTTCTTCTGCTTATTTCTTATTTTAACTATTTTTTCTTTTGTATATTTGTGGCTAAATTAGTACATTGTGTTTTAAATTAGTATTTCATTGAAACTGAAATTATTTACATGCAGTCTTAAAGGTCATAAAACACAATAATTTCAGCCTGGGATTTGGCTCAGCGATTCCACCACCTGCCTCACAAGCAAAAGGGCCCAAGTTGAATCCCTGATACCAAACTAAAAGACAAAAAACAAACAAAAAACAATAATTTGACTTCATGTTGAGAATTCTACTTACTTTGTTTTAGTTAAGTTAATAGCTTCTGTTAGTGAAGTAATTGTTTCAAGGAAATCACTAGCATTGCAATAATTTTAGATCCAGGTCTACCTAAGTGGTTAGGTTACTGAATAAGCAAAGGTTTGTTGACTTATGAGTTTAAAAGTAAAATATTTTGTAGAACCATTTTATCTTTCTTTATAGCACTAGTGATATGTATTAAGAACAGTAATGTAATGTCATCTACTTGTTTCTTTGGAAAATGACTTGGAAAAACTTTTCCTTGAAATTAATAATAAATGGTAATATGTGCATGTTGCATGATTAATCTAAGGCACCAGGTTAAAAATATAAGCAAAAATAACTCAAATAGAGGAAATGTAACTTTCAACCTGCTAAATATTCAAAGCACAAGTTTGTAGCCTCTAAAACTGAAGAATGAATTCTAGGAACAATAGAGGTTAAGAGTAGGAAAAATTTATTGAGAGAAAGAGAGATTCTCATTAAGAGAAACAGAAAGCGGACCTGAAAGTGGGTCACCTGCCAAACTTCTCAAAGGTGTTTTACATGGCAAAGCCTTGAGGTGAGGCAGATACAAAGTGGGACAAAACTATAAGACCCAATGGAAAATCAGAAGGTGGGTGCAAGGTGGAACAAAACCATGATCAACCAAAAAGATCACACATACAGTCACCCAGGTAATATTGATGTAGTGGGGATCAAGTACGAAGACAAAAATATGAACAAGGAATTCCCGAAGACAAAACAAGGTAGGGAGATTACAGACTATCTGGAATATCAATAACTGCTATTTGTCTCCAGGACAAGGAGGTAGGTGCGGTACATTTTCTCTTTTTATAATGCTAACCTGTGAATGTGCCTCAATTATTTTTTTATGCTGAGGGCCTAGCCTTGTCTAACTGCCTTATAATAATTTCTAGTTTAGTGTCAAGGGAAATATGAAATATATCTCCCAAACTGTTAACTGTATGATCAGCAGAGTTCTTGTTCTCTAGAAATAGAAGAATGAGGTTAAAAGTAGAAAGATATTTATTAATAGGAAAGCTCCCGGGGGTCAGCAGGGGTCCCGAGTAGGTAGCTAAGGACCCCACTTTACAGAGAAGTTTACAGGGTGAAGCCCACATGGGTACCATGTGGGCCACAGCCATGAACATCCAGTGAAATTACAAGTACAGTCGCTTAGGTAAGGTGGTCTAATTGGGAAGCAAGTCGGGTAGTAAGCGTGGATAGAAAGAAGAAGAGTTCCCCTAGGAGGCAATGGGTCCAGAGGTCTCTGGTCACCCCCAGGGCAGTGGATGCCTGTCTATGTGTCACCGAGCCCAGTTCTTTGAAAGTATGTGGGTCTGCTCATCTTGTCTCCATCTTGAGGCCTGGTTTTCAGCAGACATGCAGCTGCGGTGTGTTTTATCTTTGCCCTGTCTGACTGCCTGTAATATTTCTACCTAGCTCATCTCTTGATACTATTAGCAGCTACCTGCAATAAAATTATTATGTGATATAGTACTAATTTAATATAATAAATAAAATCACTTATTTTTCTTGACATTTCTTTTCTGTTATTTTAGTTAATATACCATTTCCAATATTGGAATACATTATTAAATGTTTAATATCAGTTACTCTTGCAAGATCATTGTCAATCTTTTCCAATTTTTAAAGTTTTGTTCCATATTATTTGAGTACTTTGCCTAAGGATACCACTAAAAACCTCAAATTCGATACTATTTACAAATATATAAATAGGCTCATTCATTTGTACTTTTTTGGAAATAAAGTACAAGTAAAAATGTTTAATAAAATTATTATAAATCAAGATATAATTTAAGAAAAATATTAAAGGATTTTATTCAAATTAACCTATTTATTTTTCTTCTATATAATATTAGAATTCAGCTATACAAATATACTTTAAAAGTTAAAAAAATATTCTTCATGTATATGTATCTTTAAATGAAGAACAATTCTTTTCATCATGAGAAAATCCTGTGTAGGACTTTGGTAAAATAATTTCCACATCTCTGCCCCCAAATATCTATTGCTTCAAATGTGGATTTTTTTTTTTGTACCGGGGATTGAAATCGGGTCCTTGTGCTTGCAAGGCAGGCCACCTAACCACTGAGCTAAATCCCTGGCCAAATGTAGATTTTTTATTATATTTCTATAACTACTAGTTTTCTGTATAGATTAGGTAAAAATAAAAATGGGGCATAAAACTATGTTCAATTTTTATCTGCAAACTAGTTACCTAAAATGTGAATATTAAGGAATGGTAATCTTTCTTAAAGTTACCTAGAGTTATGAGTAGGGTAAGGACAGGGGATGTGATAGTGTTTTAGCAGCATATATAGCTAAACCTTGTTGCTCTATATAATTGCACTTTTTCCCACATTCTGTAAATGGTTTTTGTTCAGTAATGTTTTACATGTTTTTTTGTAGTCTTTAACAAGTTTTGCAACCAATAGATTAAATAAGGTTTACTACTATCACATATAGTATCATATTACATATAGGGATATCACATATCACATATAGAGACAATAAGGTTCACATTCCAAACAATCAGTTACCACACTAAAATTGTAATCCTGTTATTTTACAAGCAGTGATATACAACAGAAAACGGTGACATTTAGAGCCTTAATTTGAAAAGCAGTTAGGAACAAATGACACAAAGATATAATTGTTTTAAAATTTTAGATATAATGACATATTGGTCCCAAAATTGCCTGATAAAAGAAAGAGCTGAAATCATTGTTGAGATTGACTCTAAAACAAATCTTCAATGCAGAAAGAATTTGGACACAAAGAGCCTAATGTGCTCTGTTGTTTCCAAAGTCCTATAAAAGGTTTACAAACACAGTCTTCAACCTGATTTTTATATAACTTCCAGAACTGTCATAAATGAAAACCTTACACAGTAAGATAAATTGTATTATTTGTTATTATAACTATAGAGAGTTGGGCTGGTTACACTAGTAATTTTCTATATAATTTTTTGAAAGAACAGAATTCAAGGATTCATAGAACATTACAAGTACTTAAGTTGACATCATTTTGTATTGAATGAGATTGCTTTCTAGTGGGTAGCATTCATAAGATAATCTCTTTACAATTGCTTGACTTTTAGAGACCAGAAATCCTCATTGCTCAGCTAGCATACAAAAGCATATCCACTGGGGTAAATTATTGTCATTTATTGATAAAGCTGCATTGAAAACAATTTGGGTGGCTATATGTTATCAAAAGAGACCTTCTAACTAATGATTAGGTATCTTACACTCATTCTGATAGATGTTATGAATTATCAGGACAATCCATCTTATCTTGGTAATGTGGTAATTTTTAAAAGAAATATTGAATTTACTGTTGTTATTATTGAGATATTCCAGAGATGCACTAATTTATATGTTTTGAAGTGTAAAATGTGTACACTACTGAGAAGGATACCAGCTGATTTGCCCGAGAGTTTTAATAGAGACTTGAATTTATCTACATGAGATTGGCTCCTCAAGGTGCACTTTTATATTTAACTTGTGTTATGAGTCAGTGCTGATAACAAACATTTATTATTCTGAGAATATTACATAATTTGAATTATGTTAATGATGGTTTCTAATCTATTAAATATTATAGAATTTATGTCACAATATGACAGTTGTAAGGGTAGAATCTCCCTGGATGAGTATGTTTGCTTAGCTTTCCAGAATAAAAAATTTGTTTTCCTAATACTCTTAAAGAATAAAATGCTATACTTTTTGTAAAGTTCATCAGCTTTGCCCTACCAAATTATAGGCCAAAGCTATGAAATCCTATGCAATTTGTGTGTAAAGATTCTTTCCATTTAAATTCAAAATATAAACAAGATTACTTAAGTAATACTTAGTTAACAGCAAATGCCTTTTAAAGATGTATTTTATTTAAACTATAAATTTAACACTAATAATTTTTACTTTTGGTGATTAAATGTACTTGGCAGACTTTGTGATTCTGAATAGTTATTCTTCATGAAAATGAACCACCTTAACTCTATAGTACAGCCTCTTGAAATACAAATTAGTCTTCTTCCGGGTAGCCTAAATTAGCAGGTATAATGAAAATGCTCTAAGAAATACAACAAAATTAACCTAAAATTGTCAGTCAAAAGGTTTTAGCTCTAATGTAACTGTTGTCTTAACTAGCTATTTGATTTTCTACTAATCAACTGAACTTTCTGGACCCTCAAGTTTTAAGAAATACAGTAGCAAATTTTTATAAAAATTGATCTTGTATATAATATTTATTGAAGAGTTTTGAGGTATGACACAAAATTAGAATATTCAGCTAATTCACTATGATAAAAGGATTTTATAGTTTTTCTCAAATACCTGTTTACTCATAATTTGCTATGAGAGAATGAAAAATATTAATTGCAAAGGTTCTGGATTAACAGGCAGATGGCTGATGTTTGAGGATATTATTTAACATGTAGAATATGTTTCGCACAACTGGAGACTCTAGTGGTTCAATTAATGATTAGTTGGAATCCGAATTCCTTGTAAAGTTTCTATAATTTGACTCCCACTTATATTGTCTATCATTTGTCCACTTTTTTTCTCACTTATTCAGCTTCATACATTATGATTGCTCATGTAACTATTCACTTCTAAGTTTGAGACACACAGCTTTCTTATTCCTCTAAAATAACCTTTTGACTGTCTTATCTAATCAAATATAGTCTATGCTTTACTTAAAAATGGTCTTCTTTTCCTGAAACAGTGAAACAGTGCTTTTCTCATCCTAACTGCTATGGAAATTATTCTTTGATACCTCATATAATTTTAAACAAAGAGAAGAAAACGTATTCATAGCATCACTTATGTATATGTAGTTATAGCCACCAAAATAATCAAATTTTAGAAAATTAATTCAATGTAAGAGTACATGTCAATCATTCATATTTTTTCTGCAAGAAATTTCTATTTCTTATAAATTTATATTTCTTTATATTATAATGTCTATTTTAATATAAATGACAGTCTAGGAAAATCCATTAGGAGTAAGCAGCCATAAAGATAATCATATTCAGGATTTATTAATGACAGAGCCAAATAATACTGAGGAGAATTACATAGATACTAATTATTAATCAGAATCATAATTTGTAGAGCAAAGACAAGAATAATGATTAATTTAGATTTTAAATAATATAGATTTATTGATTAAGTATAGGATCAAGTTTCCACAGTGGAGATAATGAAAAAGTTTAATTTAATGAATTTTTATGTCAATATATCACACTTGCTAGGGGTGAGTTTTTCTAAGACAAAGACCATGTATAATCATTCTGCACATAGGACTTGCAAAAGTTCTTAAAGCTGATTAATAGTAATGGAGTAATACATCTTAAAGGACTCTAATACCAAAAAAGCTGTAGATATGAATAAAAATGTCTGATTTATGGTATTAAGATTCTGTGGGGATTTTTTTACCTCAAAATTTATATTTTTGATAGTGAATCCTGAGATAATAGAAATATTTTAACAACTAATTTAAGAATAAATAGTATCCTCTTCCTGAAGGTAAAATATTGATAAATTTTTATTATTTTGCATTTTGCAGTTCAGACTTTCAGTGTTAAAAATTATAAAATGTGTGATGGCTAAACTTCATTCTATCAGCTTATTTGGCTGCCCGAGGTATTGTGGAGAATACATCTCGCTGTATACAGGTGGAACCTGTGTGCCTAGCCAGGAGTGAGGGCTTACAATGTGGTAAGTAGAGCTTGATGTTGAGTCCTAGATGTGGCTTAGAACGGAATGATGGTAACAACATGGACAGGAAAAGCCAGGCTTACAAGAATACTGATGGAAACAGGGACTGTGTTAGAAAATACCCTAAAGCCCAAGCATGTTACATTCTAGCAGTGAACTTGCTTCATTCTGTCTGTTCCCTAACGTTTTATAGTCTGAATTTTAAGGTGATAGACTAATGAATATATTGAAAGAAATTCTAAGGCACAAGTGGCATTTACTACCGGCTTCTCTAAACCAGATCTAAAATGAGACTCGGGATCACAGAGGAGAACCAAGAGACATGAAGATCATTCAGGTTGATCAAACAGGAAGTAAAGCATGTAAAGTTGGGAACAAGAAAAGCATATTTGCTGTAACTATTATTAGTAAAAAGAAGTTAAATGCTTTGCATTAGGACAATTAGAAAGATGTCTAGTCAGCATCAGAGAAAATGGCCTGACAATCCATCCCAGGCATGAGTATAAAAGAATAAACTCTTTTGAAAGACTTTGCTTCCCTCAGATTTAGTATTTCCACTTTTATAGCTAGATCTTTTTTATTAGATTTTGCTACACAGTGAGTGATATGGGTCTAGATTCAGACATTTGCATGTGGATAACCAGTTTTCTCAGCATTGTTTCTTAAGGAGGCTATCTTTTCACCAGTGTATACTTGTGAATCTTCTGTCAAAATTAGATAAACCAATGTACCTGGAGTTGTTTCTCATCTTTTATACTCTTTCATTGATCTCTATGTCTGTTGATGTGCCAGTACCATGCTATTTTTATCAGTGTAGCTCTGTAATATAACAAAGAATCTAAGATTGTAATTTGTTATTTTTGCCCACCATTGCTTTTGCTATTCTGAAGCTTTTAATTCTTTATAAATTTCAGGTTTATTTTTCTAGTGAAGAATGATGTTGATATTTTAAATGAAAATGTATTAATTCTACATATTATTTTGACCATTCTGAAAAATTTTATTTATCTGGTAGCAGAAAATGTCTCTCCATTTTCTAATATCTTCTAAAATTTCTTTCTTCAGACTACTACAACTTTTGTTATTAGTGATGAGTACCTCCATAATTTGATACCTAGATTTTAAGATAACATGAATGGAATTGTTTTCCTGATTTCTTTCTCAGTAGCTTCATTATTGTGGTACATGAACCCTCTTGATTTTTGGTTGTTCATTTAGGATATTGATCTGTAATTTTCTTTTTTTATTATTTCATCCTTTATCCAGGGTAGTACAGAATTCAAAGAATGAATTTGATTTTTTTTCTTTGTACCCAAGAATTAATTCAGGACCTTTCAGTTGCAAGGCAGGAGATAGAACCACTGAACTAAATCCCCCCAGCCCCTCAATGAATGAATTTGAAAGAGTTTTGTGGGCCAAGGATTTAGCTCAGTGTTTCCACTGCTTGCCTTGCAAGCAAGCGCAAGGACCTGATTTGCTTTTCAATTTCCTGGAAAAGTTTTGAGAAGTATTAGCATTATTTCTTCCCTGTAGTTATGATAAAATTCATCAGTGAATCAAGTCCATACCTCTTCTTACTTGAGAGAGTTATTACTGGATCAATTGCATGGCCTATTATTGACATATTCAAATTGTCATGTCATCTTATTTCAGTTTCCATATGGGTCTTTGAATTTACCTATTTCTTCTAGAACTCCAGTTTATTAGAATATAAATTTTTTAAATATTCTGTATTTCAGCAGTGTTTGTTATGATTTTGCCATTTAATTTCTACTTAAATATGGGTCTTTTCCTTCATTCTTTTGGTATGTTTGCTTAACAGTTTATTAGTCTTATTTGACCTTTAAAAAAAACAATTGATTGATTCATTGATCCTTTGTATATTTTATCCCAATTCCATTGATTTCTGCTCTTATATTATAATTTCTTTCCTTCTACAAATTTGGACTTGGATTGCTTTTTAAGGATATTAAGGTGAAACACTAGATTATTTATGGGGTAATACACTATTTTCCTTATGAACACTAATAATTTTACGTTTCCCTGTTGGAACTGCTTCCTTGTCTCCTACAAATCGTGGTATACACCATATTGTCATTGTCAATTGATTCTAGGAACTTTTAACTTTCCTCCATCATTTTTTTTTGTGTCCCGTTGATTATTCAAGAATATATTAAAAGAGATAAAACACTTGGAAATTTAGTCAATAGCATTGATGGTCACAACAGAATTCCAGGTGGACAAGAAATAATTCTAGGAAACATTTGTGTCAGTTAGGTTGAATTATGACCTTGTGTTTATTTGAAGATAAAATACCACTTAGGGAAATGTGTCTCCTTGTCAAATTGGTGAAGCTCTATTTTTTCAATTTGATTGGCTTAGAGGCTTCCCAGGGGATTGTTCAGCACACTTCTTGGTGAGTCATGGAAATACAGACTTGGGTACTGTTTGTGATTCGCTGCCCCTTGTCTTTGGCACTGTGCCCCAGCTATGCTTCCCTCCCTGCCACTAAGAAAGTTTGCTTTGCCAATCCTTTCTGTCATTATGATTCTTTCTTGAAGCCAGCCAACCATAGACTGAATCCTCTGAGATTCTAAACTGACTTAAACTTCTTTGTAAAGGTGTCAGGAAAGCAGACTGATGCAAAATGCAATGTTAAAATATGTTTTTTTACATGTAAAAATTACCTAAATGCTAAGAAAACAGAGATTACTAGATTACCAAGAAGTGCTGCCTAATATTCTGACAGAGATTTAGCATGAACCAGTTGCTGAACAATAATATTCCTCCCACATCCCCTGTTTTTATTTCTTTTCTTTTCTTTTGGTATATGATACTGAGGGACATACTCAGGGCTTCTTATATGTTAGTGCTTACTCTTGTTCCTGAGTACATTACCATTACCTAGGTATCAATTTTATATCTGTGAAACTGCATTGCATGTGGAACAGAAAAACTCCATCTCAGGATATTTGGACAATTTACTTTGACAAGAAATATAAGGGTTGCATTCTCTCCTGACAGAGTGGTACTCAATAACTGAATTACATATTACAAATTTATTCATAGAAATGTGCATATTTGCACAGGTACATATTTATACAGATAGATAGATAGATAGATAGATAGATAGATAGATAGATAGATAGATATGTGTACGTCAGTGAAGGGAGAGGAGGAATTTTCCCATCTTTTAATCTCACTGGCAACAGATTCTTTGATGATGTCATGAAGACTGTGAAAATTCTTTCGAAAAAAAAAGTTCAAATAAATCCTTCACTCCAAATTCCATCTATACTAAAGGTATTTGCAGGCTCATGTAAACATGTGTAACCCCCCTGTTAAAAAATGATCACTCCTAGTAGTTGCTTTTACAATTCTGAGTCTCAGGAGGTCACAGTATTTGAGGCAGCATTACACAGCTTTTGTTTTCTTCCTTTTTTTCTCTGCTGTTTCTGTCCTTAGCCATGATTGAACGACAGAAACAATGAGTGTATTTATTCTTAAATCACTGATAGTTAGCCAAAGCAAAAAAATGAGTGTAACTGTAGGACTATTGCATTTTCACAGCTTTTTCCTGAGACGGTGAGTTGTATCCAGAGAAGTCAAGGACATCAGTAATACAGAGTGGTTTCCTGAAAGGAGGTCCAACTCAGGATCTGTTTGAAGTCAGAGCAATTAAAAATGGCCAAATTAGTATTTCCTTTAAAGTCATAATTGCCTCATCCATCTTACTGTTTTCTCTGAACTTTGTATCTTGATGTCCAGAGTATAAGACACCTGTATGTGAAATGCTTTCCACCAGATTCCGTGCCTTTGATTTTTTGGGGGAAGAAACAGGAAGAAAACCTGAGAAGTAAACAGATAAACAGGTCAACAAATATCTTTCATAGCCTTGGGAATATTGAGAAATATTGTTTTAAAAGAAAGTACATTGTTTAGTAATCTTGCTTATTTTAATTTAATATTTCAACCGGTTAGTTTGGTTGAATTTGCTCTTTTAAAATGATATATTTTAATACTGGGGAATTAACTCAACTAGCATGCATTGATGTCTAAGTATATGTCTCTACTGACAAGTTAGAATACAATATATATGGTAGAGTAATGGTTTTGAATTTTTAGGAGTTTCTCAAAAATAATTTTGACAACATTCAATCTTGGCAAAGTTCCAAAGACAAAGATGACTCTTTGTTACAGCTATTGTTTGGAAACTGAAGAGGGCATGAGCAATATTTTAAGAATTCACTGAAGCACAGTTTCAAATGACATAACTACTTTGGGCCTGCTGGGAAACAAGGTCTCAGAAAAACAGCCTAGCAGGTGGTATTAAGGAGCCGAAGAGTTGTTTCTGAGAGTCACCTTCAGAAAGAATACAAGGGTAAGAGGTGGAGTTATCAAACAACAAACTCTGGCAAAAAATCAAAGGGAACTCTTTGTGAACACACAGAGGATATAGAATTGCTGTTTTCAAATGGAGTTTAAAAAGTAATGCCTTACCCCAATGCACACTGTTCTTTTCATCACATTTCTACAAGTGATGTTTACAGCAAACATGTTACTATGTGGAAAGAAAAATACAAGCAGGGGAGCGTTCCCAAAGGGTTTAGTGTAGAAGTCAGCAGAGGAATAGATGGAAATTCCATTCTCCTGTCAGTTTCCCATTTCAAATCAGTTTATTGTACATGAAGGTACTTTCTTTTGTACCATGAATCAAATTCAGGGCTTCATGCTTGTCAGGCAGACACTGAACCACTGAGTTACATCCTCAGCCCTCTTTCTTCCTATTATCTGTATTTTACATTGAACTTTATCCATGTATTGAGTTTCTTATATATGAGAAACTATGTTATACTTAAGCTTATGTGTTTCATTTATTTAACATTATGGTCTCAAGAGGCATCTATTTTTCTACAAATGACTCCAGTTTATCATTTTTTATGGCAGAGTAGTACTCCATTATATATAAATATCTCATTTTCTTTATTCATCTGTTAATAGTTGTACAGACTGTTTCCAAGATTTAGCTACTAAGCATTATGCTGCTATGTAAATGGGTATAAATGTATACATGTAGCATTGTGTCCTTAACTCTTTCGGAAAGCTACCTAAAAGGAAAATCGCTAGGTCAAGTGGATTTTCTATTTTCAGTTTTGAGAAATCTCCAAATTGATTTCGATAGAGGCTGTTAACTGTTTACACTTTTAAGAACTGAGAACAGTTCCTTTTCCCCTGCAGTCTCATCATCAGCATTTATTTCTTCATGATAGCCATTTCTTCTCTAGTGAGATGAAAACTTGTGTTGTTTTAATTTGCATTGGTGTAATGGCTAGCAATATCAACATTTTTCCTGTATTCATTGCCTGTTTGTACCTCTTCACCTGAGAGGTATCTATTCATTTCAGGTATGCATTTTTTTATTGGGTATAATTTTTATGAGTTGATTGTATATTCTAGATATTAGTCTTTTATCTAAGCAGTAGCTGGAAAAAGACATATGTTTTCTCTTCATGCTTTTTATGTTTTTTCTGCTGTACAGAATTTTGCATTTTATTTTGACATGACCCATTTGTTGACTTTTTATATTATTTCTTATGCAACTGGAATTCTCTTCCAAAAGTCTTGTCTTCAAGAGTTTTATTTATTTTGTATTTCAGCAGATTAAATATTTGTTCTAATGCCTATATCTTTGATCCATTTTGATTTGCTTAGTGCCTTGTGAGAGATATGCATCTACATTCAATCTTCAGAATGTAGATTGTCAATTTTTCTAGCACCATTTATTGAAGAGGCTATCATTCCTCCAATGAAAAGATTCATCCCCCTTGTGAAAGATAAGGTAGCTGAGTGCACTTGGAGCTGTTTCTCAATCCTGTATTCTGTTCCATTGATCCATAGCCTGTAGTTTTGCAAATACATGCTGTTTTTATCACAATAGTTTAGTATAACTTGAAGTCCAGGATTGAGATGTCCACTGGCTTGTCCTTGTTTCCCAGATTGCTTTTGCATTCTAGGAATTGCTTTTGATATTGTAAGATTGCTTTTGCTGTTTTAGGATTGCTTGCTCTAGTTCTGTAAGACATGCTATTTGTGTTTTGATGGGGATTGCATTTATCTGTATAAGAATTTTGAAAGTATGGCCATCCTGGCTATCCAAGAACAAAGGTTATGTTTCCATTTTCTGATATCATCTTCCATCTAATTTTTCAGAGCACAATAATTTTCACAGTAAAGGTCATTTACTTCATTGCTTAGGTTAATTCATAATTATTTCATTTTCCTTGATCCTATCATGACAGATGCTCTTCTCTAACTTCTCTCTTAGTGAGATTGTTATTGTTGTACAGGAACGGTATTGATTTTTGAGTACTGACATGTATCCTCTTATGCTATCAAATTTGGTATTAATCCTAGGAGACTTTTGGAGGAGTTTTGTGATCTTGTATATAGAGGATGAATTCATTTGCAAAGGATGGTTATTTAACTTCTTTCTTCTCTATCCATAACACCTTTAATTATTTATCTGTGTAATTGCTCTGGTTCATGTTTTGAGGCCTCTGTTAAAGAAAAATGGTGATAACATATCTTTTCCTTGTTCTTGATTTTAAAAGGAATTCTTTGGCTTATTTTTCAAATGATTTTCACTGTTGATTTGTTATATATATGGCTGTTATCAGATTGAAATATAGATCTATTTCTATTTTTTCAGGGTTCTTAGCATGAATGACTGTAGCATTTTGTATTGGGGACACACTGCTAAGTGAAATAAATAAGTCACACATGTGTAAATACCAAATAGTTTTTCTGGTATGAAAAACAGTAATAGTACATAAGACCCTAATGAGATAATTGACCATGTGAAATAGGAAGAAAAGGGCTAAAGGTGTAGGGAAAGTGGGAAGGGTGGGGGAAAGGTAATAAGGGAAAGAAAAAAAATAGGAGAAAATGAAACAATGGAAATAAAATGTTTGTAAGTGGGAAGGGTAAGAGGGGGTGAAGGGAGGGCAGGGACAAGGGAAAAAATGAGAACCAAGACCTGTCATGTAAAGGTACAAGATCCCAATGATGAATGTAACTGTACTGTATACCTAAAATGTACCAATAAACTCAATTAGGAAAAAAAAACTAATTCTATCCCTAAATGGGCTTTAATTATTCTTAATTATCTCCACTATTTTAAATATATGTTTTTTATTGTTTTCTCAACAAAATTAATATAAAGAGAAGTCATTTTCTCCACACGTGACTTTTTTCTTGCTCTTTCAAGAATAGCAATCAATGAACTAAATGAATGATTCTGAAATGTGTCTTAAAAATTGAGCAGATCTGTGATCCATATAAGCATGAGTTTCTGAATATGTTCTAAATATCCTAAAAGAATAACAATTCAAGTTAAATTTCAAAAGCATTATTTTAATTCAAATCAGTTCTGCAACTAAGCAATCTATTTATATATAATAAAATAGTAACAGATGTTTGTACATTTACATTTGTCAGTACATTTTTCAAGAGCCATCTCTAGCCATTTAAAGAAGAGAACCGGTGAGCAATCTCCTGATCATGTCACACAGATTGCTCTAACAGGCACTCCATTTCATGACAGTCATCTGGTATAATGGAGAGCCTCTGTTCCAGAAATATTCTACATGTGTTTTTAATCATCATAAACTGATCATAGATTTTATTTTCTCACTGAAAAAATTTAAGCAGAATGTCAAACTATTGCCTATCAAATATAATGACTAAATCCTGCTTAAATTATTGATATATAATTACATATATATATATATCTGTAGTTTCTATTAAACAGCTCCAATTATGATTGTACATTTTGAATTTGAAAAATATTTTTATGATTATGTAGCAATCATAAATTGAAAGTTAAAAAGCCCACATCCACTGTCAATTATTATTCTCTTTTTCTCCTTTTTTATCTGCCTACAAAGAATCCTTACAATGTTTTTACAGGAATTTATACATATTATAAATTTCTTTTGAGATTTTAGATACTGTTCTGTTGGCCATTCCTGTCTGACTCTAGGAAAACTCTGTGCTAAATGCAAAATCAGTATTATAGTATTTCAGTAGTTCATAAGGATCATTAATTTTAGAACATAAGTGATATAAAATACCTAATGATTTTGAATACTTGGTTTTAAGTCTTTTTTCTAGGATTTTCTGTAAAACCTGTATCATACTAATATTACTTGTCAGTAAATAAATGCAATTATATGGATTTATAAATAAATATATAAAATTACATGAATGTACTTGACAGCAAGATGAAGGATGATACTTGCATAAGACTTGTCTCCCTGACATACCATTGTCGCTGTAATTATTACACATTTCCTACCAAAATGAAGGCTAGGGCTGGGGATTTAGCTCAGTAGTATTGCACCTGCCTTGCAAGCACATCCTGTGTTCAATCCCTGGTACAAAATAATACAAAACTTCTCGCAAATTCATGGTTTTTACCTGGGAGACTAAGCAAACAAATCAATAAAACAACTAAACCACAGATTAATACAGCTATTTATCTAGATTTGTATCTATCTATAGCTATATCATATATCTTAAAGAATATGTAAGGATG
Organism: Fukomys damarensis; assembly: GCF_012274545.1. Classification (NCBI taxonomy): domain Eukaryota; kingdom Metazoa; phylum Chordata; class Mammalia; order Rodentia; family Bathyergidae; genus Fukomys; species Fukomys damarensis. The sequence goes on from NW_022900924.1 coordinate 28,388,005, forward strand.
TTTCATTTTCTTCTTTGTGTAGTTTAAATTGTAAGTGGATGAGAAAAGAACTTGCAGTACAAAAAGGATTTCTTTAATATATAAAACGATGGGTAATAGCTTGAAATCTTAAAAGCAAAGGGAAAAAGAAAATAACATTTTACAAAACAAAATTCAAAGTAAAAAAATCATGGCAGGATTAATGAAGGAAAAAATGAACATAATGTTCATTAAAAATGAATATTTATTAAAAGATGAACATTATGTAAAAAGTGAAAAAATAATACACACACACATCTATAACCCACATTGCAAATATGGCAATAGTGATAGCAACACTCATTTTTCAAGAAATGTTTGATTCGATGTACCAAGATTTCCTCTGTGTGTGTGTGTGTGTGTGTGTGTGTGTGTGCGCATGCTTAAAATATCTTATCCTATTATCCTATTCAATTGAATCACTGTGTTAACATTGACAGAGATTGATTAATATAGTAGGATCTTTATGTTTTATTTTCTGGCTCTGACAGTGAGTCTCTAATTTTAACATATTTAATTTCAAAATATCTTCTTTTCTCTTAAATAAAATATGACTTAAAATTAATCATCACAAATTTATAGGGATGAGTAAGAGAGTTGATGTTTCCAAATAAGTTGTTAGGCTGAGTATTGTAATTAAAACTAAATGTTTCTTAAATTTTCATTCATATTAATTATCTTATTTAACCATCACAATAGCCCTATGAAATAAGAATAAATGCAATAGTTTCACAAGTAATAAAATAGTAAATCTAAGAGATCTATTCTATTTACCAAGTTGCATACAGTTCAAAGGAAGATTTTAATTTGAACCTAGCTTTATCTGACTCCAAAACTCATAAACTTATAAACTTGCTGTGTACAAAATATCACTTCCCAAATAATATAGGTAATTCAGTGAAAAGTGAAAAAATAATATATACACATAAATATATTTTAATAGAATATATATATAATGTATATTTAATATATATATAATATTTATACATATATATAGAATATATATACATATATATATATATTTATATTTGTGAACTTGTTCGAGGGCAGGCATATGGACATTCAGTTGTTTTAGTATGACTGAAACTTTTTCCATTGGAATTCTTTTGTAACTTTGCCAAAAATAAATTTGCTAAAAATGTATAGTTAAATTTATGGACTCCTACTTTCTTTTTCATTTATGTATATATCAGTAAGTTCACCAATTTGACATAGTTTTATTGCTACCTTATTGTAAGTGTACTTACATTTATTGCATAAAGTTTGAATCAACTGATTCCTGTTATAGTAATCTGTAAACAAGCCTTGCATAAATTTTCCATTAATTACATACATATATATGTTTGTATAACACATTTATATACGTAAACACATAATGCATATCACATTTCCTCATTACAAATATTTACAAATATAACACATTTTGTTGTAGAGCTTTGTTTCCTGAGAATATATATTTATCAGTATATTTTGATATATATATGTTTATTAAGAATCAAGTTTGTTTGTATAAATTCAGTTCAAGAATCAAGTTGATGATATTTACTATAGTGATTCACAAACTTTATCATTTTGTTTCCACAATTCTAGTCCCAAAAGAGTTGGAGGGGAACCAAATCAAATTTTATGGTTAGGTTCAAGGTTGACCATATGAGGAAACTCAGTTTTCATCCAGCTGGGTTTGTGGAGAGAGAACTGGGTTTGTGAATTGAGAAGGAGGCAGAGCCAGAGATACATAAAGAGACATAGAGACAGAGACAGTAATTTTGTAAAGAAATTCATCAGTTGCTTAGGTGAAATATGAAATCCAATATAAAACAAGTTTAACCTAAATATTGAACCTGGAAACTAATATTCAGAACAAAGGTTAAAAACATTTCAATAATTGTGATTTTAAATTATGGTTTTTTTATTTGTAAAACCTAAATGTGCAGTATAGTAGAGAAGATATGTAATAATTTATTGTGTTTTTTAAGATGAAAAATTCTTTACGTGATAACTCTTAAATTGTTCTGATTCATTCACATGGTTAAAGCAAAGTGTTCATGTTTTCATGTAATCTCTATTTTCTTAATGTGTACTTGACATTTTTCATAGTCCTTATTTAACCTCAGAAAAATTAGAGTTTATTTGGGCTGTTGAAAAATTCATGATTCAATAAAGTATGGTGCTTAACTTGATCACAAAGTACCATTTCTACCTCATAAATGCTTAGTAATCTAATAGCACACATTAAATAAATAAATACAAAATAAATAAAATAAGCTATTTTGTTAAATTATTGAATACCTATTAATTAAAGATACTCCCATGTACTGGATTGGATCAAAACTGTCCCCCAAAGGCTCATGTGTTCAGTGCAAGGTGCTCAGAACAGAGGGCACTATTATGAGGTGCAGCCACTTTGGAGAAAGTTGGTCCTAGGCAGTGTAAACCGGAGGGGTGTATTTTTGTACCCACCCTCTTTCTCTCCAGCTCTTCTTCCACTTTCTGTTTTCTGGATGTGATGAGGTGGGCAGATTTTCTCTGCCATGCTCTTCTACCATTTTTTGCCCTACAGCCAGCCAATCATGGACTGAAATTTTAAGCGAGAATACACTTCTCCTTTGAGATGTATATGTCAGGCATTTTGTCCCACCAATGAAAACTAATTATTTAGCCTAAAATTGTCTATGCCATAAGATCTTTTTTGAAAAAGTTTACATTAAGCATAGTAGTTATTCAAAGAATCAGCAAAAAAAAGAACCAGAAATTACAGTCAGTGTAATAAAAGTAAATATAGCTATGCAAGTGTGGAATTAGTGGTATCATTCATGATTGAAATTATGCTAACACAAGAGAATTTTTCTCTCTTTGAATGAAATTTGATCTAATGTTGAAAAAATAAGAATTATTCAGAAAGAAAAAGAGAACGTAAAGTGTTCCAAGCAAAGTGAGCAGCATGTGAGAATGTACTAAAGTGGGAATAGCATGTTAATTGTGCTTCTCAGCCATTATTACACTTTAGTAGTTTAAAAAGCACTAGGGAAATTGATGAGTTCCCAGAGCGTAAACTCAGAACACCTGAACAAGATAACACTATGGCAACTGGGAAAGTAGACATTGGGGGCAAAATCACCTGGAAACATGCTGTGCAATGCTGTACCATATTTACTTGGCCATCTGGCAATACTTCTAAACTATAATGCCAGAACAGGACAAAAATTTGGCAGGCAACATACACTATGGCACTCAAAGCTAATATTTATGCTTCCCACACATGCTTGACATATTCAAATTAATGGACTGGTGTTACCCCATCTCAGCATGCCCTGCTGATTTTGACCGGCTTATTTATATCTTTTTGTTCCTCCTAACACTATTTTTTAAAAAGGAATTTTTAAATTTTGTGATATGTATGTATTATATAGTTAATGTTGTCTTACTTGTCTTCTCATTCCTGAGTCATTTTATATATTCAAGGTGAAGATCAGCAATTTTCTTTTCATTTCCCACAAGACAATTTGATGTTTTGATGTTTGCAATATACCATTCTTCCCAAGGTATTTAGGGAAAAGGACCCGGGAGTGATCTTTAAATATTTTTCCAACTACTTATTTACAAACAATATCAATGAGATGGATTTATTACATTATTATATATGTAACAATAAATTATATATACACATATTATATATTATATAATTATAAATTATTTATAAATGATTGATTTTTCACTTTTTTTTGTACCAGGGATCGAGCTCAGGTCCTTGCACTTGTGAGGCAAGCAGCGGAACCACTGAGCTAAATCCCCAGCCCCGTTTTTTCACTTCTTTTTATTAATTTTATTGGTACATTTAATGTATACAATATAATGACATTCATTGTTGGAAATTTCTACATTTACATAATCAGTTTTCGTTCTTATTTTTTCCCATTCATCTTCCCTCCCTTCAACCTTTTCCTCCTCCCTATCTACAAAGACTTTGTTTTTATTTTTCATTTTCTCATACTAATTCCAATCTGACACTGTAGATCCTCACATAGTCTCATTAAGATATCAATTGTGTTTCCTCACTTTAGACTCTGGAGTGTCTTTTTGCCTTAAATTGACAAGAAAAATGCATGAAATGATGCTAACTGATTAGGCAGGGACATCATAGTTCATCACAGCACCTGTGGCTCTAGGTATGACTATGTGGAATGAAAAGGTATAAGACTAGATAGGAAGAAATGGAATTGATACACTCTTTTCACGAACCCAGGGAACCTCAAATGAAGAATTTTCTCTCATGGCTATGCCACTCATTTACTCAACTAAGGTTATTCCTGGCTGCCTACCTGCTCTATCCACTCACTCCCAGTGATGTTTTGAATTAAAAAAGGACAAGAATTATTCTGATAACTTTATTATAATATACAAATATATGTGAGCTGTTTCAGGCATTTGAAAGGCAAGATGTTCTTTGTGCTCTTTATCTCAAAGAGCACATTGGTAAGAAATAGAACTTGTTTCCCAGGGTAAATAGATAGAAAGAATAAAGAAAGAGTTGTATTCCAAAATTTTAGGAAGGAGGAAGTCCAGGTCAGCCATGCAGTGATCCCTTCCTCGCACTGGCCTATGACAAGCCAACCAGTGAGGACTGATTGGCCACACAGGTGCCTCTGCAGTACACACACACACACACACACACACACACACACACACACACACACACTATGCTCTCAGGGCTCCTGACTGTGCCAGTTCTTGGATCCACTCTGCAGAGGCACAGGTTGTCATAAAGGTCATTTTTGTGAGTTCCAGATGATAGAACAGAAGTGAACAACTGCAATAAAGGCACATCAGATCTCCATAGTAGGTAAATTGGAGAGATCACCACCTTCCATCAGAACTTTGAAGAACTTCCATCTTCAGAGAAAGGTCAGAGGGAACCAGCAGTAGAACCTTGCAGAGTTCAACCCTGCCAGAGGTCAAGGGGGTCAATTTGGGCCTTGCAGCCTGAATTCAGCCTGAATCTCAGTGGTCAACCATTGACTACCTGAGAATAAAGGACTTAGTTCTGCACATGGCTACACATATTGTCTATTGTGACAGCAGAAATATAGTCTGAAAGAGGCCCTGTAAATGCAAATTATTTTTCTTATTTCTTTTCCTCATTCAACTCTGAAAATTCTCTTTTCTGTTTTCTTTTTCTAACTCAGACTCTTGCTGCCCCATATTATTCTCCATTTCCCTTCCTGTTCCAGTTCTTGCCCTAACTCAGATCTCTTCTTTTATTGTTTTTTCTTCTCTCTTTATTTTCTTTTCTTCTCTCATTCTCCTTCTCTCAAGGGGCAATAGTTTCAAAGGAAAGTGAGCACCTATTACTGTCAAGTTGTTATATTCTTGTCTTTATTCTTGTATTCTGTCTTTCCATCCAGTCTTTAACAGTTTCCTAAATTTGTATGATTGAAGAGTTTATTCGCTGTAAACATATTTTGGGCTGCTCCTTGATTTTTATTTAAAGCACATGGATAAAGGTGATAGCTCAATGACTACCACAAGTTTTCAGTTTGCAAATTGTGTTTGATCCTATTGTGTTGCTGACTGGGCTAAATGGTTGTGATTGATTTAATGAGTTGTCCTTTCTGATATTATGAAAATAAGAATGTCTATGAGTCATTAGAGACTCAAAAGCTAAAGCGCAACTATATCAGGAAAATTTAAGTAATAACCCAGGAATTAAACAAAGGATAACCCAATAACAAAAATAAAAATGAGGAAACAAGCAAGATACAAAGACAGACATCCAGTTTAAAATAGACAAACTTAGGGGAAATGAGGTTGAAAAGTCTGACAGTCAACCACTAGGATACCCTGAACTCATAGCACAGGAAGTAACAAAACAGAACAATCAGGCCCTAGAAAAATTCAAAACAGAAATAATTTCCCAGATAACTAGAGAGACTGTGAGCAAAATGAAAGACATGATTAGACTCCAGAACAGAAATGGACAAAAATATAGATGAGCTCAGAACCATGATAGAAGCCATGAAGGCCCAGCAGAAGAAAGAAATGGAAAGTATGAATGCCTGACAGAGGAAAGAAATGGAATTCATGCAAAAATTCAAACAGATGACCAGGAGATTAAAAACTTCATTGAAAGTTTTTGTACCAGCATAAATGAATGTAAAGAGAGAATTTCATTTATAGAAGATAGGCTTGCAGTCAGCGACTGTGAAAAGAGAGGTCTCTTAAAATCAGTAAAAGATGTGGTTTTTCTATAAAATGGATTGCTACTCAGCCATAAAGAATGAGAAATTAGATTCATTCATAGAAAATGGATACAAATTGAGGATGTACCCCTAAGTGAAATAAATAAGTCACACATGTGTAATACTGAGTAGTTTCTCTGGTGTGAAAAGCTATAATAATACGTAAGATCCTAATGATATAATTGACCATGTGAAATAAGAAGAAAGGGGCTAAAGGTGTAGGGAAAATGGGAAGGGTAGGGGAAAAGTAATAAGGGAAAAGAAAAAAATATGACAGAATGAAAAAATGGTAATAAAGTGTTTGTAAATGGGGGGGGTGAAGGGAGGGTATGGACACGGGGAACAAAATGAGAACCAAGACCTGTCATGTAAAGATACAAGATCCCAATAATGAATGTAATTGTACTGTATACATAAAATGTACCAATAAACTTAATAAAAGAAAAAAATCAAAAGGGATCATGACAAATCAACCCAATACTCCTAGAAGATACATAGAAGAATAACATAAGACTGATAGGAATCCATGAAGTAGCAGGAGAAAAATGCAAATGACTTAAAAAAGCTGTTCACAGAATTAATGACAGAAAAATTCCCAAACAGAGGGGAAGAATTTGACATACAGATAAGTGAGGCATATAGGACCCCAACTAGCCATGATAAAAAAAAATCTATACCTAGACATATAATAATCAAGATCCCAGAAACCCAACAGAAAAACAAAATACTACAAGCAGTAAGAGAAAAGAAACAAAACACATGAAAAGGAAAAGCCATCAGAATCACAGCAGACTTTTCAACACTTTTGTCCTCAGGTCAAGTAGAGCCTGGAGTGAGGTATTTCAAGTCCAAAAAGAAAACAACTTCCAACCTATACTGATGTATCTGGCAAAACTCTCTTTCAAAATGGATGGGGAAATAAGATATTTCTATGACAAAGAGCACCTGAGAAACTTCATAAGTTCCAAACCAGCAATACAAGGAATTCTAAACAATATCCTAGAAAAAGACAATGAAGGTCACAACATCATGAGGCCCAGCAAGCAAATTACTTAGGCAAGGCAGGAAACTAAAGGGAGAGGGGGAAAAATTAAAAAAAGCCAACAAAAGCACAATAACATGACAATAATAAGACAGTACATATCATTATAACTATCAATGTCAATGGCCTCAATTCACCAGTCAAGAATAGACAGGCAGAATGGATTAAGGAGCAAAATCCAACAATATGTTGTATACAAGAAACACACCTAGTCCAAAAAAGGAGCCCATAGACTGAAAGTGAAAGTATGGAAAAGAGTTCTCCATGTGACAGGAGCTCAGAAAAAAGCAGGGGTAGCAATCTTATTCACAGACAAAGTAAATTTCAAACCAAAACTGATTAAGAGAGACAAAGAAGTTCACTACATACTTGTAAAGGGAAAAATCCAAGAGGAAGAGATGACAATTTTATGTATTTATGCACTAAATATTAATACCTCAACTTTAAGTAACATGAAAAAACAAATAAGCACTAATACAATTGTAGTTGGGGATCTAAATACCCCATTTCACAAATAGGCAGATCATCCATAGCACTGAATGACCACACTAGGAAAACAGAGTGAGCTCAAATAAGCAACCTAAAGATGCATCTTAGACTCCTAGAAAAACAAGAGCAAGAAAAACCCAAAGCTCATACAAGAGGAAATTACAAAGCTCAGAGCAGAAATCAGTGCAATGTAAACTAAGAAAATTTTACAAAAAATCAATGAATGGAACAGTTGGCTTTTTGAAAGAATAAATAAAATTGATAAACCCTTAGCTAACCCTGTCAAAAAAGGAAAGAAAAGGCTCAGATCCATGAAATTAGCAATGAAAAAGGTGAAGTCACAACAGATCCAACAGAAATCCAGAGGATCATCAATACCTACTTTGAGAAACTGTACTCTAATAAAACGGAAAACACAGAAGAAATGGACAGATTTCTAGATACTTATGAATTACCAAAGTTGAATGAAGAAGATAAAAATATTCTAAACAACCCAATTACAATTGATGAAATTGAAAATGTAATTAAAAGTTTACCAATGAAGACAAGCCCAGAATCTGATGGATTCACCACTGAATTTTACAAGACATTTAGAGAGGAACTACTGCCATTACTCTTCAAACTTTTCAATGAAACTGAAAGAGAAGCAATACTTCCAAATTCATTCCTGGAGGCAAGTGTTAACTTGATTCCAAAATTAGGGAAATATCCAACTAAAAATGAGAACTATAGGCCATTCTCCTGAATGAACATACATTCAAAAATACTTAATAAGATATGCAGAGGGCCATCAAGAAGATCATACACCCTGACCAATTGAATTATTCCAGGTATGCAAGGATTTCAACATATGTAAGTCAATAAATGTAATACACTATACTAACAGAGTCAAGGACAAAAAACATATGATCCTATCAATAGACACAGAAAAAGCATTTGACAAAATTCAACACCCACTCATGATAAAAACCCTGCAAAAAATTGGAATAGATGGTCTATAACTCAATTTAATAAAGGTCATCAGCCAACATCATATTAAATGGCCCCAAACTTAAAACCTTCATGTTAAAGTCAGGAACAAGACAAGGATGCCCAGTATCACTACTCCTCTTTGAGATAGTTCTGGAAACTTTAGCCACAGCAATTAGACAAGAGAAAGAAATTAATCTAATAAAGATAGAAAAGGAAGAAGTTAAACTCATTATTTGCTGATGATATGATGCTCTAGGTTGATGACCCAAATAATTCCACCAAAAGACTTCTAGACATAATTGACGCTTTCTTTCCAAAAGAATTAAAAGAATCATACTGCATTTGTATATGCACACCCGTGTTTATAGCAGCACAATTTGTAATAGCTAAAACTTGGAAACAGCCCAGTTGCCCATTCCTTGGGGAATGGATAAAGAAGATGTGGTTTTTCTATAAAATGGAGTACTACTCAGCCATAAAGAATGAGAAATTAGAGTCAGTCATTCATAGGAAAATTGATGCATATTGAGTTCATACTATTAAGTGAAATAAATAAGTCACACACATAAATACTGAATAATTTCTCTGGTGTGAAAAATTATAATTGACAATAAGATCTTTATGATATAACTGACAATGTGAAATAGGAAGAAAATGGCTAAAGGTGTAGGGAAAGTGGGAAGGGCAGGGGAAAGGAAATAAGGGAAACAAAAAAAATCTCAGAAAATGAAAAAATAGAAATAAAGTTTTTGTAAATGGGGAAGGGAGGAGGGGGTGAAGGGAGGGCAGGAGTATGGGGAAAAAATGAGAATCAAGACCTGTCATGTAAAGGTACAAGATCCCAATGATGAATGTAACTGTACTGTATACCTAAAATGTATCAATAAACTCAATGACAAAAAAAAATTCAATAGTAAAACTCACAAATTAGGTTAGTTTATTACAATAGAGGTTTTGCAGTTATTTTTTTTTTCAAGAGATGTTGAGTTAAACTAAATTTGGCCTAACTTTAACTTTGAAAGTTGTTCCATACTTCTGAATCCATGTGTAATGAAGCACCATCAAACTTTATATGGAAATAAACTAAAAGCTTAGGACTATGTAACAAATGGCTGAGATGCAGCCAATCAAAGCAGCTGTGCCTCAGCCAATCAAAAACTTCCAGCCAATCCCACATATCCACATAAGGCAAACACTGAGCTGTAACCAATCAAAATGTTTCTTTACTTTATTTATCTCCTCTGTCTTTAAATACTCTTTGCCTTCATAGAAATTAGAATCTATACCCCTATGAGTTGAGTGTGATACCTAACCCATGAATCATTCTTCATTCAATTACACTCAAGTTTAATTTGTCTAGTTTTTCCTTAAAAAGATAAATTTCATGAGAAAATTATAAATGTATATTTTACATTTATTAAAAAATAGGTAAATGTTTGTGGAGGTGCATATGTTTAACATGATTTAAATATTAAACAACATTTCCATGCACTGGACTATCATGTAACACCTTTAATGCAAATATTATGATTTTTTATATCATCTAAGAATTAATTTACACCAAAAGTTAGTAGGGAAACAAAAATAACAAAATGACCACACATATAATTCTTACTCCCTGCTAATAGATTTTATAAGGAATATATCACTAAAGAAGTAAAGATAGAAAGATAGCCAGGTACGGTGCACACCTGTAATCCCAGCACTCAAGAGGCTGAGGCAGGAGGATCACTGTGAATTCCAGACCAGCCTGGGCTACAGAGTGAGTTCCAGATCAGTCTCAACTACATAGTGAGACCTTGTCTCAAAACAACAACAAAAAAAAAAACAAGAAGCAAAGGTAAACCAAGTCTAGGAATAACAAGAAAGGATTTGTGCAAAAAAATAGACTGACAATTGTAAGAATAAATGCAGACATGGAATTTGGTAATGAGGTTACATATAATGCAGAAATTCATAAAATGAAATATGCTTTACACAATTTCTTTTTGAAGCATGGGCAAACATAGTTACTCCCTATTATTTTATATTTTATATTTTGAACATTTTTTGAAGCAATGAAATACATTTTCATCAAAAAACACAATGCTTGTACTGTTATTTCAAAAATTAGCATATAAATTTTATGTATAGATTAATAAGCAAATCAAGAATAAATTCCAAAGAGTTTAATGTGTTTTTATTTTCTAAGTAACAGAATTATAACATTCTATACAATTTCCACACTATGGAATTATGGATAAAGAAAACTAATAGGAGAAGTAAAAATCTCACTGGTTTTCAGGATTTGGAGAGATTATTAAAGGGAAGAAGAAAAGACAGAGAAAGGGATTTGTAGAGCTACAAAATACATGCTATGGGCAGGGGATTTAGCTCAGTGGTTCCGGTTCCTGCCTTGCAAGCTCAAAGACCCGAGTTCAATCCCTGGTACAAAAAATAAATAAATAAATAAACATGCTATTATACTATAGTAGTGGGTAAATGTTATTAGACACTGAATGTACAAAACCAAAAGTGAAATATAATGTGAACTGTGGGATTTGGTTCAATGTAAACTCACCAGATTTAATTAATGTACCACTTAGGTGCAGGATGCTGGCAATGGATTACTTATGCATATGTGGCGCAGGAACTATATGGGATATTGCTGTAAGTTTTTCTCAATTGTGCAGTGAGCCAAAAAATTCCTTAAAAAATGAAGCTTACACATTTAAGATAAAATTTACATTGAAGTTGTATAAGTAGTCATGAGGAAATACAATTTGCAAAACATTCTACAAGAAATAAAATTAGCAAATATGGAAAAATATAACAAAGAAGCTCTATCTAATGTCACTGAGAAGGGCCCAAGAGCAGACAGAATCTCATAGGTGGTTTAGTTTTGAAAAACCATAAAAGGAAGAGTTTACGTAGGAGTATATACTAAATATGTATCCATTTCCCTATGAATGCTCCTAAGTGAAATAAATAAGTCACACTTGGGTAAATTCTGAATAGTTTCTCTGGTGTGAATAAACTCTAATAGTACGTAAGATCCTACTGAGATAATTGACAATGTGAAATAGGAAGAAAAGGGCTAAAGGTGTAGGGGAATTGGGAAAGGTGGAGAAAAGGTAATAAGGGAAAGGGAAAAAATATGAGAAAATGAAAAAATGGAAATAAAATATTTGTAAATGGGGAAGGGAGGAGGAGGTGAAGGGAGGGAAGGGACAAGGGGAGAAAATGAGAACCAAGACCTGTCATGTAAAGGTACAATACCCCAATAATGAATGTAACTATACTGTGTACCTAAAATGTACCAATAAACTCATGAGGAAAAAAAAAAGCAAGACACCAAAACAAAGGAAGAGTTTAGGGTATAAACCAATATACATTTCAGAACTACAGCCTTATATGATCAATATGACAGAGAACAAAGTTTAGGTACGAAATACTATCGAGAATTGTGACAAGAAGCCCCCAAAACAAGATTATGATAGAATAATTGAAATGATCAAACTAAAATTTATATACATGCACTCCAAATGTGACATTGATCCATATTCAGATGCCACCTCAAGTTTTCCTTCCTTTTGAAAATTAAAATCTAATCATATACTATTCTACCCTTAAAACACTCATTATGTAAGCATTGCAAGTTTGCTCTTTTGTTGGTTGTGCATTTGTGAAGCTATGAACAGCTTTGAGAGCAGCAGGCTGAAGTATTATTGCCTTGATTTGTCAGGATTGAGAGCACAGATGGCAGAAAAGCTGGAAATTTAGAGAAGAAATCACAGAAGTAAGACAATCACAAATCAGATAAAGCTGAATGACTGAGTATAAACTGCACAATTATCTGTGTAGATTCAGAAAACACCTTTGGGAGCCAGGTTAAAAAGAGCACCTACCAGTAGAAATCTAATCTGAGAATGGAGAAGTATCAGGCTGGGGATTTAGCTCAGTGGATGGTTTTGTCACCTGACTTGAAAGTGCAAGGTTCCAAGTTTGATCCCCAGTACACACACACATACACACACACACACACACACACACACACACACACACACACACACTTTTTTTAAAAAAAGGAAAGCATAGTGTTTCAGGACAAATAATGTTTAGTATGAATTAGGCATGCTTATTTATTTATTTATTTATTTATTTTGGTTTTTTGGGGACAGGGTCTCACTATGTAGTTGAGACTGACCCGGAGCTCACTGTGTAGGCCAGGCTGGTCTTGAATTCACAGCAATCCTCTTGCCTCAGTCTCCTGAGTGCTGGGATTACGGGCATGTGCCACTACTCCTGGCTTGAATTAGGCATGTTCATTATTTACTATTGGAAAAATACATTCTATAAGAATGCAATATATTTTAAAATTGATGTGAAGTTTTCTCTATAATGCCCAATTACAAACCAAAAATTTCTAGACAAAGAAAAAGAAAATGCAACCCATAGCTGGGGCAGTTTAATGGAAATAGATTCTGAGATATTTTTGAGATGCTGATGTTATATATCTAGTTAAGGTTTCAAATCAGCTAGTATAAACATATTTAAACAAAGGAAAATATGTTAAAATATCAAAGAAGTGTTCTATCTTAATGAATGAAGAGACTGGAAACAAAAAGGGAAACTAATAAAAAGCAAAAGACTAAATTTCAATAGTATAATAGGAGAAATGAATGTTTACTTGAAAGACACAAGACTGTAAAATGGCAAAAACAAACAACGTTTGAATTTGCTTTGCTTTTCCCTCATAATGATTGACTTTACTTTTCGCATTTCACTGGTAGTCCCACTGGCTGGCTGGCAGTTTATGGTGCTGAAGTGGAGGATTCTGAACGGTAGGCAAAGATAGTGAGGTGAAACTTTTCTGCTCTGACTATAAATTTTGTAGGTTGGATGTAGGAAAAAATTCATCAGGTTTTAGTTTTGCTGATGAGATGACAACTTCATATTTTCTATTTTAATTCCTGTGAATGGAACTCACTTCAGCATCCTTTTTTGGTTCTTTCTTATTTTCTTTCTACCACATGTAAGCTTTGTCTTTGGGCATTCACTGTTTTGGTCAGATAACTGAACAGCTCTAAAGTACTTCACATGCCCCCTTCAGCCTCACAAAAGTTTCATGAACATTCCTTGAAGTGATGATCTTTGAATGTACTCTTTTCCTGACAAAACCATTTCTACTCTGCAGATTTAGGGAAACTGCCAGGAAGTAGTCCTTTTATTATTTCATTGTAGAGACATAATTTTTTTCCTAAATAACCACCTGAAAAAAAAAATTCTTCTGAGCAAGAAGATAGAATTTGTCACTCTTCCACCCTCGTGATGCTCTTGTAGACAAAAAAAGGATGAGGGCACAGCCTTTTCAGAGCAGAGTTGTCCGCAAGGAATTAACATAGTAACCTCATCTACTGAGGCTGCTGTAGCAGGAGGACCACTGAGCCTAAGAACTTAAAAATAGCCCATTCAACATGGTGAACCCTTACAAAAGAAAGAAAAAGAGGAAGAGAGAGGGAGGGAGGGAGAGAGAAAGGAAGGAAGGAAGGGAAAGAGAAAGAAAAAGAGAGGGCACAGATGGACATAAAGAAAATGGAAGAATAACACATTAGCATGAAGGGTCAATTTTAGGTTTATAAACACAATTTTTTTCAGCTTTAATAGAGTTTATTGGTACATTTTAGGGATACAGTTCAGTTACATTCATTGTTGGGATCTTGCACCTCTACATGACAAGTCTTGGTTATCATTTTTCCCCTTACCTCTGCCCTCCCTTCACCCCTCCTCCCCTCCCCATCTACAAACACTTTATTTTCATCTTTTCATTCTCTCACATTTTTACCTTTTCCCTTTTTACTCTTCCCCTACCCATCCCACCTTCCCTAGACAATCTTAAATTGAAACTCCTCACAAAACAGCTATAAACAAGCAAGTTAATTTTTATAAAATTATAATCTTCTTATTAATAGGGAGAACCAAAGATATGTCCAAAGGTCAAGGGTACATTAATGGAATGATGAAATATTAATAACAATATTAATCATAGTTGAGAAAATTTAGAAATTCAGACATTTGAGAGATTATAAAACATGGTAGGATTAATGGATTGCTTGTCTTCATATGTGCAGAGTATCAGATTTGAGACATTATGGGAGTGTTCTGTGGAAGAACAGGAGGAACAACCTAAAATTAGTTAAAATTTGTATTTAAGATAAAAGATAGGATGTTATTAGTGGAGAATTAAGGCAGGAGTCAGCTTGGCAAGAATGCCGCCTAGAAGATCATGTTTTTTAAAAAATGCAGATGCCCCAGGGATTGAAAGTTAATGGCAACAATGAGGGACGGTGGGAATATGATTTATGAGTGTAACTTTTGGAAGTGCTTAGGGAGCAGGATGCAGAAATGCTTGCAATGCTTAAGAAGACTCAGGAGTTCAGCTCATTGCCCCATGGTTTTAATTGCAGCATTCAGGAGTCCAGGTGTGAGAGTCTGAGATCAAAGCCAGTGTTATCAAGTTCAAGGACAGTCTATATATAAGTGAGACTGTCTCACCCTATGCCACACTAAAAATAATTTAAAATAAGACAAGAAAGGTATTTACTTTCCTGGTTTGTTTAGTCTCCTGGTTTCCATTTTGGACCAAGGAATACATATTTAAGTGGATGGGAGTAAACCATTTTAGCAATGTCCTCAGAAAGAATCCGATTTCTATTGGAGGAAAAAAATAAAAGTATTCAGAAAACAAGGTGTTTTACTGATAATGAATAGGCAGTGCTATAAAGTACATTGGACAGGTTTCAAGAGTTGAAAGGAGCTGAAAAAAGAGAATGAAATAAATGTGATGCATGTCTGAGAATGATCAAGATCCTGTATTGATCTGTGGCAAACCCCAAAGAGGAGACTCACAATCACAGCAGAGGGGCCATGTGGTTTTGGAGGACAGCCATTCTCTCTTCAGCAAGTAAATATTCTCCTTTTGAGAAATTGCTGCTGACTTGTCATTGGACCCTGGTGGAGACTGAGAATTGACCACAGGACATCAAGTGACTGTTACTTGAGCAATTTAAGACTCTTTAGTATTTTGTGCTAACAGTTCATCTAGACATAAGTGCACATCCTGACATGCACTCAGTGCAGCTAGGAGACCACTATAAGTGAATAACTTGTAAAAGCTCTTACTGAGATGAGGCAGTTTATAATATTAGCAAGGCTGTTTGCTCTGTGGAAGCCAGTTAATCTTTTACCCACATACCCTAGCAGTGACTTAGTGGGATATGAGCAAAAATATCACGGAAAGCACTTGTCTCCCTACCATGCACTGTCCTGCTAAGTACCCCAAATTTCATCAGCAATGACAAATCATGTGTTCTAGATTTGAAATAAAAATGCTAGGAGGTAGCCGCTGGTTGAAATAGACAATTACCATTATAAAAGTTGGAGTGAGCCTCCTCTCATGCTTGTGTCACATAATCTTCAACAGGCAGCCTTTGAACTTATCAAAGATAGAGAGAAAAATAAAATATGCCTTATTATCTGAGAAATTTCATGGGCCAATACAGTTGTGTACTTACTACATTCTACTGGGGAAAATATAAATCTACGATGCAAACAACACTTCAATGGAGTTTGAGATAAGAGCCTTTTTTGCCAAGGAAGATGAAAAAATTAGTGTTGATGTTATGGTCCACTCTTTCCTTCACTAAATACAGAATAATCTACATGTGTTTTAAATGATTTGGCTTTACTAAATTCTTGACTGCTCCATTAAATTCATATACTATATGACAGAAATTGTGTCTTATATTATGCAATTACCAAAACATCAGATGGAATTAGAATGGATTGGTAGGCAGAGTAGACATCAATTAGTGACAACTCACTTTTAATTTTAGTAGTTTATGAGCTTCAAATTTTATCCTTTGAAGAAGAGTGAATAATACAGTTGCAGTTCTTTGGGACGTAATGGAATTATTTTTTCACCCAAAGATAAATACTAAATTTTGTAAATGAAAATGTTGGAAGATGAGCACATAGATAACTGGCTAGTTAAATTTTATTGTTATCTGAGCTGATCAGTATCTGTTAATTTCCCATGTTTGGTAGATTCCTCTCCAGGAAAGCTTTGCTGGGATAGGGGTATGTTTTCCATACAGAATCTTTGAATACAAGATACTGCTACACCACTGAAATGCGGTAATGGGTAAACATTTCAGAATTTTAATTAGAAATTTAAGATAAAAAATCCAGTAGATCCCCATTTATTATGGTAAATTACTGTGATACATTAAAGAAATAATGATGGCTGGAGTCAAATGTTTTTCCAAAACATTGATGAAGTTATTACATAATGATGATCGTAAATTGTTAAGAATTTAAAAAATCCTCTAAAATCTAATACTACGTGATGGACTGTGATCATCACCAACAACAAAAATTGAAGTGACCCATTGATCCGTTTATATGAGGGGTTTGGAAGCCATCACTTACATCCTCACTAGAAAACAGTGGAATATATCGAGTGCCAATAGTCCTCTGAGAATTATGGAAAACAACTGCTGTCCCCGAAATTAGAGAGGCAGTTAATCAAATACAGAGAATCATAATTCACATGAGCAGATTTCAAGGCTCTAAGGCCTCTTGGGACAAGTGTTAGTGTATGAAAAGCAACACTGTAATGGGCACTTTGATGTAGGCTAATATAGATCAATTTGAAAGTTAAAACTCAGGGTGTTCAGTTCTAAGGCGGTTCCTATATGTTTATGAGTTTTACCTACAGGAAAATGTTTCACAGCAATCGAACAAAAAGACCTGAATGCTCCTGCCAGGGAGAGTGGGAAATCAGCCCTTTCTGAAATATGCTCAGAGTATTTGATTCCTCTTTACAAGCCTCTCAAGAAAACGTACTTACTAAAGTATGAAGTGGAGGTTTGCTATAACTTAAACAATACAGGGAAGGAAAATATTCAGCTGCAGTCTCCTGTATGCCTCCTCTGTCTTATAAAATGAAAAACAAAATAAGGTGAGCAAACAAACAAAACCGTTAACCACACTCAGATATGTCATATTCAAACTTTGGAAAATTAAAGAGAAGAAATACTGTATTAAAAGAAGTCTGATGAAGTAAAAAGAAAGATTTTACAAGAAAGAAGTAAAAATAAGAACTGTATTAGACCACTTTTCAGAAATCACATCACAAAGAAGAGAAAACATTGAAAGAAATTACCAATTATGAGAAAGTCTGAACAAAACATATGGTGAATTCTTCTGCCCAGTAGCCACCGTCAACAGAAAGGTGAGGATGTTCAATAAGCGACGTGGATCATTTACACTTAGTAACCGCATTTTAAAAAATTGTTATCAGAGGAATTGAAACTTGGGTCTATGGTCATGAACCTGAGAGCAAGGGTGAGAATTCTCAGTGGAAATCACCTACTTCTCATTGTGCAAGAAGCACATCAATCAAGACTCAACCTTAACTCATTACAGTTTTGAACTTGACAGAATTATGTGAACTAAATGTGTACCCAGGAACACTCTGGTGAACTCTAAATATTATAAGGGATTATTAGGGTGTTTAAGAAACAATTTGAAGAAAACCTGGGAAACAGGCAAATGCTTTTATCCTCCATAGAAGAATGCTCTCTACCACATATACGTTCTGGTATGAAAATTTCTGTCATATAAAAATATTACACTGTGTCCTTATCCAACTTATTTACTAAATTTGGCACCATGTGACTTCTGGGTTTTTCTCAAAGTCAAAATGACCATAAGAAGTAAACAGTTTGAATCAATTCAGGATACAGAGCCAGCCACGACAGCAGAACTAAAGGCATAGCTTCAAAATGTTGAAGTAAGTGTATTTGAAGTGAGACACATTATTCTGAGGATTAATGGTGATGTGTCTTTTATTGCAATAATGCTAGTTTTCAAATTTAAATACTCACCTATTTTATCACACCTCATAAATTACTTCTCTAAGTACTAAATATAAACCCAATTTTTCAAAATATTTAACTTAATTTTTAATTAATTTTATTGGTGTGTTTAAGATCTACAGTATGATAGCATTCATTATTGGAAATGCATACCTTTACATAATCAATCTTAGGTCTTATATTTTTCCTGATACCCCTGCCCTCCCTTCAACCCCTTCCACCCTCCCTATCTACAAAGACTTTGTTTCCAATATTTTTTTTTATTTTCTCATATTAATTCCATTCCCTCATTTCCTAGCCCCCACCTCTCCCAATTTCCTTCCCCTTTGTTCCTTTTCTTGCTATTTCATATTCTATATTATACTTTTTAATCCTCATTTACACTTTCACTTTCTCACACTAGAGAAACTATTAGGTATTTGCAGATGTGTCCTCTTCATTTTACTTGAGTATCATCTCAGTGTGCATCTATATAGCTATAAATTTCTAATTTCTCATTTTTATAGAAGAGTAGGAATTCATTTTATGAAAAAAGCCCCTCATTTTCTTTATCCAGTCTTCCTTTAATGGGCAATTGGCCTGCTTCCAAGTTTTATCTATTTCAAATTTGCTGTTATGAACATGGGTGCGCATATATCACTGTGGTGTGTGATTCATTTTTTTTTCCTTTGGGGGAAGATTCCAAGCAGGGGAATAGCAGGATCAAATGGGACCTCCAATTCCAGCTTTCTGAGGAATCTCCAAACTGATTTCCACAGTGGTTGCACCAGTCTTCACTCCCACCAGTAGTGGAGCAGGGTTCCTCTTTCCCCACAACCCCACCAGAATTTGTTATTGGTTCGTTTCATGACAGTAGCCATGATTTCTGGGGTGAGGTGGAATCTCAGCATTGTTTTCATTTGCATCTCTCTAATGACGAGTGATGTTGATCATTTTTTCATATGTTTATTTGCTATTTCTACTCCTTTTCTGAGAAATGTCTGTTTACTTCAGATGCCAATTTTGTAGTGAGTCTTTAAATTTGGGAGGTCTTTTTTCTTTTAAATTCTTTATATATTCTAGATAATAGACCTTTCTCTGCGGAACAGCTGGTGAAAATTTTTTCCCACATGTGGGTTGTCTCTTCACACTGTTGGTGGTTTCTCTTGCTGTGCATAAGTTTTTCAATAAAAAGAGATCCCACTTATTTATTATTTGTGCTAGTTCACATGCAACTGAGGTTTTGTCCATAAAATCTTTTCCTACACCACTGTCTTCAATGGTTCTATCTAAACTGACTTCCAGCTGGTTTAGAGTTTCTGTTTTAATATTTAGATCTTTAATCAATTTCAATTTTAGTTTAGTGCTTGGTGAGCAATACACTTCTAGTTTTAATCTTTGGCAAGTTGAAACCCAGTTTTTCCAGCACCAATTATTAATGAGGCTAACTTTCCTTCAGTGAGGGTGTTTGGCTCCTTTGTCAAAGGGCAGGTAGCTGAATGTGTCTGCACTTGTTTCTGCATCTTCTAACCTGTTCCATGGGTCCACAGGTCTGTTTCTTTGCCAGTGCCATGCTGTTTGTATCACAGTAGCTTAGTAGTATAGTTTCAAGTTAGGAATTGTGATACCCCCTACCTTGTCTTTATTGACTAGAATTGCTTTTGGTATTCTAGGTCTCTTCTGGTTCCAAATGAAATTTTGGATTTTTTTCTCAATATCTGTGAAATATGCTGCTGGGATTTCAATAAGGATTGCATTGAATCTATACAGCAGCTTTAGAAGTATGACCATATTCACTATGTTGATCTTTCCTACCCAGCAGCAAGTTATGTCATTCCAATTTCTGATATCCTCTTTAATCTCTTTTTTTCAGAGTGCTATAGTTTTCAGAGTAGAGGTCTTTGATTTCTTTTGTTAGGTTGATAATTGGTATTTCAATTTTTTGAATGCTATTGTGAAAGAAATTAATTGTCCCATTTCTCTCTCAGCAAGTCTATTTTTTGGTTACAGAAAAGCTATTAATTTTTGTGCATTAACCTTGTATCCAGCTACTTTACTGAAGTCTAGCAGACTTTACTGAGTCTAGAAGACTTTTGGTAGAGTTCTTGTTGTCTTCTATATAGAATAACATGTCATCTGCAAATAATGACAATTTGACTTTCTTTCCTCTCTTTATTCCTCTTTTTTCTATCTCTTGTCTAATTGGTGTGGCTAATGTTTCCAAAACTATATTGAACAGGAGATGTGATAGTGGACATCCTTGTCTTGTTTCTCATTTTAGTGTGAAGGATTTCAATTTTTGACCATTTAATATGATGTTGGCTGTTGGTTTTTCATAGATGGCTTTTATCAGATTGAGGTCAAGTTCATCTATTCCAATATTCTGTAGGGTTTTAACATGAATGCATATTTGATTTTGTCAAATGCTTTTTCTACATCTATTGATATGCTCATATGGTTTTTATCCTTTGCTCTACTAATATACTGTATTACAATCATTGATTTGCATATGTTGAAACATCCTTGCATCCCTATGATCCCCATCTGGTCAGGGTATATGATCTTCTTGATAATCTTCTGTGTTCTATTTGCCAGTGTCCTATTAAGCATTTTTGCATCTATGTTTATTAGTGAGATCCACCTATAGTTCTCTTTTTCAATTGGGTCCTTCTCTACTGTTGGTTTCAATGTGATGCTTGCTTCCAGGAATGAATTTGGGAGTATTGCCTGCCTTTCAATTAGACTGGAGAGTTTAAGCATTAGTGGCAGCAGTTTCTCTCTAAATATATTTTTTTAGCAATATTAATTTATTGATCTTTTTTAACAGATTAGCCTCACATGTTCCCAATGTTAGACTATCTTATGCCTTAAATGATTGGTTAGTGTTCTGATAACAAAGTCTTAATGGACAATTGCCTACTTATAATCTGGCACCCTCGTCCAATAATATAATGTGACTGTATCACACCACTGTGATTAAACAAATAGTGCACAAGAAAAAAGGTGCAGATTTTCCTTTTAAATCTATTTAACAAGTCAATATCAGTCAATACAAGGTCAATTTCATGTCTTATTTCTTTCTTTTTCTCTCTCTCTCTCATTGAGTTTATTGGTACATTTTAGGTATACTGTAGTTACATTCGTCATTGGGATCTTGTACCTTTACATGAAAGGTCTTGGTTCTCATTTTTTCCCCTAGTCCCTGCCCTCCCTTCACCCCCTCCTACCCTCCCCATTTACAAACACTTTATTTCTATTTTTTTATTTTCTCATATTTTTTTCTTTTCTCTTATTGCCTTTCCCCTACACTTCCAACTTTCCCTATACCTTTAGCCCTTTTCTTCTGTTTCTCTGGTGTGAAAAACTATAATAGTACATAAGATCCTAATGATATAATTGAGAATCTAAATATATTTTAGAATTCATCAGTGAAGGTATTGGGTCCCAGGCTTTTCTTAGTTGGTAAGCTTTTACTTACATTTTCAACTTCATTGATTGATTTTAGGTTATTTAGAATTTTTAGGTAATCTTCCTTTGACTTCAGTAATTCATACAATTATAGGAATCTGTCCATTTCTTCTGTATTTTCCATCTTATTGTCTATAGTTTATCCAAGTAGGTATTGATGATCCTCTGGATTTCTGCTGGGTCCATTGTAACTTCACCCTTTTCATTCCTAACTGAATGGATTTGAGCTTTTTCTTTCCTTTTTTTTATTAGGTTGGCTAAGGGTTTGTCAATTTTGCTTATTCTTTTGAAGAACCAGCTCCTGGCTTCATTGATTTTTTTTTTTTTAATGTTTCTCTTAGTCTCCATTGTACTGATTTCTGCTCTGGTCTTTATAATCTCCCAATTATGAGCTTTGGGTTTCTCCTGTTATTGTTTTTCTGGAAGCTTGAGGTTCAGCATCAGGTTGTTTAATTGTGCTCACTCTATTTTCCTAATATGCATATTCATAACTATGAATTTCCCTGGTAGGACTGCTATCATTGTGTTCCATAGATTCTGATATTTTGTATTGTCATTGTCATCTAATTGTAGGAACTGTCTGATTTATTTTTAAATATCCTCTGTGAACCACTGGTTATTCAGAAATGTGTTGTTCAATTTCCATGTGTTTGTGAAGTTCTTCTATTTTCTTTTGCCATTGATCTCCAATTTCATCTCACTATGGTCTGATAATATACAGGGGACAACTTCAATTTCTTTGCACTTACTTAGACATGTTCTATAAGCATGTATATGGTCTATTTTGGAGAACAATGAATGTTCATCTAAAAAGAATGTGTATTCTGATTTTCTGGGGTGGCACATTCAGTAAACATCTGTTAATTTCATTCCTTCAAGAGTTTGTGCTCTAGAATTTCACTGTTCATTATTTTTTTGGTCTGGTTTATCTATCTATTTGTGACAGTGGGGTATTGAGGTCCCCCACTATTATTGTGTTAGTGCTTATTTGATTTTTCTCATCCATTAGTACTTGTTTTATATAGTTGGGAAGAATACTGTTTGGTGCATATGTATTTATAGTTGTTATCTCTTCCTCTTGGATTATTCCCTTTACAAGGATGTAGTGTCCTTCTTTCCCTCTCTTAATCAGTTTTGGTTTAAAATAGGCTTGATCTGCAAAGAGGCTAGCTACTCTTTCTTTTTTGGGGGGGGTCCTTTCACATGGAGTATTGTCTTCAACCATTTAACTTTCAGTCTATGAGTTTCTTTTTGAACTAAGTGTGTTTCTTGTATGTAGCATATTGTTAGATCTTGCTTCTTGACCCATTCTGCCAGTCTATTTCTTTTCATTGGTGAATTGAAACCATTAATATTGATGGTTATAACTGATATGTATCTACTTATCGTTGTCATGATATTTCCTTTTTGCTGGAGTCTCTCCCTTTGTGTTTAATTTCTTTTCATGCCTGATAGCTTTATTCTGCGGCGCTTCCTGGGGTTGTGATCCTCATTGTCTTTTCCTAGAGTATTGTTTAAAAATTTTTTTGTAGCCCTGGTTTAATATTCATGAAGTTCCTAAGATGCTCTTCATCAGGAAAATATCTTATTTCTCCATCAATTTTGAAAGATAGTCTTGAAGGGTTCATCAATCTGGGTTGGAGTCTGTTTCTCTTTGGGGCTTGAAATACCTCACTCCAAGCTTTTCTTGCCTTAAGGGTTTGTATTGAGAATTCTGCTGTGATTCTGATGGGCTTCCCTTTGTACATGATTTGTTTCTTTTATTTCATTATTTGTAGAATTTTGTTCTTCTGTTGGGTTTCTGGAATCTTAACTATATGCCTATGTGAAGATTTTTTTTTAAATCACAGCTAGTTGGAGTCCTATATGCCTCACTTGTCTGTATATCAAAATGCTTTCCCCTATTTGGGAAGTTTTCTGCCATTACTTCTGTGAACAGTTTTGTTTTTTTGTTTTTTTGGTTTTTTCTGTACACTCTCCTGTTTCTTCATTCTTTGCATCATGTAGCAGCTGTCAGATTTATTTCCCATGTTTGCTCATATTTTCTCATATTTTTAAGAATTTTTTTGCTTTTCCTGGTCACTAATTGCAATCCCATCTTCTATATCTGAAATTCTATCTTTGCATTGGCTCATTCTGCTGCATAAACTTTCAGTGGGGTTTTTAATCTTCTTTCATGTTTTATAGATTCCATTTGGTTGCTATTTCAGGATTTCATCATGTTCCTCAGCTCCTCTATTTTTTTATCAGTGACGCCTCTAAATTTATTGATCATGTCTTGCACTATGGGCACTATCTCTGCTGTTATCTGAAAAATTATTTCTGATTTCATTTTTTCCAGATTCTTTTTTGTTTCCAATTAAGGGAGTCCAGATGGTTGAGTATACGATTGTTACATCTTGTTTCCCTTTGGGGTTGCCGTAGGTGATCTGGAAGTCTGGTTTTGGGACTTGTTTCTATGTCTTCTCATTTCAACTAATGTGGTCTGCTGTGCCTTTGTTGAAACAGCTTTTTTCTCACCCAATGGTCTTCATTTCTCAACAAGTCACCAAGATGTCTTTTTTCTGCTGTTCACCAGTCCACCAATTCCTGGGTTCAGAATGGTGGCCTTCTGGATCCCTGAGCTCACCTTTTGTGTGGGCAGGCTTCTGGCTGGAGCCTGAGCACACTCGGGATGGTATCTAGGTGTGCCTCCTGATTGGGCCTCTGTGTTCCTGTTGTCTGAGAGAACCTTTGTCTTGTAGCTGTGCTCTGCAGTTCCTTTTTGAGTAGGCTTCTAGCTAGTGTCTCTGCCAGAGAGAATTTAGGGGTGAGATTATGATTCAAGCTTGTGGGCCTGTGTGGCTCTTTTCCTGGTGGGTCCTTTGCTGGGTGGGTGTGCTTGAGATTCTGGGGTTGGGGCAGATCCCTGGATGGGATCTGACTGCATCCAGGCCAGTATGGAGCACACCACAGCTCCCTGGGATCTGGACAGCCCTGTTAGTTTAATTTATCTGTGGTGAAAGATAAAGTAGGCCAAAGAGTTAAATAATAAAATGATTTTAGGCATATTCACAAGACAAAGATCTATGAATTTATATTATTTTTGATATTTCAGTCTAGAAGTAGTATATTCATAGAAAAATAAGTCATTAATATAGTAACATAATATAAATAGTTTAAAAGGTCTCCTTAGTAATATGATTTTCATGAGCCATTAAAACTATTCTCAAGTCTTAACCACATGATTTTCCACTTTGGAAACCCTGCTGCTATCTCCAAAAGAATGATGACAATCCTGTGCAGCATACCTGATATTTGCCAGGAAATGACTTTAATTTAATTAATAAAATACTCGGTTTCATGTTTCATGCAGTTTTTGAGTACTAAATCTTGTGAGCATTTTGTCACATTAAACCCTAAATGAGTTTTTAAACTGCAATAGATAAAATAAGCTTTAGTTAGAAGGTTTAAAATTTTGTTATTAACTCAAAATAATAAAGTACAGTCCATAGATCACTCCATTATAACTCTAAGATTTAATCATTTTTAAATAGAAATTTTCAGTATTACTAGTCATACTAACAGAAGAGCTACAGATTCTCTAAAAGTGATAATTTCTAAGTGGTCAGCCTTGCTGAGTGGCATTTATAAAATTGGTTGTTGTTTTAACATTGCTGAGTTTGAGGGTCCTGTGTGTATTTTAGACGATTATTTTTAAAGAATGAAAATTATCTTCAATTTATATTAAATCTCAATGACTATCTATAGAATAACAACTACTTTTTATTGGTATATCGCTATATAACAAAAGAAAACTAAAGTAATTGTAAAAGCTGTCAAATTGTTACTCACTTTACATATGTGAGAACAAAAGTTTAAAGACATTTTGAAAGCATGTTAAATCTAGATAAATGCAAGGTTACTTGTACAAAACGCAATTAGTATTGTTGAATCCTGTGGTGATTATTAAGAAAATATAAAACCATCTGTGATAGATTCAGCCTTAGCAGGTGCAGGGCATTTAGAAACATGAGCATTTATTTGTGCTTTAAAATTAACATGTGCTCAAAAGCACAGCTAAAATGTTGTCGTCCCCAGTGCTTGTGATTTATCCACAGGTTCTATATATTCTGAGTCCACGTTCTGAACTTTGATCTTCTCTTTACCACTGTCAGAATATCAATTAAGGAATTCCTTTGCCATAGCAAGAGGAACTATTAAAAGGTTTCTTGAAATAAGAATATAATCACATTTCTTTTAAGAAATGACAGCACTTATCTTGTCTTTATAAAAGAATTGCCTCTTTACCAAGATGTAGCTAGACTGTGCTGTTTTTTCCCTATCACCACAGTTTCTTTGAACTTAGCAACACTCAGCACATAGTGAAAAACTACCCTACTTTACAATAGTATACTTTATATATCCAGTAGTGTTGCTGTCCCAATCTCTGCTACATGAATGTTATCTGCATAAGCTATTGACTCCATGAATCTTGTATCAGTGGTCAAAATAATAGATATTTACCAAAGACAACTGAGAATTTTGTGCACATAAAGACATGTGCACAGTTATTTTACAGCAGGAACTATTTGCATAGCTCAAATGAAAAAATACGTCTTATATTTCAAGTGCAGAAGTTTAACATCAGAGTGAAGTGAAGAATCATGTTGTTTTTAGATTTTTCTGGATTTAATATAGTTTACACACCCAGAGCATATAATGCTGGGAAGAACCTGCAGCAATTGTTCCTGAATATTTTCTAAGCATAGGTACTTGTGGACACAGGAAAATACAAATTCATAGGCAGAGAGATAAAGCCAAATATTTAGGGCTATAAAATAAAATGTTCTGTCTCTGATATAGGATCCCTGATATCCTACCCCTTTCTTGTTTAATTTGGAGCTTATAATAGTGAAGGGACAGAGGGGCGTGGCTTAGTTCCATCTCACAATGGGCCTAGCCACAAACCCAATCCGTGTTTATCTGTTGGCTATTCCTTTCATTCCTGAATGCATGGGTTGGTAAAGTATTTGTCAGCTGGCAGAAACCTCACATGGTTACCTGACCCATGGAGAGCCATTTATTCTATACTGTTCTGATATCCCTTACATGATGGAAGTCAGCTCAAGTTGCTGTCTTGAAGAGGATGTGATTGCTCCTGATACAGTGGAGAGAAAACAGAAACATTAGAGATATGCAGCTTGTTTTAAATTAGAATTCGAGTTAATTAGTTTCTTCATTTACTCAAAAGATAGTCATAAATTTGACAGATGCTAACAAAAATGGGACTGCTAATGAAGAGAATGATTAAAAGCAGATAGTAGCCTTCACTCCTGTAACTAATGGATTCAGATGGTGAAAAGTTAAAAGATCACAGTAGCTTTGTTTCCATTTAATAAACTTAATTGGAAAAAAAAGAGCACAGTAAGAAAAGTTTGGCAAAGTGAAAGAAGACACAAAGAGGCGGGAAAAAAAGGCCTATGACTGAGGGTTAGTTTCATTAGTGTACCAAGTCACTGAGAAGGTGTTTGGTGAGACTTCTACAGGCTCTTGCATTAAGCTGAGATTAGGCTTTAAAAGATGGGGGGAGTAAAATATAGAGAATATCCTCTTCCTCCCTCACCACTCCATGTGGGTCCCTCTCCAAGCTAGGCAATCGGCGTAAGAGGACCACCACCCCCAACAGAGGAGGACAGTTTCCTGGGTCGAGGATATCCAAGGAGCTGTGCTCCCAGCTAGAGCCTCCAAACAAGCTCTAAAACAGTGGAGTACATAGTCCTTTAAATATCCAACAGATGGCAATTTTAATTGGAGAAGTGCTACATTTAAAATATGACAAGGGCATCAGCTTTCTAGTGAACAAAATGTAAATCTGCAATTTAAAAGATTGTAAAAGAGTAAATTCTATTTTAAATTTATAACTGATGTAAACAAACTTTTTATAGAATTTTTTCCCAAAAAGAAGAGAATACAGAGTTATAGATTTCAAATGCTGTGTTCTGTTAAAAACAAAATTATGCTTCCTTAATAATTAAAATGCTGCATGCAGAAAAAGCTGTAGTATTATTAGGAAATGAGAAATAGATTAGCAATTGAATTATATATTCTTTTAAGATCATGATACACAGTGTATTTACCATTGTTTTCTAATTATTTTTGTTATGAAAAATTTTTTCATAGAACTGTTTTTATATTTTCTTTAATACCTACTTGTATCACAATAAAATGTAAATACTAAAAAAGTAAATATTAAAGTGTGAATATTTTTCTATCTCATTACTCTTTCTTTTTAAAGTCTACTTTTGTACTAATAATTTTTTATTTCTATGAAAATGGAAATTTTTTCTTGAAACTTTATATGCAAATATTTCTTAATGTATTCAAATACATTAACTTTTTATTTTCATTGGAGAATGAGTGAAAAATATTTGATGCTTATAATATTCAAAAGGTGAACCATGAAATATTTATTCTAAGGTATATTTGACACTGTTAAAAATTACATCAGTTCTTCTGATTTATTTGATTCCACACTAAATTTTCAATAAAACACCTTTTGCTTTAAAATATTTTTTACATTTACTATAGCCTCACAGTTTTACAGCTACTTTGGCAAATATTCTCATGATTTTAGTAATAATCCTTTAAGTGGAAAAGTAGACTGTACTAGCTGACCAGTTTTCTAATTTCATTCAAATAAGGATGTTAAATATGTAGCTTTCAAAGGACAGAAATTATGGTCCTTTATAGATCTGTACAGTTCATAGCAAAGTGTAATTAATTTTTGAAATAATTTTCTTTGTCTGTATTGAATTGTTTGAAAAAAACTAGTAGAAAACCAGGAACAATGTTTTCAAAACAAATAAAAAGCTTATTAATAGTATATACTCTAGTATCCAAGGGTCTAGATATCAATATATTAATTATTGTATGGTGATCTTTTGATTTCAATTACACCAACAACATTACTATTAATAACAATTGCTAACAGGCATTCCATTCTAATAAACTTAAAGTCATGCTTATATAAGTTACTTCATGCAATAACCCTACAAATACTAATACTATATTTTTATATAAATGAAACACTTGAAGTTTAGAAAGGAACATTTTCTTGCACAGGTTCACATAGCTAAGACGTGGACATGCCCAGATAATAAACACTGCTTCTGTAACTAGCACTTTTTGCCTTAGCTATCTACCGCAGTAAATTACTTAAAGCAAAATGTTACACAGTTCCATATTCTCCAATATTAAAGTGAGCTATGTCAAAGCAAACTAGTTATATTCTCCTCTGAAGAAATACATCTCTTACTTTCATTTTTTTTAAATCTCTGTTGGATATTAGTCTTGCAATATTAACTGCTGTGTTTTAGTTCCCATATTTTATAGTTTTGCTAATTGACCTATAACTCCACCAACTGAACTGATTGTTTCAGGGAGCAGGAGCAGTTCTGAGTTTTAAATTCATTTTTGTTAAGTAACTAAATTAATTCTTGAAATCATTTGATTGAAATAATTATTGTTTTAGGTAGAAGATCTCAATTATGAATGTAACTGGACTGTATACCTAAAATTTACCAATAAACTCAATGAGGGAAAAAAATTGTTGTTTTTCTTTTGCTTTTTAAATTTCAGTCTCCTTTTAAGTATTAATGTCCAGAATCTTACTAATTTAGATCACAAAGATTTAAAAAGAATAAACCAAACAAAAACTAGTTACATCAGAAGGAACTTGTAGGAGAACAAGGAGACCGTGTATGTCAGCAGGCCACACTCTCCCTGGGCAGACACAAGGGACTACAAGCATGTCTGGTTTTGCACAGATGCCTTTATTTCTGGCAGCATCTCCCATCATCATACTCTGAAAGGCATGCTAAGGTCTGGGAAGTTTAATCATATCTCCAGCCTTCCTCAACAAGGATGGAAAAAAGCTAAGAACTGAGAGGCACAAACAAATATTTTTGTTGGATGGAAGTGGCGTAGATGGAAGGATACCAACAAACACTGTGGAATGCATAACCAAAACCAAAATCTAGATTTCTGTAAAAGTGAGCCTCTAATTCGGTAGGCAGGATTTTGAATTCTGTTGACTGGCCTCAGAGGACTGACTGCAAGTCACTCAACCTTGTAAACTCCAGCAGATACAGGAGAGTTGAAGCCAATATTTCAGACTAGTCAGGAGGAAGTACATTTATTTCAAGCCCAGAAATCACTTCCTTGATGACAAGATGATTAATAGTTGCTTCCCCCTCCCATGTGCACCCAAAGAAAGAAGAAAATGAGTGTAAACGATAAACCATGAATTGGTCTCAACTTAAATCTCGAGTTGATGGAAAGTGACTCTCTTTTACTGGCTTTGGGCAGCTTTTTGCTCCTGTCAGTGTAAATGGGAAATTGTTGGCTTAATTGAGTTGTTATTGAAAAATAAAGATGCAATTTCACAATCAAGCGCTAACTCTATGGTTTAAATGTGAATTTTAAAGCTTGTAAAATATCTACATAGAAACAGAGTCCAATTTTACTCCTTGGCCTTCCCTCCCATAAATTACATCCATATTATTGGCAATTTTAAATTCTTTAAATATGTATTAATAATATTTGTAATCATCTATTTCCTCATACGAATTTGACTTAGTTATTGAGTTGCTGGAATAGTTGGCAACACTGCAAAAGAAATAATTTTGATAATAAGGTCATGTGATGAAAATGATTATACTGCAAATCAAAGTGCAAGGTGAAACAAATTTTCATGTGACTTCATGAAACGCAAGTAGAAATGTACAAATACAAAATATGAGTAGTTTTTTTTATCTGAAAACATAGTTGCTTATAAAGGGAAATAACGTTTTTTCAAATGTAGAACACTAAAATATATGGCCCTTACATATAGAGTTAAATATCAAACCAAATATAAAGTGTAAGTGTCTTACTGGTACTGTTAAAAAAAAGTTACCAAAATATATTGGATTAAAACAACACAGATTTATTATTTCAGGATTTTGTTTATTTTTTGTACCAGGGATCGAACTCAGGACCTTGCTTTTGAGAGGCAGGCAGCGGAACCACTGAGATAAATCACCAGCCATTATTTCCAGTTTGGAATGGCAACAGCATGCCCACATATCTCACTGAGCTAACAATGAAGTTGTTATCAGGGCCTCCCGTTAACATTCCTCCCAGATGTTCCAGTAAAGAATCTACTTCCTCTTCCTTTTCAGCCTCTTCAGCTTAGGATCCCAGCTCTGGGTTGGCTGGTGGACTCTTTGCTGTCTTGTCAGTAACTTCCTCACTCTGATACCTGCTTTTTTCAAATTTTCTCTGTCCCCTCTGCCTCCATCTTCAATTTCTTCTTCCTCTTCCTCTTCCTCTTCCTCTTCCTCTTCCTCTTCTTCTTCTTCTTCTTCTTCTTCTTTCTTCTTCTTCTTCTTCAGCTTATTGGTACTTTTTAGGTATACATTCAGTTACATTCATCATCATTAGAATCTTGTACCTTTACATGATGTATATATAAGGGTTTATTATTATTATTATTATTATTATTATTATTATTATTATTATTGTTTTATACTGAATTTACTAGACTAAGAATCCCAAATAATCTCCCTATTTCAAAATTATGAATTTAATTATACCAACAAACTTTCCTCATACAATAACATATTTAGCAGTGTTGGTAATTTGGAAGTAAACAACTTTGAGATACATTTTTCTGTTTAAAACAAATATAAAATTATTACAAAAATATGTGAGAACATTGTCAATTTAGCTTGTATTGATTCACTATTGTACTAACAGATTTAAACATTGTAAAGTGTCCCTCTCTCTGCATATTTATATATTTATCTGTATCTATATCTGATGATGCTTGAATTATGATGCATGATTTAGGGTACTGAAGGTTAATTCAGGTTATAAATATATTAACATTTCTAACTAGGCTTATTCAAAATTGTTTCTTAAAATTAAAATTTAGAAATGGGAATGTATACAGATAAAAATGCATTTAATGAAATCAATTGGACTCCACTTCATGTCTGAGACAAGAATTCTCTGTATGCATGAAAAATCTCTTGCTTCTTTCCTTCCTTCCTCCTTTGCTCTCTCCCTGCACTCCTCACTCCCCACATTCCTCCCTCCCTTCCTTCCTTCCAAGGATACACTGAGATATAATGTGTGTGTAACAGAGAGGATAATTTAATGTTGTTGAGTATGCCAATTCATTTAACTGTAACTTTCAGAATTTAAGTGATATAATTTATTTTCTAGAGTTACAGGTTTACAGAAAAGTTTAGTGTAGTTACAGTTTTTCTAAGTACAGAATTCTTGTACACTCACAGACACAAGCACACATACAGTGCCATCCACCCCTAGGTTTTCCTATTGTTTTGCATATGACTGTTATTGTTTTGTTTAGGTATTCTTTATCAGACTGTTTTAATAATTTTTGTCAAACGACCTTATTATAAATGACAATGCCAATACAACATGCCAAAACCTAAGGGACACAATGAAATCAGTCTTAAGATTATTATAATCTGTACTTACACTAGAAAATCAGAGTGACCTTAAATAAGTAGCCCAATGAACCACACAATCTTGATAAACAGCAATCCAAACTCGAAATTATTTCATTTAATTGCTAATAAAGATTAGCAATTAAAGAAATTAAAATACAGTTCAACAAATTGAGGAATTGAAGAGAGATGGTCATTTGAAAGAGTAAAATATAAATAAATAAACCTTTGCCAAACTTACAGAAAGAGAACACTCACATCAATGCAATTAGAAATGGATAAGGCAAAAATCACAATGAACACAATCAAAATTCAAAAGATAGTAACTGCTATGAAAAATTTTATTACAAAGTTGAAGAGCACTGAAGAATTGCAGAGATTCCTCTACTTCTATAAATTACTAAAACTAAACCAAAAAGACATGAAAATTGTGAGCAATCCAAAAATAAACAAAACTGAGGCAATAATAAAAACCTACCAACTGAGAGAGCCCAGTAACTGATGAATTCACTGCTGAATCCTGCAACATCTATAAGGAAATTATGCCAGCAATGCTACTCAATCTCTTCCATGAAATTAAAAGGGAATGAGTGCTTCTAAACTCATTTCTGGAAGCCAGAATCATTCTGATACTCAAACCAAAGAATCAAATGAAAAAGAAACCCGTGAACCTATCTCCATAATAAACATAGATGCAAAAAGTCCCAATAAAATATTGGCAGAGTGCTTCAAATCAACAAATAAAAATCGTACATCATGCTTAAGTAGGTTTTATACAAGGCTTGCAAGGATGATTCAACAAATGTAATATAATGCTGAAAAAGAATAAAGGATAAAAACCACACAATCACATAGATGCAGAAAAAGCTTTTGACAAGATCTGAAACCCATTCATGATAAAACCCTAAAGGAGGTAGGTAGAGAAGAACCTTTCCTAAATATGATAAAAGCCATGTTTGACAAATTAACAGCCATCACCATATTGAATGGGGATAAACTGAAAGATTTCCCTCTAAAATCAGGAACAAGATGCGGATGCCTATTAACATCACACCTATTCAACAGAGCAGAAGATGTATTAGCCAGAACAAAAAACAAGGGAAAGAAAATGGCTGTTTTACAGGAAAGGAGGAAGTAAAAATATTTGCAGATGACATGTTCCTCTACATCAATGACCCAAAAATTCCACCAAAAATCCTCTTAGAAT
This sequence comes from Fukomys damarensis, assembly GCF_012274545.1. NCBI lineage: Eukaryota > Metazoa > Chordata > Mammalia > Rodentia > Bathyergidae > Fukomys > Fukomys damarensis. The sequence goes on from NW_022900924.1 coordinate 28,421,835, forward strand.
TAATAAACAACTTCAATCATATAGCATGACTAAAAATGAACATACAAAAATTAATGTGTTCCTTGCACTAATTATGACTTATTGAGAAAAAAAAATGAGGAAACAATGCCATTTAAAATAGCATTGCATAATATTAAATACCTAGGAAAAAGCCTAAACAAGAAAGTGAAAGATCTACTTATAACTATGAAAAGGAAATTGAAGAGTTCAGAAAAAAGGAAAGGTATCTCTTATTCCTGGATAGGCAGAACCAATATTATCAAAATATTCATTCTTCCAAAACTGGTATATAAATTTAACACAATCCCAATAAAAATACACACCATACAGAAAAAGGGAAAGTTATTGTAAAATTCATATGGAACCAGAAGAAACCTAAAGTTCCAAAAGCAATCCTGGACAACATAAATGAAACAGGAAGAGTCAGAATATTTGACATCAAATTATATTACAAAACTACAATGATAAAAATGACACGGTGTGGCATAAAAACAGATAAGTGAATTAACGAACAGAGCGAATGATCCAGAAACAAATCAGATACATTCAACTAGATCTTTGAAAATGGTTTTTCTGTAAAATGGAATACTATTCAACCATAAAGTATGACTTCATACTTCATTCATAGGAAAATGGATACATTTTGAGGGTATACTCCTAAGTGAAATTAATAAGGCACACGTGTAAATACCAAATAGTTTCTCTGGTGTGGAAAAACTATAGTAGTACATAAGATCCCAATCAGATAATTGACCATGTGAAATAGGAAGAAAAGGGCTAAAGGTGTAGGGGAAAGGTAATAAGGGAAAAGAAAAAAAATTACAAAATGAAAAAATGGAATAAAGTGTTTGTAAATGGGGAGGGGAGGAGGGGGTGAAAGGAGGGCAGGGACAAGGGGAAAAAATGAGAACCAAGACCTGTCATGTAAATGTACAAGATCCCAATGATGAATGTAACTGTACTGTATACCTAAAATGTACCAATAAACTCAGTGATCAGAGGAAAAAAAGAAAATGTGACCAAAAACATACATTGGAAGAAATATAACCTCTTTAAGATGGTGTGGGAAAAAGTAACTATCCATATGCCAAAGATCACAGGTGGACCCATATCTCTGACCATATACTAAAATAAAATAAAACTGGATCAAAAATCTAAATATAAACACAGAAACACTTAACACTCAGCCCTACTGAGAGATAAAGTAGATAAAACACTTGATTCATAGGTATAGGTAAGGACTTCCTCAACAGAATGCCAACTGCCCATGTTACAATAGCAAGGATCAATAAATTATATCGTATTGAATTTTAAAAACTTATGCAAAGCAAAGGAAGTCATCAACGGAATGAAGAGACAGCACACAGAATAGAAATAATTTGCCAGCTGCACCTCAGACCAAGGAATATGTCTAGGAAATTTGTTCCTCAAACTGCAGAATAAATCTAGCATTTTATAAAAGGAATTTTAAAAAATTAGACAACCCAAAATATAAAAGCCCTCTTAAAAATGTGAAACTGAAATAGGTCTTCTCAGAAGAGATACAACTATCTAATTAATGAATTGGAAAATGTTCAACATCTCTTGACATTAAAAAATGCAAATTAAAACACAGCAAGACTTCATTTTACACCAAAAGAATAGCAATCATGAAATTATGATAAATGCACATGTGGCTGCAGAGAAAAATGAACCCTTCCATATTATTTTTGTGAATATACATTAGTACTACTATTATGGAAATGAGTAGGGAGATTTCTTAAAGAACTAAAAACAGAAATTCCAGTTAATCCCACTCTTACACTTTACGGTATATTCCTCAAAAAGCTAAAAGACATGCATAACGATATTTATAGCAGCACAATTCATAATAGATAAATCAAAGAAATAGGCTACATAGTCATTAAGAATGGATAAAGAAACGTGGATTCCATGCATAATAAAATATTACTCAGCTATGAAGAAGGGTAAATTTGTGACATTTGTAAGGAAATTGATAAACCTGGAATACACACTGTTAAGTGAAATAAATCAGGCGCACAATCTGATTTCTCTCATTTGAGGAATACAAATACAAATAAAGAACAAAATAAAAGATTGAGAAAAGAAATCAGGAGGATAGTTTTTTGTTTTTTTTTTTTTTGTTTTTTTCAATTAGGAAAGAGTCCAAGAGACTGCAGGTAAGGGGATAAGGTAAAGGAGACATAAATGTACAAAAACAATGAATATGAAAATCATGTCTCGAACATGAACTAATAATAACAATGAGAAGGTTAACAATAATAATTAAAATGGAAAAAAGGTTCTAGAGACAGAGTGGAAGTAGATGAGTAGGGGGAAAGGAATAAATAGAATCAAGATATGTTAAGTACATTTATCTACTACCTAAGATAAATGCTAACTTCATGTACTATAAAATGTACTACTAAAAAAAAGTTCAAAATATGTGCATGAGAAATTAAAAGCCCAGAGATTTTTCCATATATGACAATATGGATTTGTAAAAATTGTGTATATTTATGAATTACCCATACAACTGAAGTAGTCATACTTTGTTTTTCACTACTGAAGGTAATACAAACTCAAGTTATTTGTTAAAGTTTTTCAAACTGAATACGAATAATTTATCTTACAATTAAATCTCTAATGGAAGAAAGCAGATGGATATTTGCATATTATCTTAATAAAAATAGATTACAAGTTCATGTGACATGAAATTCAATATGAAATTTAAAAGACAAGGAGAAAACTGCACATTTTACCATAAAAATTAATTGTGTATGTAGTGGTTTTAAAAATCACTGTTAAAAACCCAAAGGTATCTAGTAGTAGTATGTTTGTTAAAAATGTTGCATGATATAGAATATTTTATTAAAATTATTAATCCATGAAAGTTTTTGGTAAACAAAATAATATTGAAATGTCAATAAAGTTACAGTAACTGCTTAAATTTTCAAATGATCAAAAATTAAATAAGATCAATAAGAAAACCCTCAAACTATATGAACGTTCAATAATAAAATGGACAAAACTATACTTGTGGCTGTAAATATTAAAAAACACAAGCACTGCTATTCAAAGAGAGCATTAAATATGGCATGTCAGAAAAGGTCCCATAAGCAAGATATTGTCAAAAAATGAAAATGGGTAGGCAAGGAAGCAATGAAAAGAATATTTATTATCAGAATCACATGAATTAAGAAAATTCAAAATGAAGTTGTGCCCTGGTAATTTCAGCTGCTTAGGGAGAGTGAGGCAGGAGGATTGTTAAGTCCCAGGCAGTTTAATTGTCCTTTCTAAATAAATGAATAATTTAAAAACCATAAGCACCCAAACCATAGTATGTGTGGTACCTCAAAGTGTTAATATCATAGAAGTTGGTAGTACTTATAAAAGGCTGGGGAATATAATAAGGAGGAAAGCATGGGAAAATGATAATGGAGCCTAAACCATAGTTAGAATAAAGTAATGTAGTTCTGTACAATAGGGTGATTATAGATAATGGTAATATATTCTATATTTCAAAATCTTCAAGAAAGTTTGAAAGATTTTTACCATAGTAAATGATAGATCTTTAAGGAAATAGTTATGTTTAACCTTATTTATACATTACACAATATATACAAGTATATTAAGATCTCATAATACTCCACAAATATGCCAGATTTTATTATTTTATATATCTTTTATAAATATGGAAAGGAACTATGAAAAACATCCTGATAAAACTTAACAGATATACTACTATGAATGAACCTAGACTAATCAAAATTATTTGCAATTTCCTCTGTTCTTGAAAACAAGTAAAAAATGTTTTTTAATTATTTATTAATTACATTATTTTACTATTATCTTCTGAAATTGCTTACTTGAATGCTTTGTTTTTAAATAAAGATTTTAATTTTTATAAGTACCTATTTCTTCTAAGGCAACATTCTGTTCAGATTTCTGTATTAAGTTGTCTTGACATATACATCCATCTAAGAAATCACAAACTGCATTCTGGAACTCAGAAATATGTGAAAATATAGATTTCCTCAAAATAACTGTCTAGCAATATTTCTTTTGTCATTTATAGTTTATGGATTTTTCTCTTCCCTCTTCCCTTTAAGTTTGGTTGTTTCTTTTATATATGTTATGAAAATGGTCTTGAATTTACAAGCTCAATGTGTTTTCTAATTTAAAATTACTTGATCCCAAATGTTATCAAATAAGAACTATGTACTAATTTATTCAATATTAATAGTCAAAATTCACTGGGTATTTGCTACTAGTTAAGTACTTTTTTATTATACCACTCTATAGACATGCTTGCTTTGTCAGTTCCATATAGTACCTGAAGCTTAGCAAATTTTAGAAAATTTAAGAAATAAAAATGCTTAAATTTTTAAGAAAAGCATACTATGCCATGAGGTAAGAATTTTACATATTTAAATTCTGACTCATATCAGAAGACTGTAAAGGCCACCTGTTCTATATCATTTATGGTACACACTCCTACAAACAGACTTGCCTGCCTACTAAGCCTTTCAGCCCAATGTTGGCTAAATAAAACCACTAAGAAAAATGAAAGACATCAGTAAAATTGATGTTATTTCACTCCAGCCATCCTTATTAATAAGGCTGATTGTATCAAAATTAGTCAATACATTAACCAATTCTCTGAAAAAGCCTTAACGTAACAATTGTAAAGTTGATTTCCTATAGCTTTGTACACTAAATGATTGTTTTGCTCTTTTATTGTTTTACATATCTTTAATCACATTTTCCAGAATTAATTAGTATCCTCCTTCCATAAATACAGACTTTTAATATCATATATTTTCTGACTTTCTTAAATATGCCATTTAAAAGTCCAGTGTTTATTTCCTTTCAATGATATTTACTCAAGGCTGGTCACAAAATGAAAATAAAACCAGATTAGAAACATATACATTGTAAATTTTTTTTCAGCTTTAATTGAGTTTATTGGTACATTTTAGAGATTTTTAAATATTTTTAATAAAACAAGAGATAGTGAATCTTATGAGAAGAAAAAGAATGAATAGACTTTTTCCTTGAATTAAAATTTCATTATCTTTATTTAGTAATATGTAAAATTTTAACCTACATGGGACTTTTAAGAGTAATAAATATTCTTAAACAAGTACCTCCTTTAGTTCATTTTATCCTTTTTCCATCCCTCTGTCCCTGTGTCTCAAACCCACTCATACCATTCATGAATCATCTTACTTGTTTATGGTTTAGATCTCTTTTTATGCAGCAATTCACATCTTTTCTTGTTTTTCCACTTTATATCTGATATTAACCCACAATAAGGTATCTTTTGTACTTTGCTTTTGTTATTTAGTAATTTTATCAATATATATTCTGAGTGACATTCTACAGAAATCATGCAGCGCTCTCTTATTGTTTTATGTAATAGCCTACTGGATGGATAATAAACTACAGGTTATTCATACCTCACTTCCAAATATGAATACCCCCCCAGTTTTGCATTTACAAACAGTGTTGCAATAAATATATTTATCTATATGAATTTTTATTTTCTTAGGGAGGATTTTTATAAGGTAGCATTGCTGGAACAATTGAAATTTCCATTAGGTTTCACAAAACCCCTTCCAAATGACTCTATAAGTGTGTAGCCCTTTCACAGGGGTGTAGCAGTGCCTGTTTCTCCATTGGAACACTGAGAAACTGTGTCTTTAATTTTCATATTCTGGATATTTCACATATCTGGTAGATAAGAAATCGTGGCTCCATGTAGTTGTAGGAGTCTATGATTTCCATCTGCAACTTAGACATATTAGTGATTCAAACATTCCATATTTTATACTTTGATATTTCCAGCATCTGGGCTATCTCTGAATCTAATTCTGCTGCTTTATTTGTATTTCTATACTATGTGCAGGTGTTTCTGTTTTTCCAGATTACTTTTTTTGGCTGCCTGTTTTCTTTGTGTGGGGGGGTAGTTGAAAGCTTGATATCAGTTGTAGAATAGTAAAGATGGAGCAGGCAGGAAAAAAATTAAATATGTTTTTTCTGATGGGATTCTGAACAGGATTAGGTAGATGTAAAGCCCATCATGTAGAGTGGAGTAAGTAATAGGGTTTTGTTTTTGCTATTGTTACCCAGAGCACAAGTGGCATCAAATACCTCAGCTTCAATTGTTTTGTGCCTAAGTAGAAGCTAGGATACTGGAGCGATTTGCTCAATATTCTGTTTGTGCCCTCCAATTTAGACTTTTCCTCTTAGCCAAAACCTTCCAAAGATCCGTCCTCAAAAATCTGACCGTGTCCAGTAGTAGAGCAGTTAACTGGTGCTCAGGGCTTCGTGATGGGTTACAGAAAGTGATTCAGTGAATGGCATTTCTGGATGTCTTCTTTTAGCCTTAGCGAAAAGTACTGTTAGTCTCAGGGCTAGAAATTTCATGGTGATCCTTCCTGTTTAGTGGTAGAATAGAATTTCTAATGATCTTGGCCTGAAACATTTTCCTTCTTCTTCAAAGATATGTTTTTTTTCCTGTTTTCTTCATCTATGCTTAAGATAAAATTATCTTGATGGAGTTCTATGCCTTCCCTGCAGCTACACTTGACTTGTACTTGAGGGAGATTTTTTTCATCTCCTCCCCTCAATGATTTCAGAGAGCATTTGAAAAAAATTTATCAAGAAGAGCATAATATTAATTATATTTATAAGAATGATTCATCATTTTTAAGTTAAACACATGGAACCATTACAAGTAATTTCTTGGTTGTAACTGGTAAACATTATTAAAATATTTTCAATCACAAAATGTAAGGTATTTATGGTTTGAAATGTAATTTTACTTCTAATTCATAAAAATATATTTAGAGAGAAATAATTTGAGAAGAAAAAGAACATCGACTTAATGATAGAAAATGAATTAAAGCCATGACAAAATACACATATGTTCTGAATTCTTTTGAACACCCCAATATCTATTTTTAGGATTTCAGATGTAATTTGTTAAGTAGTGAAAATCAAGTTAACTGCCATCTTTTAAATCACTATAGTGAGAATATGAACAATAATAAGGTAAATTTATATTTGTTACCAAGGTGAAAATATGCTTGAGAATGCTACCTTAAAAATTATGTATTTTACCCAACAATATTTTAGGTACACTTTTGTTCTCTATATGTCCTGTGTATGAAGTTATTTACAAAAATTTTAGATCACAATTTTAATAGTCAAAATAATAACTTGCCACCTATGACTTACCTTATGAGCTATTAAAAATTTTACACAACTAAGATGTATGATGGTAAAACATAAAACTAAGATATTTGGAGGAAAAATAATAGAAAAATTTTGTTTCCCATGAATTCGTGAGAAAATTCTTAAACAAGATATCGAGAGCAGAGTCTGCATAAGAAAAAATGCATAAATTAGGCTTCAGCAAAGTGAGAGAATTGTGAACAATGAAAGAGATTAGGTGAAACATATATGAAAAATATGTGCCTGTACTATTTCCGGCATTCATCAATCTGTAATTATTTCAAAATAACAAAATTTTAAAATAATTCATATTATCTGTGAAAATAAGAGTCCTCAAGTAATTTAAGAAAGAAAAAAATGCAACATTTCTAAAAGTGCACTATTAATATGTTGGCATTTTACAATGTTTTCTATTGATCATGAGATTGAATTCATATTGTTTGTAGTACATAAAAAGAATTCTTTTGGTTACTGGCTACTATGTAAACAACAATCAATGTTCATTTTCTATTTTGTTCTATTCTCTGATGTGTTGACTCCACATGATCAAAGAATGTTGAAATTAATAGCAATATAGTTTTTAAAAAGCAGATTAGATCAAATTACTTGAAATATGGCATAAATAATAAAGCATTCAGTTAATCATCTCAGATATTTAGCAGAAAACACTGGATAAATGGAAAATGAGAGAAAGACACAGAGACAGAGACAGAGAGAGACAGAAGATGAGTATAGAATGAGCTGAAATGTATGTACCACATGTTTGTGTATAATGCAACTTAAAATATCTATTTAACATGAAACAGTGATGCCTACAAAATACAGTACTCGAAGTTTGCATATATATATATATATATATATATACATACACACACACACACACACACACACACACACACACACACATATATATTGGGTAGCATGTATAGTAGCTATAGACAAAGAATAAAATTAAGAAAATTTTGACTAGTAGCAAACCATTATCCAGGAGTTTTTGGTTAGTTGTATAAAGGGAAGTATTACACAATAGCAAAAGAGAAGAAAACATGTTGAGAAATGGAAATAAAGGTTAATGGGTTAGTACATTTTGTAAACTTCATTACTGACGTGATTATCAGGAGACAGCGAGACGACAGGAGAAAGCAGTAGTTTAACTACTTCAAGGTTCCCAAGGCCAGAGACTTCATTACGGAGTTAAAAGCTTCCCTTATACTTCTCAACATAGTAGAGAAGGTGTCAAGAAAAAGGAATAGATTGGACATTAACATCAATCATACTGGAAGGTAAATTCCAGTAAGATGAGTATCATAAATGTAAGTGCTGAAGTTATGAAACTAGAGAGAAACATAAGCCTAATCAATATTTTCTTTTCCAGTTGCAGAGATTGCACTTGCCGGGCAGGTACTACACCACTGACCATAATCAGTGATTTATTTTTATATTTAATCTAAAAATCCAAGGGAAACAAAATACAGGCTAATGAAATGATTTCTTCTATGCTTTAAATCTAAAATGTTATCCAAAAATCTCATGTGTTCCAAGCTAGGACTTTTGAACGTGATTTCATTACAGGTAAACTATACTTATCAGTGGATTACTATATGGATGAGTTCAAAGCTTACTGTGCTGTTAGGAGGCGGTGCCTAGGACAAAGCGGGTCAGTAGACCCACGACCTAGAAGGGTGTATTCTTATCCCCAGCTCTTGCTTTTTCCTCTCTCAACATCCTGGCCACCATAGACAGAGCAGCTCTCTTCCACCATGTCCTTCAAAATGGCAGTGTGCCCCAAAGCCGCGGGACTGTGGGTTGAACCATCTGAAACACTAAACTAAAATACACCCTTTTTGTTTTCAGTTGCAGATTTCAGATATTTTGTATCAGCATCATGAAAGTGACTTATACAACATCCAACTGATGAGCTTCTGTGCAGCAAAGGAAACAACCAAGAGAGTGAAAGGAAAATCTACGCAAAGAAAGTACTTACAAACCAAAGCTGTGACATAGAAGTGATATCCGGAATATTTAAGGAATTTCAGAAGCACAGTAGCAAAAAACAGGAAAACAAAAATAAAACATGATTAAGAAATGTGCACTGGGTCTAAGAAAACATTTCCTAAAACTAGGCATAAATATGGTCAACAAATGTATAGACAACATAAAATTTTACTAACACCAGGGAAATGCAAATTAATGCTACAGTGAGATTGCACCTTAGTATAATTAAAATCATTTGTACCAAAAGACAACTATAACCAGGGTTGGTGAAAATGTGTAGAAATGGGAGCCCCAATTGACTTTATTGGGTATTTACTCTTTTTTTATTTTTTTATTAGTACATATTTGCAGTACATAATGTTTGCACTTCTGAGAGGAGTTGGTATATTTACATAACACATCTTAATTCCTCTATTTTTGTTCACTTTACCTCCTCTCGGGCCCACCTCCCTCCATTTCTTGATCCTTTTCCCATTTTTGCAGAAATGCAAGTTACTAACACTATTACGGGAAATGGTATGAAGATTCTTAAAACAAGTCAAAATACAAGGCATGGGGTTACAGCTAGTTCACAGAGTACTTGCCTAGTGTGTGCGAGGCCCTGGGTTAGATCTCCAACACCACAAAGAAAGAATCAAAAACAGAATTTCTGTATAATCTAGCCATTTCCCCAGTAGGTATGTAACCGAAGGCAATGAACTTAGTTTGTTGATGATTCATGCACACCATCATTTTTATTGCCACACTGTTTACAAAAGTCAGAAAGAAAAAACAACCTAAATCCATCGACTGATCAATGAATAAAGAAAATTTGAAATATATGCATAATGGAATATGCAGAATTCTACCATTAAAAGTAGATTTTCTTTGAAACAAAATTGATGAAACATGGATATTCCTGGAGAACATTATGTTAGGTGAAGTGAATCAGGCACAGAAAGTAATCTCATATGTGGAATCTAAAAAATAATCTCATACGTTGAATCTAAAAAAAATCTGATCTCACAGAAGAGGGGAGTAGAATTAATATTAGCAGGGTCTAATGTTGGATGGAAAGTTCTTTTGGGGCAATGTTGGTAGATGCATAATTCTAGTTAGGATGAATAAATGTAAAGGATCTGTTTTACAGCTGAATGACAAAGCTAAGTACAATACAGTAGTATCTTCTCACATGACTCACTTTACTCAACTTCCTTTTACTTAAAGTACTCATGGTCCTAGAATAACAAGTGGGCAGCTCCAGAAGTGGATAATTTCTAAGTTTTACATTTTGTATCATTATGAATATTGTGATAAAATGTCATAACATTGTGCTCTACCCCACTTAAGTGAACCTCTTCTTTCAGTGTATCTGCATTATGTTCACTATCCTCCTATGTTAGTTACTTTTCTCTCACTGTTGAGACAAAATACCCAGAGTTAAAGGGGGAAGAGTTTACTTAGCTCACAGTTTTTAGAGGTTTTAGTCCATAACTGGCTAGTGCCAAGGCAAGGATGGCAAGCAGGCATCTCAGAGGAGAAACCACATGGCGCACACAAGGTAGCAAAAGCAACAAGGGGCCTTCACAGGGTCTTTCTGACATCCAGACTACCAGGATTTGGGTGGTGACAAACCAATCACTCAGGTGTAGTGGTTTCATAATCCCATGATCCCAATCCCAGCATCACACATTGCAGATCGAGCCACCTCTAAAAAAGGAAAGCCCCTCCTTTTCCCATGAGGCTTTGGGGGGACATCCAAACACAAACCATAATACTCCCATCAGTTACTTAGTAGCCATCTCAGTTACAGATTCCAACAATGCTTGTGTCCAGGTAAGAAGGTCAGCAGTATTCTAATGCCTGCCATCATTTATCATATCAACACAAGAAGAGTGAGTATGATACAGAGAGAGAGAAACAGAGAGGCCACATTCACATGATTTTCCTTCATTATAATATATTCTTATCATGGAAGTATAAAATAACAAATATGTATTTTACTAAAACATATTGTTCCATTTTATTATTAGGTGTTATTAATCTCATAATGTGCCTAATTAATAAATTAAGCTTGATCACAGCTATGTATGAATAGGAAAGAACATTGTACATAAGTCCATATGGTTCAGTTTGAATTAAAGTGCCAGGCATCCTCTGCGTGCCTTGGAACACGCTCCCTACAGAAAGGAGAAGGGGGTGTGTATTGTCAAAGATAGGGAAAGCTGAGCAAGCTCACCACTAAAATGGTAAATATATGAGTTAATACATTTCTTAATTAACTAGATTAATGCATTCCACGGTGTATCTGTACTTCCAAGCATCATATTGTGTATGATAAATACATAAGTTCTATATGTCACTAAAAATTAAAGGCAAAAGTCGTGATATAGTAAGAGATAGGGAATTATTTTCAAGAAATAATACAAAAAAATAAAAATATATTAATTTAAATAATCCTACGCTACATTTGTAATCTAATAGAGTGTAGGTGGTTACGAGAAATGAGGCTAAAAACTGTTGCAGAATGCATAAGAAATGTCAATCAAGATTTTGAAATAAAAGATTACTATAGCTAAATACATATTTTAGATAAAAATATTTTCTGTTGGGATAAAGAGTCAATTGAAAAGAAATGTGCCAACATCAAGGAAGTTAATTAAGAAGTGATCATGCCAGTAGTAGGCCCGACTGGAATCAGTAACAGAAATCAGATGAGTAGGAAAAAATGTACAGGAGAATTTGGAAATTTAAACAAATGCGTATGATAAAATATAAAGATCAATGAAGTCTCCTTGGAATAAAGAAGCACTTTGATCATGTACTGAAATGGGCATGTTAAAAAAAAACTAAAAAGAGTGGCTATTTGGACAAATCTGCATGAAAATATTCAAATTTTATGATACTCAGCAATTATTAAACTATCATTTATATATAAATTCTAATTATACTACTTTCCAAAGCCCTGGATAATGCAATGATAATATACACATTTGTATGTAAAGTGAACTAGTTTGGCTTTATTCTATATTAATTGAAAATAATTAGAAGAAAGCAAATTAAATACTTTATAAGACCAATTATATATTAAGACTTTATAGACCAATTCTGCCTCAGCTTATTTATAGACATTCATTTTAGTATTAGAATATTAACTGTGGAACATAGATGAACTTGAATAAAAGCTAACGAACCAGACAAGAACCACCAACTTATATGAAATAAAATATTTCTTGTTTCCATATTGCCGACAAGCAAAAGTAAATTGCTTAATGCCCTGGAAATACCTCTCCATCCAAAAATTATTTTGCCACACTTTCTGATAACATATTTTTATTCATTCGAACCAAAATATTAAATTTAATTCATAAAACAATTTATTGAGTCTCATAACCAATATACAATTCAATTCTAACTAGAAGACAAAATAAGTACCTGAGATGCCTGAATTCTAAGGCACTTTTAGAAATTTCATTAAGATAATTATTTTCCACATGTTAAATCTTATTCTAATTACTTTGATTTATCTGAAGAATATAAGCATCTGAGAAGTACTCCTAAACAAAATGTGTACTTTTGCTATTTAAGATCTTGGAAAACATGTTTTGATCCTAATATGGGTTATCAGGAAAACATTTATAATATGGAAGTTCATGTATTTAGTTCTAAAAACCACAACAGAAAGTATTATGGAATAAAGAGAGAATGAGGTAATTTACTTCAAAACACTGAAATTTTTCAACATTTAGATTCTTTAATTGGGAAAGAAAACAACGTCATCTAGTTTTGTCTATGGCATTGACATACCGTTGAAACGCCACAATTTCTGTTTTCTGTATTACTTTTTTGTTTGTTTGCTTTTATGCTCTACCTGCTGGTATATTTATTTTTTTTAATCTTCATTGAGTTTATTGGTATATTTTAGTTGTATAATAAAGTTACATTCATCATTGAGATCTTCTAGCTTTCAATGACTTAACCTGGTTCTTTTTTTTTTTTCTTTTTATTTTGTTTATTGGTACAATCTAAGTATATAATACAGTTACATTCATCATTGGGATTCTGTACCTTTACATAATAGGTCTTGATCTCATTTTTTCCCCTAGTCCCTGACCTCTCTTCACCCCCTCCTCCCCTCCCCATTTACAAACACTTTATTTCCATTTTTTCAGTTTCTCAAATTTTTTTCCTCTCCCTTATTACCTTTCCCCCACCCTTCCCACTTTCCCTACACCTTTAGCCCTTTACTTCCTCTTCCACATTATTAATTATCTCATTAGGATCCTGTGTATTATTATAGTTTTTCACACCAAAGAAACTATTCAGTATTTCAGTTAAAGAAATCTCTGTATGAACATTAAAAATAGGGAATCCTAAAATAAAACTAAAAAGGAAAGTAAAAGAGAAAAGGTGATGATGTAACATTAAAATAATCCTTAATTCTTGAGATGAAAATGGTCCCTGAACATATTTAAATTGCTTCTTGCTCTTGCAGTCTTATTTTTTTCCCATTCTGCAGCCCTCCCTTTACCCCCTCCACCCTTCCCTGGTTACAAAGACATTGTTTCCATGTTTTTCCTTTTCACATATTTTTTCTTTTCCCTTTTTACCTTCCCCCTACCCCCTTCCACATCCTCTATTCTTTTAGCCCTTTTCTTCCCATTACACAATATCAATTATACAATTTGACCCTTGTTTATATTTTTAGACTTTCATACCAGAGAAACTATTTGATATTTAAAAATATGTGTCCTATTTATTTTACTGAAGAGTACGGCCTCAATGTGCATCCATTTTTCTATAAATGTCTCTAGTTTCTCATTCTTTATGGCTGAGTAGCATTCCATTTTATAGAAAAAAGCACATCTTCTTTATCCAGTCTCCAACTGATGGGCACTTGGGCTGTTTCTAAGTTTTATCTATTACAAACTGTGCTGCTATAAACATGAGTGAGCATATATCATTGTGGTATGATTCTTTTAATTCATTTGGGAACATAGATACTGAGCAGAGAAATAGTTGTGTCAAATGGAACTTCTAATCCTAGTTGTTTGAGTTATCTCCATATTGATTTCCACAGTGATTGCACACTCCCACCAGCAATGAAGAAGGGTTCCTATCTCCTCACAACCCTGCCAGCATTTGTTATTGATTGATTTCTTCATAGCAGCCATTCTTCGTTGGGTGAGATAGAATCTCAGTGTTGTTTTCATCTGCATCTCTTGAATGATCAGTGATGTTAAATATTTTTTTCATATTTATTTGTTGCTTTTACTTCTTTGTCTGAGAAATGTCTGCTCATTTCAGATGCCCATTTTGGAATTGACTCTTGTTTGTAAGTAGTGGAGTGAGAGCACAATAAAATGATCCCCAGAAAATAAAGTTGCTAGACCCTAGAACTCTTAACTTGAGTCATGCCAACTGTATTTATCTGCTTTCCTATTGCTGGGATAAAAATATCTAGTGATTGCAAACTAGAGAAGAGATGTTTACTTTAACTCAGTTTCAGAAGTTCCAGTCCATGGTCAACAGGCTCCAAGGGAAAAAACAGCATAGTGGAATGGTATGGAGGAGGAAAAGGCACTCAATTTATTACAACCAGGAAGCAAGAGAGGAAAGAGAGGAGTAGAGCACAGATCCCTGGTGGCCATCCTAATCTGACGAGGGCCCAACTCAGAACAGAAGGGTCGACTCTAAACACTTCAGTGGGCTAATTCATTAATGATTATGATGCCCCATTGACCCATCTCCTTCCAGAAACCTAATCCGTGATCACAAACTTTGGAAAGATATTTTATATCTAAATCATCACATTAAACTTGAAGTACAATGAAATGAGTTCAAGATTATACACATTTACTTACACTGTAGTTCCTCTTATAAGTTTTTTTCTGATCAACCCCTTGACCTTGCAAGTTGAAAATATTACTAAGCTGGAAAATCATTAAATACATTTATCCTACCAAACATCATAGCTTAGCAACACAACATATTCTAAACTATCAGTTTCTATGAATTCATGTCTGACTAGAAGCTTCAGCCTGCTGCTTCCGTACAGAAACGTGAAGAGAGCATCTTGTAGCCTCAGAAAAGATCAAAATTCAAAATTTTCATGACAGTTTGTGCTGGATGTGTATCACTTTCTCATTATTGTCAATTTAAAAAAAATCCTAATTCCAGTCATTGCTTCCATTGAGGACTGTATTTATGAGGAGACATATATAGATCCTTAAGCCTTTAACGTCCTCCCAAGACTCAAACTTTTATTAAACAACAGCTGAATGCCTCTACTATTTGGCAGCTAATTTTTAGCAAAGTATACTGGACCTAAAACATTCATCCATGTACTGAACAGTATTGAGGTCCTGGAGGACGTGTGCTCACATCCCCAGTCTTCTATTCTAAAAAGAGCATGTGCTTGCATACAGATGGTGTGCAAGTCTGCAGTTTCTGATCAGTTTCCATGAATGATTGATTTGGATAATTTGAACTGAATAGTGGATTGGAGGACTTAAGAAGTAGAAAAGACAAGTTAACTTCTGAAGCCCTTCCTTCCAAAATGAATGCAGTAGATTCTCACCAAAGAAAATCAGTACAGTTTCTTATGGTGACATACGCTTATTACTTTTTCTTTCTTTTTTGTTTATTATCTAATTTGTGGCTCATCTTTAATAATTAGACAAAATATAGTTACTAGTTTTTCTATTCCATTGTTATATAATATAATTTTCTATTCTATTTTTAAATATTGCTATATTGGTATATAGGCTAGAGCTGTAGAAATTTTTGTTTAAGAATTGCCCTGTTGTAGATTTATAAATAGGTCCAGTATATGGGATACATTTTCACTACGATCGATGCCCTTTGTACTCTCAGATCTAGTTCTCAGCTTCTCTTATGTGAAGATTTAGCCACATTTCACCTCACTGAAAATTCACTCCTTTTTTTCTTCCACTGCCGTTTATTGGACACATGGACTGTTTTCTCTTACCACTTTCATACCCTGGCCTGGTGAGATCAGCCTCCTTTGGTTGCCGAGGCTCAGTTCCTAAGTCATTTTCAACTCTACTTTCTTCAACGTAAATATCAAACAGTCAGTGATGAAGTCCACATCAAAATGGAGCTTAATGCTTCCCTTGTAATGTAGACATGCATTCCTTATTTTCCATGCTACTTTTAAAAGAAAACAAAATTTTAAAGATGTTCACAATCAGATTGTTGTTTTCCATGCCCTACACCTGCCTTTCTCCATCTTCCAAGTGGCAGTAATCAACACTGTTGAATTCCATTTCAAGGCTCAGAGCCTTGCAGTCTCTCATTCACCTACATATGGCATTCATACATTTAGCTGTGAAATATATCTAGAATCCAAGTGCTTCATGCTACCTCCAGTCTAGATCTAGTCCAGTTTCATACTCCTCTGTCTGAAATTGTCTACTAATTGATTTCCCAATGTCCTTCCCTATCTGTGGTCTATATTTCATATAGCAATCAAATACCACCTTGAATCAAATGTTTTACACTGTTACCATTCTCAAAATTATATAGTATAATTTCTGCATTTGTCATTAAAGTATTTGCACAGGAAAAACATACAATTCCATGATCAATTTCGTCATACTTTTGTGAGATTTCCAATTTTATCTTACTAAAATGTTTTGTCAAAGTTAATGAGTTTTCTATTAGTAGTATAAGTATTATCTATATCAATTAATCATTTTAAATATTTTATGAAAATTTTGATATGTAAATAATACATGTACATAATAGAAAAAATTCATATAGTTAGTTTTATGAATTAGAAAATTAAGACTACTAAATTTATCTGTTTATTCCTTTCTTATCTTGTCCTCAATTTTGTACATAGTTCATCTTTCTATTTAACTTGTTTGTCATTGTTACGCTTCTCATAAACTTGTACTTTGTGAATACTTATGATATAGTATGATATTCTATATAATTGGCACTTATTGGTTTTATTCTATATTTATTCATTCTATACAGTAGATAGTAGATTCTTCAGTTTTGCTTTGTGTATACCTCGTTCATTCATTTTCACTTTTGCATAATAATCCATTTAACATTTATACTTATTCCCTTGTCAATTAATATTTCAGTTCTTTGTGGATTATTCTGATTGTGAACAATGCTTGTAAGAAAATGTAAATGAATGTATTCTGATACACATTTCTAAAAATTTCTCTGGTGCATATGCATAAGAACAGAAGTGTTGGTTTATACAGTACATGGATGTTTAAGTTCAATTTAGAGTGTTATATTAATTTCAGAACTAACTAAGCCCATTTGTATTTTCAACAACACTGGATGGATTCCTTAATGATTCACATTTTCATTGTGCAGCACCAACTCAACCACTTTCTCATTTCTTGTAAATTAAAGCAAAAAAAAAATTAATGGCTTCCCATCTAATCCACAGTAAAACCCAATAACACACCCAGATGGTTCAAGATAATCTTCGTTTCCAGCTACACAGGCCTCCTTCCGTGTTTTAAATGCAGCAAGCACACCAGCCCCATACTACACTGTCCCAGCCCACACATGACTCCACACGACTTCCCACACAGCTCTAATAAGTTAAATAACATTGACCCACCATTGTTGTCTCTCCTGTTCTCTCCTTTACTACTTTTGAAGGATTTCTCACCATTCTACGTGCTTTATACTCTTTAAACATTTCTGGTATGACTCTGTCAAATATGACGGCATGGATATTGAATTATTCCTCACTGAGTATCATTAATAACTGGGTACAGACTGACAAAAGTCCACTTCTCAATGAAAAGCTATTTAACAAATGAGTGATCATAGACACTGATCAAAAATCATTAATTTTTAATCTTCAACTTGAATGCTACTGTACTATGAAATCGAACCTATTCCTTTATCTCATAAAATGGATGAATTAAAAAATACAACATTTCTTCTTATAATGGCCAACATTTCTAAATGCTTTAATAATTAAAAATAA
Source organism: Fukomys damarensis (assembly GCF_012274545.1). Lineage (NCBI taxonomy): Eukaryota > Metazoa > Chordata > Mammalia > Rodentia > Bathyergidae > Fukomys > Fukomys damarensis. The sequence continues at coordinate 28,440,040 of NW_022900924.1, forward strand.
AATTTTAATAGATGAAAATATTTATATTTTAAAAGAACCATATAAACATTCAATATACATATAATATATATATTAATAATGTAAAATTAAAACAATTTTCTAAATTTATATGTTTTTACGGGCATATAATTGATCAAAATGTGCCTGAATAGAAAGCAAGTACATTTATGCACAGAGGTTACAGTTTGTAATATTTAATGTTAAGCCAGTAATATTCTATCTAATGTAAAACATGTTATTACATTTGAACATAATTAAATTTCTACATAAAATTTTCCAAGCACTATGCAAATTATTGTCAGAAAATAAATTTATTTCCAAATGGTAAGATGACAAGAGGAAGGGAAGGAATCTATTTAATATTTTTGAAAAGATGAAAAACTTTTAAACACTAGCTCATTTTATTTCTCATCGTTTGATTACATCTTCAACATTTTTGTAATCATTAACTCTACAAACCTAAGGCACCTTCTGAACACAGTCTACCATGCACCATGGTGAACAAATATATTTTGAACTAAAAGGTCTTCAGTTATTTTCTTTGAGCTATGGAAACAGTTTTTGTTTGTTTGTTTTTTGCTTTGTTTTTTGTACCAGGGATTGAACTCAAGTCCTTGAACTTGCAAGGCAGGCAGCAGCACCCCTGAGCTAAATCTGTGGCCTGTGAAAACCCTTATTTGTTTTCTCTGCATTTAAACTCCTATTATACATTTTTGCCAGAATCTGTTTCTTATTTACATGAAAGAAAACATATATTCAGACCCTATGGATTGAATAAAATAAAACTGTTACAAATGAAAAGTGGAAGGAATACACTGCCTAAACCTAATAGGTGACCTGCACTTATCTCAACTGTCTAAAATATCTGGCCATATGGTTCACAACTTTGCATCTTACGTTTTAACCTTGAGTCACTCTTGCCCATATCTTTTCTATTAAAAAATACTCTTTTTACTTACATTTTGAAAGGAAAGCAATTTTATCATGACTTCTACAATAATATCTATTAATCATATGAAGTTAAAAATGAAAGTATAACAATTCTGAAGAAATTTAGTCTAAAGGGAAAGAATACTTATTACCATGTAATCTGTTGCAAAGATGATACTTTTTCTTTTCTTTTTTTATTGAATTTACTGGTACTTTTTAGGTACACAGTACAGTTACATTCATCATTGGGATCTTGTACCTTTGCATGACAGGTCGTGGTTCTCATTATTTCCCCATACCGCTGGATAATACTTTTTTTCAGATGACTGACTGAACTTGTTTGAGAGAGCATACTAAGACTACTCAATATTTTGAATTTTTGAATGATTTTTATATATGAGTTCAGCATGTACAACCTAAAGAAAATAATCACAAAGGCTATTTGAAGGTGTCTGTAGTTGTAAGATGACCTCTCACTATTAGAAGATAAAAAGTTTTTAGACTGAGTCGAAAAGAAGTAATAAGGAATGAGTATGCTTATAACTAAGAGTCCTTGCTAAAGGGTGCTGGGAACTCTGTCTCTTGAGATGTTCTCCAATAGCACTATATATCTTCCAAGATCTTTATCTCATTTTTTTTAACTAAAGGAACAAAAAACTACTGGATGTAAGGACCTCTTTTCTTTCATTCCCAAACATTAAAAATAGCAAAGGATCTGACACTGTATAGTTGATAATTATGCATATAGCAAATAGATGAAAGAGGATATATTTTAAATGTGTCAAAGAAAATTATTGCATGCTATTACAGGGTAAACAATTAGGAAACTACATTGGAAGATAATAAATTAAAATAACTGCTTTTGCAATATCTATATAGAGAGCAATGTACATTCTCAGAAGTATATGAGAGTGCATTAAATAACATGTAAAATATTTTATATTACTCTTTTCAAACAAGATTTTAGTTCAATTGTGAAAAAACTGGCAGAAAGATTTTAGTACACATAAATAAACGTGATTTGTTTTCCTGTGTCACACTGCATGCAATAGTCAGAAGTTAAAATTAAATCTAGATATTCAAACAGAAATACTGTATCACATGTTAAACAGCTCAAGTTGGAATGTACCTGTACTTTTAAAAAATGAATCAGGCTTCAGGACAAATCAAGTTAAAACATTCTAATGTAATTTTTATTCCATTAGAAATTAACTTAGTTTTAATTTAGTATTTCATTAATGACCTGAGTGGAAGCTCAGAAAGTTCCTTGAAAGTTGTTAGCAGAGCAAATAACTTCCATATATTGAGAAGAAGTAATCCAACTTGGGTTATGAAGTGTAGAGTCTATAAAATACAGTAAGGAAATGTACAGTATTTCAGACATCAAAATTTTCATAAGGCATTAAGATGAAAGAAACTCAGTAACTCCTGAGAATCTCTGCACCTACTCCATTTTCTACCTTCAGGGACTCATAAATATTTTTGTCTTATTCAAGAGATCCACTGTTTTCTTTAATGTAAAATTTTGTTTTAGAAAATATTTGGGAAAAGTAGTTTAATTTTATCATATCTATGAAATAATATTGACATCTATTGAAATAAGTATAAAATCAAATGAATTTGTGAAAGTACAGTGCTCTGGACTTTTAATGGTTTATTTTTTAAAATGTGCCCACTAATGTGTAACTGTCAAATGCTATAGAAAATCATTATTCCTTAAGAATGAAGATAGAAGGTGTTTTCTCTTGTTTTTACAAGTAAAGCTATGTGTAGTCATGGCACTTTCAGTGAAATTCCGTCACTCAGAGCAAATGACACAAGATGACTATCTTATAGACAGAATTTTTAAAAAGGTAAGTTATTACCCATGTGCTAAATTTAGTTAGAAAGTGTTTGTAAGTCCCTCTCCCGTTGTGCATACAGTGAAGAAATTTTTGCTAATATTGTCCTGATATTTCTGTTAGATGAACATTTCCAAGCTAACGGATTAGCATATTTAGGAATAATCTAAATTCTTACACTCAAATGTTAATGTGATATAAAAATGTTGTATTCATATTATTTTATATATACAATAGTTCTTACTGTATGAATCCATGATGTAGCATAAATCAGGAAATTTTAAAAGTAATGCTTAACTGTAACATAATTAAGGCTGAGAATTTAGCTCAGTGGTTCAGCAACCTGCCTCACAAACACAAGGACCAGAGTTCGATCCCCGGTACAAAAAAAACAAAAAACAACAACAACGAAAACCTCATAATTAATATCTACGAACTATTCATGGATTATTTCTTAGACCAGAAAAATCATATAGACAGCTATAAAAGAAAATTTATTACATGAAATGATAATAAAAATGATTATTTTTTGGTAAAATCATAGTTATAGGTTTTTGTTCTGAATATTTTTCAGATTACTTAATTTTTTAAAAATTTATTTTAAAATAATAGAAGTAGATATCAATAAAGAAAATATAAAAGCCACTCTGTGAAAAATAATTTTTCATAACAAAAATGGCTAGAAAATAACAGTGGTAAAAACACTGTATAGCGGGACATAACAAGAATATATTTTCATTTGCTAATCTCTCAGCCTATTTCCTAATTATACTACAACTTCTATATTTTTTGCTTAAAACATTTTAAGTATTCACAAAGTATCTCATATTTTGCATAAAATTTAAAATGAATATTTATTTTTGTTAATTCTAGAAATAAGATATTATTTAAATATTTTTGTGACTTATAGCAAACGCATAGGAGAATATTTTTAAAAATGAGGAAATGTTGAAAATCTGTTAAATCTACAAGAAGCTTTATAAGTAATCATTGTTTCAAAATAGCATTTTACTCGAATTAACCTGAATAGTAATATTCTTATAATCATCAGCATTTTTTCCACACAAGAAACAGGCTTAACAAAAACTGTGAATAGCAATAATTGAGTCCTCTTGGAAACACCAAGAACTCTAAGAAGAGATGATCACAACATTTTATAATAAACTACTTTCACTGATAATGCAAACAGAATTATATTCCTCCTTAAAAGAGTTTTATTACTAGTAGTATTATAAATCATTTCTTAAAGTTGGGCTTTTGAAACAGAAGAAAGATAAATTATTTTAAAAATCAGTAAAATCTTTCAACGGTACTTTGTTGAATACAGAGAGCAAGAGGATATTTGGAAAATATGAATAACTGAAAATTAGTAGAAGTTGAAATGTCATTTCCATTGCAATTAGTAGACAAAGGCAAGATACAAGGAAATAAAGATACTGTGCTCCATGATACCTTTATTTTTATTTCATTGACATTAAATAGTATTTGGAATAAAATAGAAATGATTCTGATACATCACGAATCTGGTGTCTGCTGATTATGAAATTCTCCTGATACAGGCTTCGCAGAATATAAAATGAAACACTAACAATTTATTTGGGCACTCTATGCTTCTATGTTGACACAATATTTCATTAAGCAGACTATTATCTTCTGTTGCCCTTTCCCTGCCCCTCAAGTTTATCTTAATTTATTTTAGATTTTAAAATGAAAAGAATGCAAATAAAATGATGTTGAAACATGGGGTTGAGTGTAGTGCAATCCTGTTTGCTTTCAATCCCTCCTCTGTAAAGCTTCAGCGTAGGCTAGAGATTTGTCAGTCCTTTGAACCCCTATGGCATTTGCTGTCTTTCCTATTATTCAGTAAGCAATTTGATATTTGTGTAATGGTTTTTCACTGATGAGCTCACATTAATCCATACAATTGTTTCACCTGACTTCACTTGGGCCTTCCTAATAGATTAGGGATTGCAGAGAGGGAAGGCATTGTTATCCACACCATAGAGTTCTACATATTTGTGCAAGGTTATTTGGCCTTTTAAATTACTAAAGTAGGAGTAAAATCCAGTATTATTTTCCACAATGTTACAGAACGTTGTATTTTTAATATCAAGTTGAACTTCGAAATCTCCACTTTAATTTTTTCTTATCTACTATCATTTTAATTGGTGATACTAGCTTTCTTTGTTTTAGTTAATCAGCACAAGGATCATAAACTAGGCTTTTTGTCTATCATTCCTATTTCATAGATGTAGAAGCTGAAGTTTATAGAAAATTCATAATCACCTCTAAGATTATAGTGCCAGAGTTACAAAACTGTTACTAAAATTTAGGAATTCTGATTTCCCCCACTGTTTTACCAGGCTATATACTCTTATGGAGCAATTTTCCAGCACAGCCTAAATGTGATCATTCAAATGATTTTTCAAATATAATCAGATGGAAACTTATTTATTGTGCAATCAAGTTATTGGTATGTGTACTTCCTTTGATGAACTAAACCAAGTAGCTTTTCAACAGATAATTTTGTCTATTTATTAGGGTAATTCTAGTCTGCATAGCAAAGATAGGTAGGTAGATGATAGAATTGAAATCTAAATTTTAAAAAATTATTGCAAGGACAAGTAGTCTGTGCTAGACATAGACATAAAACAAGTGCAGAGAGAAAACTTTTGCTTTGTGTTACTTCTGACAAGCAAAAGGCCCATAGTCTGATACCCAGTTCCATACTTGCTTTATTTTGATAATCAAAAATCAAAGTGTACAGACAGCTTCCTGTATCTGTAATCAGCCTCTCAATCAGGTTTCTCATTAACTAGATTTGTAGATAAAAACGGTATCTGCACAGCCATATAGGAAACTGAAACCTACAATCCAGTTTGTCTTCTAATTTATATATAGAAAAACAACCCCTGAAAATATGATGAATGCCATCCACTTGAAGGAAAAGATCAAGATGAACTAAAAGTAAATTTGATATGAGAATGAGAAAGTAATGAAAAAATTTTAAATTCTCTAACTAAATAAAATTCTGTAATACATACAATGTGATATCTGTGAAACAAGCAAGTTATAACAATGGAACAACAAATAAAGAGTTTGACAAGACTATTTTATATTTCTATTTTGTACATATATTATTAAATGATACAAAATGATACAGAAGAAATAACTTCAAGCATAGTGAAATAATATGAGAAAGAAGAAAATCAAAGAGAAAATAATTGATGGTTTCACACATCCAGAAAGAGAGTAAGATTTGGCAGAAAAAATTGAATGCTAAATAAACAAATTGCTGAAGGAATACTCAACACACAACCCAGAAATAAACATGATTTAGAGAAGGCTTCAGTTTGAAAGTATTCTCCAAGTGTTACTCACAGTGAATGAAAAAACACCATACTTACATTTTTCTGAAATTTCAGAATCACATAGGTATTGAATTGGATTTCGCTAAAAAAAAAATGGAAAGAAAGAAAATTGTTCACCAAGAACATCATTACAAAAATGAAAAAAAGTATTTCAGAGTACTTTTAAGCCAAGAAAATCATGCCCAGAAAGTATAAATAGCTTCTACAAATCAAAAATAAATAATCCATTGGAGGAAAAATGGGCAAATAACTTGAAAAGATAATGACTTTTAAATAAATATAAATGGAAATTAACACATAATATCATAGCTCTCTTTTCTGAAAGTCTCCCTTATTAATGTTCAGTGACTACTTCATTTACTTTGTGATGTTTCTCTAACTTCACAGGACATAAAAGGTGTGGATAATGTTGTACAAGAACAACTTCCCTTTGTTTGAAATCGTGCAAGAATTACCAGAACAGATATGTTGTGGGTACATGCTCCTGAAAAAGCTGCTGACTGACACTCAATTCAGGATATCCTCACACTTTTAATTTATAAAAGTACAAATATATGAGTGCAAAATAGTGAAATAAAAATGAAATAAGACGTCTGTGCTTTTTAAGAAATTATAGGAAGATAGCATAATTCCACTTGGAAAGCATACAGAAAGGTACAAAAAGCTTATTTATAGTTAAATATTATTTATGGGTGCACATACAAAGTCTCTAAATGAAATAGTATCTAATCAAATACAGCGATACATCTTAAATATCAACTTCATAGATCATGCAAAAGGCACTGCGTAATTTTCCATTAATTCTCAATTTAATAAAGAAGTTTTAGCACCCTAAGGACTGGAAAGACAAATTCTTAATTTGATCAAAATTATCTGTTGAAAAATAACATTATTCATCATCCTTAACAGGGAAACCTTGGACAATTCCATTACAGAACTCTAATAGCTGCTTCAGTAAAGAGTTATAAACGAGCACTCTTGCTCACGTATAGTTTTAAAAGAACTGTCCCGTAAATTAGATATCAATACCTTTTTCACATTCGCAATTAACCTATTTTTGCATTTTTTATGAGTAAATGTCTGATACTACTCTAAACTTTACATATATCTGCACAACTTGCGTGGGGCAATAAAACCAAGAGCAGAAAAAAGCTTTGGTTTGGTGCTCACAATAAAAACAATCCTATAATGCTTACTTCAACTGTGAGTAATTTTTCTCTTCTCTGACTTTCTACCCATTATGGCGATTGGAATTCCATTCAGTGAACTCTTTCTGCTACTTTCAAATACGCTTCAGCAATCAACTTCTAACAGCACTAGTCTCAAAATATACCGAGTGTATTTATTCAATTTAGTATCCAAATAAAAAAACTAAACAATGGTACATTTTTTATGAAGAACTCCTTTTCTTACAACTTTCCCTTTCAAATTAGATTTATTAATTCTTAAATATTTACTCAGTTCGGGGTATAAATCAGAGTACAAACTGGTGTTTGGGTGAAGATTAATTAGTACCAAGGAAAAGCAATTTAATAATGATGAAAAATTTAAATAGGTCGAGTGAAATAAGTGATACATAAAGGATATGCATATAAGGCTATGGAAGTGTGTATAGTCTTAATACATCTTGTCTGTCCTTTCAATACTCAGTACACTGCAGAATATAGTTATTTTAGCTTAGCAGCTACCAATTTCTTTTGTATAGTTATTTCACATGAGGCATTTAATTGTCCATTGAATGTTAAAGGGGTTCCTTGAAGTTAAACTAGAATTGTCAGAAGATTTAATCTACTACTTCCTCCATTTTCAGTCTCATCAAATGGCACGAAAGCTAACTTGATTTTGCTTACTCATAAATAATCCAAATAGTAGATTTTTCTTGATTGTACCTTTAAAATATACGTTTCTGTTTTTCTACTTCATCTACCACTCCAAGCCACCCTAAGCAATAACCGTAACCCTCCAATAGCCAGCAGTCTTGTTCACTATTTTCCTTTCTGTAATTCTCAGCCATGTAAATATGCAAACCAAGTAGCCTCAGAGTTCTGTTCAAAATATACTCTTACTTAAATTATCCAATGACTGTCATGTAGATAACACTGAGGTTGTACACCAAACCACAATGGCATCATCTGGCTAAACCTGACTTTAGGGAATGTGTAATAGATGTTGCTGCTACTTGGAATTTTCTTTCTGAAGACTTTCTCATACTTTTTTTTTTTCACCACTCAGTATGTGTCCTACTATTGATGTTTCGAAGATTTGTTTTGCCCTCACTTCCATCTCTTCCTATGATTTTCTCTATCCCCATTTTAGTATTTCCATAACATTTTTCAGACTCTGAAATAATTTTAGCTTTGTATAGTCGTTTTTCATCATTTATCATTAATAGAATTTGATAATAATGACTATATTATTTCAACTCGATGGTTACCTACTACTTACTCTTTCTGTACTTAGTGCTATGAATTTTAAACCTCGCTGAGAAGAAAAAGTTGCTTTCTTCATCCTTATACACACACACACACACACACACACACACACACACACAAAGACACAGATCTAAGCATTTCATGGTCCAATTATGCAAATTACCAGCTCTTAGAAAAAAGTTCCTGACTTACAGAAGGTGGTGCATTCAAAAGAAGTATTGAAAACAATATCCTCACGATATAGGATTTACTATTGTATTGGTGAGTACAACTTAGGCAGAGAATCATATGGGACCAAAGGCAATCATTTATTGTTTATAATTTTTCTTGATGTGAACATTATTTTAAATGAGTAAGGACAGTTATATTGGTAGTTCATATTTATACGTTCCCTGTTGATTTTCATATTTATCCAAATATAAAATTGTAGAGACATAATCAACAGCTTTGCCAAATATTTCATACTTCTAGTTCAAACAAATGTTCAATATATTATTTTCTACTATTAATGGATATTTAAACAGTACTTTTTAATTTAATCAATGACAATATGTATTTTCCTTCTTACAGATTTGCCTTTTACTCCATGTGTTAAATTCTAAATTCTCATTAACCAAATAGATATTATAAAAATTATATGGCTCTTAGTTTATGCTACAGCAAGTATAGAAAACATACTGCAGAGATTTTTAGATCCCTAATTCAATATTAAGAATGTAACAAGTATTAAATGAATTTTTAATTAATAAACTGCAATGAACTTAATCTAAACAGTGTTACACAGACACATTGTAATCACTAGTTCACCTTGTGATCAATTTATATTTTATTTTGAATGCAAAAGGCTATCTGATTCATGGATTACTCAAAACTCTGGACTGTGGACAGTTTGTCTGAGATTTTTCATACCCCAAGAGAATCTACTCCTATTTCTTCTAATATTTGAAATTTTTCTAAATGTTTTAATTCACTGGTAAAGTTCTACTACTGAAACATATAAACAGTGACATTCTTTGTCTTTGGAAAGAAAATTATAACCAAATACAAGAACCCATAGCAAAGTAAAAATGTTATATTTAAAGGTATTTGGTTTGATGCTATTATACTTGTATTAATTATATACTAAAAATCTACACGTAGTGCAAAGGAAGAATTTTATTTATTATTTCCATACTAGTGGATGTTAAATTCCATGAGCACATTTGGATGAATAGGTAAAGGGTGTCATTGTACCACCAGTTCTGGATGATTATTTGCCGGTTAATCATTAAAACAGGGTGGTGATAAAAATTCCTGTGATGCAATTTTAAAGACAATTTCACTGTAGCACATAACATATTTTTAAAATAATATCTAGACCATATGAATCTTTTTGCTTTAAAGAATTTGAAAATTATTGACATGGATATTTTGTTGGGGTTTCATTTTATTTTGATGATATGAAAATATCTTCATTTGGATTTTAATACACTGTGGATTAATTAAAAATAAAAAAATATTGGGAATGGTGGGGAAATGTTATTCAATTTCACTTTTCTGTATAAATATTTAATTGTCAGAAATATATACTTAAAAGATATGTTTTCCAAATTAATATTAAGAACTACTGAGAGATAATATAACAGCCTCTCTGTTCATGCCTGAATAATATTTAGTATTAGTTTGTTTTCTACTTTTGCTCCTATGCCACACTATGCCAAATTTATTTTTTTAATAAGACTTGATAACTAGTAAGTAATTACTATGTTACAATGCAATGTAACAATGTTACGGATTTCTACAAAATCTTGGAAATTTGCTTATAAATGCCCTATAGAGATAAAATACAAATTTACATATATATATTAATATTTAGTATTAGTTTGTTTTCTACTTTTGCTCCTATGCCACACTATGCCAAATTTATTTTTTTAATAAGACTTGATAACTAGTAAGTAATTACTATGTTACAATGCAATGTAACAATGTTACGGATTTCTACAAAATCTTGGAAATTTGCTTATAAATGCCCTATAGAGATAAAATACAAATTTACATATATATATATATATAATGTTTCTTGAATAAGTGTATATATAGCTTTTAAAAAATAGTTTATTTCTAAACAAAATGCAGTTAAGAATACTGTATATCACTACACCACAGGTCAAGAATGAAATCTTGAGTTATCTTAAATATTCCTCCATGTTCATTATCCACTCTCAATCTCCTAATTCTCCCAAAATTCACCACTATGCCAAATCTTATAATTATTTACTTCTTTTCATATTTTTAAAAATATTAATGTAGGACCGGGGATTTATCTCAGTGGCACTGTGCTTGCCTTGCAAGCACAAGGTCCTTAGTTTGATATAAATATAGTTTCGTTGAGTGAAATCAGTATTTTGTGTTCTCTTTTTACTCTTTAGATTCTTTTGTTACCTTTTTTTTTAGTCTTTTTATATTTAATTTAGTTTATTCATACAATTGTTTTTTATTTATAATTATACATTTTAGGTTGTACAGAATTTGAAAGATGAATAAAAGATTTGTAAATATATTTGAAAGAGTGTGTTGGTACAATTTTGATATATATAATGATCACATTCATCATATGGAATTTGTGTCTGCACATGAAATATCTTAATTTTTATTTTTTCCCATTGTCCTTCCCTCTCTTTAACTGTCTTCTGCTCCTTATTTATAAAAATCTTCTTGCATTTTATCTCTTTTATCATTTTTCCTTTCCCATTCTTCCTTCCCCCCTCCCTCCCACCTAATGCCCATTTCAATTTCAACTTATTCTTCTTATTTAACATTATCTGTCATACATTTTGTCCTTTTTCACACTTTCAGTTTTTCACACCAGAGAAACAATGCAGTATTTACACATATGTGTCCAATTCATTTGAGAGTATGGTTTCTAAGTGCATCCATTTGGCTATAAATGCCTCAAGTGTATCTTTCTTCCTAAGTATAAAAAAAAAAAAAAAACAAAACCCTACATCTCCTTCATCCATTCATTAGTTGGGCATTTAGGTTGTTTCCAAGATTTAGCTATTACAAACTGCTGCTATGAACATGAGTGTGTATATATCACTGTGGAACTTTTAATACTATCAAAAAGATACCAAAAAGGGGAATAGCTGGGTCAAATGGAACCTCTAGTCCTAATTTTATTTTTCTAATTTGTTACACTGATGCTATGGTCTTTTTTTTTCCAATTCCATACTGTTTTATCACAGTAATTCTGTAATATAATTTCAAGACAGATTATGATATTCCCTGAGTGCGAGGACTTTGAAAAAAGAGACTGAAGATAAAAAGATGGAAAGAAAGCCTTTGCTTGTGGATAGAAAGAACCAACATAATAAAAATGGCCATACTCCCAAAATTGCTATACAGATTTAATGCAATCTCAATCAAATTACAAGTAGAGGCTCAGAAGAGCAAAATCAATTTTTAGAAACCTAATTTTTTTTCCTTTAGTTGGAATGTTTCTGTTGAAAAAATAGAAGGAATTTAAATAGATTTTTTCACAGCGTGAATTTTTTACTGAATTATAACCATGTAATAGAGTAAGACATAAAATTTTGACCTTTGTTCTTCCACAAAATTGGCAGTGGGATTGAGAGTTTTTTCAGAGTAGTGCTCTGTCCCTTTGAAAAAAACAATAACTTTTACTTTTTCAGGAGATTTATAATGTTTCTTATCTATCTGTTGTTTTTGTTGTTGTTAAATTGACTGATGATGCACGATGAGATTATTTAATTTTAGAGACTATAAAGTGATGATAGTCTAACTCTAGTTATTTTATTTTGTAATAGAAAGTCAGAAAAGCTGTTTCTCTTCATCTAATATTTCTCTGCTTACAAAGAAAAATGAAACATGTGATTCTTTTTACTTGTAAGTTTCCAAAGTATTAAGTTTGTTCCTTATTCTTTGTAGGTAAAATGTTATTTCAATATGATCATGAAGTAATGGATATAAATGAGTTCAAATCTATTACAATTATGAGATTTTGAGGATCGATGTGTCTCATCCTTCCAGCAGTTAGATTGCCTGAAATTTGTTTTTCTTAAGGCGTTTTGACATGATTTTGGTAGCCCTTAATAATAGCCTCAATATCTGATGTGGCAGGCTCTTTGTATAAATGTCTGTCCCCGACCTGCCTAGTTACTGGAGGGTAGCATAAGGAAGCTCTTTGCCACTGGGCTGATCAATTCTTCTAAATCTCTTTTATAGGCAATGATTTATCTTTGTCCCCAGTCTCTTTCCTGTCTCTGTGGTTCTGAAGTTACTTATTGTCTATGATTAGACATAAATGCAAAACTCATAATTATGAATTTTCAATAAGATAATCTAGGGAAAATCTCTAGATAACCTTACGTTTAATGATGACTTTTAAAAGAGAGAAAGCAAATACACCATTTGTAAAAGAAAGAATTCATAAGTTGAATTTCATTGAGATTAGAAACCTTTCTGCAAAAGGCACTGTCAATAGAATAAGAATACAGTCACCAAACTGAAAGAAATATTCTAACATACATCTAATAGAAAGCTGTAATCTAAAATATGAAAAGAATTTTTAAAAGACCTCAACAATAAGAAAATAAATAATATGATGGGAAATGCAGGCTAAAGACAAGCATGGTGGCACAAACTTGCAAACTTCACACTGCAAAGGCTGAGGCAGGATAATCACCATGAGTTTGAGGCCAGCCTGTATTACACAGTAAGACACCATCTCAAAAACAAACCAAAGCAAACAAACTAATATATAAAGGCAAAACCTGAAAAAGGTACATTACAAAAAAAGATATACAGATGGTAGCAAACATATGGAAGGATGATCTCTATAATGTATCATTAAAGAAATGCAAAAAGTTTAAAAATATGATATACCACTATAGACTTTTTATAGTGGTCCAAATGCAAAACATTGAAAATAGCAAATGCCTGTGAGGATGAGCAAAATAAAATCTTGCTCACTGTTCGTAGGAATGGAAAATGAAATAATCACTTTGTAAAATGGTTTGGCAAAGTCTGTTACGTGCACATGTGAATCTGTCACCATGAGCCCTATATAATCAATTAAAGAGTAAAAAAGGGTAAAAAGCATGTTTTTTTATATCATGCAATCATATTCTTTGATATTCTTTCAAGTGAATTGAAAGATTATAGCCACACAAATGCCTAAACATGGATATTTATATTAACTTTATTTATAATTTAAGGAATATTGGAAGTAGCCAAGATTTGGTTTTGTATATGAATAAATAAATGATGGGCAAAAAGTAATGTTATTCAAGAACAAAACAATCAAGTTATATGCCATGAAAAGTAGAGAAAGAATCTGAAATGTGTATTTTTAGGTGAAAGGAACCATGGCTTACACACAGCATGATTTCATGTCTCTGATATTAATAAAAAAGCAAAATTGTCAAAACAGTAAAATGATCACTAGCTGCCAGGGGTTGTGAGAAGGAAGAAATAAAAACAGAGAGCACAGACCATTCTTAGAGTCCTAGAAACTATTCTGTGTTATATTAAAATGATAAGTGCACATCATTAGAAGGTAAAACTCAAAGAACATACACTACCAAGAATGAATGTAATGTAAAATAAGGCCTGATGATAATGATATGTCAGTGTAGTTTTATCAATATTGATAAATGTAAAATATGAGATACCTCGGAGGTTGCATATTTGTGAGTTCAGGAAATATATGTACCTTCTTCTCTATTTCTCTGAGAACTTAAAATTTCACTAAATTTAAAAATCTATATAAAATACCTTTTTTCTGAAAATGGCATAAAAATAGAAAAATCTGAATTACCCTATTTATGTATTCCCCATATTGCTAGCCTAAGGAAAACTTCAAAATATAAAACTGGAGATAGTTTTTAATAAATACATATTGCTGTCTTATTATTATAAAGTTCTAAAAACTTGACTGGAGGACCATCTGTAATTACAGAATAGAAAAATTTGGTGCTACAATAAATTTTAAAAGTTGTCTTCTCAATTATACAATTTGAACCTTATTTACACTTTTGGTTTTTCACACCAGGGAAACTACTCAGTATTTACATATGTGTCCTATTTATTTCATTTAAGAGTATGGGATGAAAAGGAATAAAGGAGTAGGGGAAGTGGGAAGGGTAGGGGAAAGGAAAGAAGGAAAAAGAAAAAAATGTGAGAATAGGAAAAAATGGAAACAATGTCTTTGTAAATAGAGAAAGGTGGAGGGGGTGAAAGGAGAGAGGGGGTAAGGAGAAAAAAATGAGAACCAAGATACATCATGTAAAGGTACAAGATCACAATGATGAACGTAACAGTACTGTATATCTAAAAAGTACCAATAAACTTAATGAAGAAAATTCTTTTCAATAATTAAACTGGATATTCCTGAACCTTACACATGTACTCAAATTATCTTTCATCAGATGTATAGCTTCCCAGATAAATTAGAAGATGAACAACAAAAATTTTCTAAAGTGTAGTAAATGTTCTCCAAAACATTGAAGTATGAAAACATTTCTTATACAGGAAAAAAAATTAAGCACAAAATCATTTGAAAAACCGGGCATGGTTGCGCATGCCTGTAATCCCAGCACTCGGGAGGCTGAGGCAAGAGGATCGTTGTGAGTTCAAAACCAGCCTGAGCTACATAGTGAGTTCCAGGTCAGTCTCAACTACATAGTGAGACCCTGTCTCAACCTCCCCCCAACAAAAATAAAACAAAATCATTTGAAAATTGAATTTCCTTAAAATTATGATAGGCTAATAAAAAAGTACTACTAAGGGGTTTAAATAGAAGCCACAGTCTGGGAGGAAAAAATATGTAGTACTCGTATCTGACCAATCAATCAAAGCAAGAAGCATTTATTAGTTAATAAGAAAAAAATCCTTTCCCTACACCCAAAAATTAAAGGCTTAAAGCTGATGAGTCACTGAAAGGCTTATATTTATTACACTCATTTAAAAACTTATACACACACACACACACAAATACTCATTACACAAATGAACATATTTTCAATACTATTACCTATGATGGAGAAGTGGATGAAAATCATAATACAGCATACAGTGATAACTGTATACATTCGATAAGGTTTCAAATTAAAATATTTGATAAAACCAATTATTGGTGAAAATGGAAAAACCAGAGATCTACTTATGTGTCCCTAAAGGAGAATGAATTGATGCAAATACTGTGGGAAACTTTTTGATAGTGTCTAATGAACTACAAGAAAATCTTACTTTTCTATGAACCTGCAATAATCTTTTGTATATGATCTAAGACAAAAATAACTACACATGCTCTCCTAAGACCAAAATCATAATAACAACTTACTAGTCACATACACATTTTAGTACACTAGTTAAACAAAGCTTGATGTATTCTTAAAATGGATTCTATTCTTCAATGAGAAAACCATAATTATATCAAAATACTCTGAGAGTTTATTTAGCAGAAGCTGGATCAAGGCATACAGATTGTGATATCATTTGTCTAACCAAAACTAATATGTGGCAATAGAATGTGGAACACTGATTAAGTTATATACTGTCAAGGCAATTTTATCATGTAGTTGTCCTCAGTTAGAAAAATTTAGATTAAGCCAAAAAAGTCCTTTTCCATGACAGTTCTACTATGGATGCCAGGTTGCTTTTAAAATTTTGAAGAATGAAATTTGATTTTATTCTTTCTGCTTTTAACATTTGCTCTTTGGAATCCAGATAGAGATAGATAGATAGATAGATAGATAGATAGATAGATAGATAGATAGATAGATAGATAGATAGATACAGATAATATAGACAGCTAAAATTAAATGTTTTTCTTACAGCTTTCAAAATCATGTGTAAGTTTGTGCGTATGTATTATAAAATTCAATTCAGTATATCTAAGTGAGAGAACTGCTTTGGATTCATTGAGTTTATTGAATCTGAGAATTGATATCTCTAATGACTGAAAGTTTTTACTGTTTATCAGAGCACTGCCATTCATTATTTATATAACTTTTATCACTTCCTGAGTTTCCATTAGAAAAATTGTTTCTTAAAAGTCTACCCACATTGTTTCACTTTGTTCTACATATGTCTCCTCGTTGTCTGTCAATGTTCAATTCTGCTTAATTTCTACAAAAGTTATGCTCTAGTTTCTTAATTCTTTTTCTTGCTTTAATCTTTTCATTTAAAATGACTCACATATTAAGTGTCTGATTTAATTACCTTATTTTTATTTATTTTTGGTAATTATTTTACACCTCCGACATTCTACACATACATATTGAATGTTTTAGTCTAATCCCCAAACTTTCATCATTATTTTGTATTTCAGTCTAATTTCCAATTATTTAGGGTTTTTTAGTTTTTTTGTTTCCCCTCCTCTGGACCATGAAATTGTATTTTCTTATGTATTTGTGTCTTTCAATTATAAATTTGTATTTTTTTGGAGCTTTTGTTTTAGGAAATTATTTTACTGTTCTTTTTTAAATATGTTTCCTTGGGAGGGTGAGGATATTAAAATTTCCATCAACATCTCCCAGCCATCTTCCATATTTATTGCTATCACAAGTTTCATTTCAGAGCTTTCAAAGTTATAAACTTAGCTTGGCTTCTAATCCAAAGTTATTTTACTAAATGCATACCATAAAAATTTTTTCAGAAGAGATTTTCCTTTCTTATGGAAACTTAAGCAGGTAATTATACCTACCATTTCCTTCCACCTTGTAATTTGCCTGCTGGTATATCGTCTCAACATTCTATCCCTCAGGTATGCTGACTTTAAGCAAGGGTCACGAATTTTATCTTTTTTAGTGCAGCAGAACCAGGCTTTACCTTCTATTCCTAATGAAAAATTTATCAGAATTAAAAATAGTGGTATAGGCAGCCACTTAACAATATAATCCTTCACATCAAACAATGGTTTAACAGGCATCTCCACGCAATTATAGTTGTTGTCTTCTTTTGTCCCTGTGGCCTTTTATAGTATTTCTTCAGGTCATTCATGCATTTTTAAAACAGACTTTTGATAAAAAAATATTTACTCCCTACAGATAAGGTTGAGCTGGTTACCAATTTTTTCATATTGTAACCACCCACGTTTTCATGGATCTTGGAGAAAGTAGACTATTCTTTGCTGTCATGTCTTCTATAAATATAGCCATTCAGTACCCAGTGAGGAAGTTTCATCCTGTTCAAGGACATGCTTCCTATTACAAGCTCAAGTTTTCCCAAACACATGATGTGGTGACTATGTACTTCACAGGATTCTTAAAATTATAATATCTAAGACAGAATTCTTGATTTTCCTTTCAGCAACCACATCTAATTCATCAGCAAGTCCTGCTCCCTTTTTTTTTTTCCAAGCAAATTTATGTTCCAGCCAATTTATCCTGCTATACTCTGCGACTTAGAGTACAGGTCTCCATTTTCATCTCACTCTGCTTCAGTAAGTACAGAAGTGTTGGCAGAGCTAACGGTAATTACCATGGCATGTTGAAGCATTCAAAGACTAAAAGGTCACTGAAATCAGCTATCATCCGAGACTAAATGGAAGAGTGTTAATAGAAACTGGCTGAAAGGAGCTGGAACTTTAAGTGAAGGCTGCTGAAAAAGAGCTATGACTTCAATAAAGGAAAATAACCATCGAGAAACTTTAGCCTGATGGGGAGTAAACTAGAAAAGTACAACAACATCATTCACCTCCAATTCACTGATCTAAGAAAGGTACTTCGTGTTTTCTCAATTTTAACAGGATAAAAACAAAAATGGGAGTCCATTTTTAAACAGCATCCTGAGGCACAGAGTTCAAAGGAAAGTTGATCTGTAGAGGCAACAGAACAGCCATCCAAAACATTTCACCTTTGTTAAAAACAAACATGAATCATATCATAGGTAGAACATATAGTCAATAGCTCTATAGTGAATGCAAATAGCACCCCCCAACTCTTAAGCACACTGAAGATTTAGTGATAAATAGGACAGATCATGGATCTGAATTAACAATGCAGTAATATTTAGTAACATAAAAAGAAGGGTGAAATTAAGATTAGTAACTGGAGGAAATGTAGTAGGAATTATCAAATTTTAAAATTAAAAGAAGTGTTCTAGAGAGAAATATAGAAATAACTTAATACTCCTGGATTCTTGTAGAATTAATGGACAAATACTTCTGATAATACGGTGAACTACTTTTTATCAATATTATACAAAATTCTCATCAATAAATAACAATGTTAGCCCTAATCCATGAAGTATGCAAAAGAGATTTAGCATACTGTGTCATATACAGTAAAAGCTCAATAAATACCAGTGAGTTATTTGGCATTAATATTGTTTGCATTATGGTAATAATGATTAGTCTGTTTTGAAGTTAAGGTTAATTTTTATAGATATATAATTGTCTCTTTAAAATTAGACAGGAAAAAGAAGGAAGTGCTAATCAAAACTAATTTTATATATGTAGCTAGATAAATATGAGTATTTCTCGCAGTTAAATTTAGTATATTTCAAAAAGACAAGGCAGTTTACATGAATTTCCTGGACAATCATGTCTAGAATTGTACAGTATCATGTTTGTTACCAAGTATAAGCATAAACAATCTTAACAAACTTAATCAATTCTAGGTCTCATCAAGTAAACTTGACTGCAAAGTTAAAATTAATTTTTCTATAAAAATATTTTATATCACAAGAGCAAATGTTTATGGAAATGAAACATGCAGTATATAAAATCAAATTAATTACTATGTTCTCTTAATTTGTAATTTATTTTAGAAAAGTATTTTTGATTGTATCTCTGTGATTTCTGAAATTGCATGTACTGTTTTTACATGTATTTTAAGTACATTTCCAAGTGTTTCTGAAGTATCTATAGTTGCTTGGAAAGATGAAGGCTATATCTTTAATAATGCCACATGGGTGCCATTTATTAAGATAATCTTTTAGAATGAAAGAAATGTCTATTTTGGTGTGTATGAAAGAAAGAAAATTGAGAAAAAAGGGCTACTTTTCAGTGAATACCAGATTATAATAGCTTTCTCTGCAGAAACATTAACACCATCATCAGACACGGCAAGTATGACTAGTTGCTGGAAAAATAAGCAAGTCCTAGTGCAATGACTTTATACATCAGATTATTTTGTGATTATCATTAAATGAAATTACTCTCTTCCAAGTTATGAGACTAGCTATTCTTAATTACATATCCAGTTTGTTTTTTCCCAATATTTCTCCAACCATACTGATTAACATTGATTCTAATAAGCAGTTTCCATTTACCTGGAGAATGAATATTATTCTTCATTTCTATCTCTTAGTTCCCAACATGAACATAATTACTATGCTGAGTATACTTACTCAGGTGCTTTATTTTTAAGACATTGCATTTTTTCCTCAACAATTTTATTTTTGAATATATTTTCTGTAAGTTTATGAGGATATATATAGATAGAGATTTTTAATTTCAAGTTTATTAATCCAATAAATAGGAATTAACCATTTATTATCCTGGGCATCAAGTAAACATCATTGAATAAAAAAGATAAATATATCTATCTTATTCAATCAGAATTTTAGATAATGTTGTGTAGGAAAATAAACAAACACAAAATAAATACAGTAATGAAAGTTTCTCTTCATGAAGGCTTCTAATTTAGAACAATTCAAATCCCAAACAGAAGCATTCAGAAAATTTTGCTTCCACTCATGTACTCTAAACTGGGTTACAAACATGACCATCTCCCCTACATGAACAGAATGTGGCCATCTTCCCCAGAATCATGGAACAAATTAAATTCATGAACTGGGGTAACACTGTAATCCTATTTAAGCAAATTTGGAAATTATCATTAATGGTAAATGGTAGACATTAAAGCAATGAATAGGGTCAGGTATCCTTCTTTAAAAGAGGGAATTATGTGGAAATTCTTGAGAAAGAAACTTTTTCTTTTTATTGAGTTTATTGGTACAATCTAGGTATAGAGTACAGTTACATTCATTACTGGGATCCTGCACCTTCACATGACAGGTCTTGGTTCTCATTTTCTCCCCTTGTCCCTGCCCTCCCTTCACCCCCTCCTCACCTCCCCATTTACAAACTCTTTATTTCCATTTTTTCATTTTCTCATATTTTTTTCTTTTCCCTTATTTCCTTTCCCCTACCCTTCCTACTTTCCCTACACCTTTAGACCTTTTCTTCCTATTTCACACTCTTAATTATCCCATTAGTATCTTGTGTACTATTATAGCTTTTCACACCAGAGAAACTATTCCATGTTTACACATGTGTTACTTAATTTATTTAACTTAAGAGTATATCTGCAATATGTATCCATTTTCCTATGAATGACTCTAATTTCTCATTCTTTATGGCTGAGTAGTATTTCATTTTATAGAAAAACCACATCTTCTTTATCCTGTTTCCAACAGATGGGCAGATGGGCTGTTTCCAAGTTTTAGCCATTACAAACTGTGCTGCTATAGACATTGATGTGCATATATCTCTGTGATATGATTCTTTTAAATCTTTTGGAAAGATACCCAGCAGAGGGATGGCTGGGTCAAATGGAATCTCTAGTCCCCGCTCTTTGAGGCATCTGCATATTGATTTCCATAGTGGTTGCACCAGTCTGCACTCCCACCAACAATGGAAAAGGATTCCTTTCTCCCCACAACCCTGGCAATATCTGTTATTGGTTGATTTCTTGATAGCGGCCATTCTTTGTGGGGTGAGGTGGAATCTCAGTGTTGTTTTCATCTGCATCTCTCGAATGACTAGGGATGTGAAACATTTTTTCATGTATTTACTTGCTGCTTTTACTTCTTTGTCTGAGAAATGTCTGTTCATTTCAGAATCCCATTTTTGAATTAGGTCTTTATATTTGGGGGGGCGGTTGTTTTGAGTTCTTTATATATTCTAGATAATAGTCCTTTGTCTGAGGAGCAGCTGGTAAAAAATTTTTCCCACATTGTAGGTTGTCTCTTAGTTCTGTTGATGGTTTCTTTTGCAGTGCAGCAGCTTTTCAATAAGATGAGATCCCAGTTGTTGATTCTTTCTTCTAGTTCCTGAGAAACGTTTTAACAAGCCCTGGATGAAAACAGGAATATCCTACACATGAGTATCTGTGAGGCCTGACTGTGTGCGTGGAAAAGTACATAGCTGATGCAAAGAGTATAAGGGGCAGCTTGTCTAAAGTGCTAGAGTCCCAGAGATAAAGAGAACAAAGTAGAAAAAGCAAGAGAGAGTTGAAGGAGTTGAGCTCAAACTGGACATTGAAGGAAAATTGCCTAAGACTTTGTGGGCCACTGACCAGACTAATACATTTGCTCTTATACCATGCGAAGTAATGCTCTCTTGCAAAAATTCAAGAAAATGAATAATTTCATTTGAATTGTATTTTATAAAGAAGCATTCTGGCTGCTCTTCTGACAAGGGTGTAGGCCACTTAGGAGCAGTGATGTTTCTGTAATTCAAGCAAAAGAGAAAAGAAGTAGTTTTGGCAAAAGTAGAAGTAGAGTTTTATACTTATTTTGAAAGTAAAGGCTGAAGAATATTTTTATGTTTTCAAACATAGGGTATGTAAAGGAGAGAGTGTTATGATGATTCTAAATGTTTCTTGTAAATGAAAATAATTTGAATAATTGAATTGCAAATAACTACAATTGATACATTTCAAATAATTTGGAGATATCCACATGGAAATCCTGAATAGGCGTTGTAGGTAATGTGTTCAAAGTTTGCTAGAGGAAACAATCTAGTCTAGATAAAGTGTTAAAAAAACATGTGGACTAAAACTTATAAAGATGTCAGGATTTTCTGTAACTTGACATATATTCAGAGGCAAAATACAGGATCCAATTTTTCTGACCACTCTCATTCTTCAACATATTGCTGTATTTTCCAATTCTTTCTTGCCAAACACTTTTGTTCTTGTCTAGTCTGTTTTCTCTGTTGCTATTTTCTTTTCTCAGATTTCACAGTGCACATTGTAACATGGCAATGACAGTCCCTCTGGTTGTCTATTTTAAGGTTCACTGTATGTAGCATTTTTTTTTCCTGCTTTCTAGGTCAAATTCCATGAAACAAGATTTTAATGAACTCAAAAATTATCAAAACTCCAGGTGAGAGATGAGAATGTATTTCAGCAGAACTCTTGATTGAAGACTTAAACTGAGATTCCAGCTCACCACACTGAATCTAACCCTCAGAAAGGCAAAATAGTAAATGTTGGTGTTCTAAACCTCTAAGTTTGCTCTATCTTGCTATGCAGCAATAAATAACTAATTCATGGACCATTTAAAAGAACATATTGTGTAGTTTAAAACACAAAATTACATAAAATAATTGCCACTTTGAATAAAAAATATATAACATCACTCATTTTAATCTGTTGAGACTGTCACAAACATGTGAATATCCACAAAGATAATTCACATTTTTTTTTAGGTTACAAACACAGTGATTAAAACTTTTTGATTGCAGAAGGAGAGAAAGAACATAATGGTGGAGTAGGAAAATGATTGTTCCTGTACAAAAGTATCAATTTTTAAAAATTTATTCTCAGGAATATACCTTTAATAGAGCTAAAGAAATAAAATGAGAAATTGCAGTAGCTGGCTGCCACATAAATATTAAGAAAAGATAGATGGACAAGGGTAGTAGACAGGTTTGCATAACTGGCATCGCCCCTTCATACCCCCAAGAAGCATAGCTTGGAAAAAGATCTCATCTGCTTCATATACACAAAATTTGTGGAAAATGTTTAAATGAAGAAAATCTATTGCAGTAAAAGATAAATTGCCATTAATCAACCTTAAAAGATTCCTCTTGCCTCCTATTATATTTTATGAAACTGTTCTGGATGTTTTCATCTGTGTCTTTAGGAGATTAAAAAATACATTGAATGCTGTTGCCAAATGTCATCCAACAGGGAGGCAAGCTGGAATAACAAAAACGTTATAGTGTGTCCTCATCCACCTTTTTCAGCAGAGATGCTGTCATGGGACCTACGCCTCTTTCTCAAAGTCAAAATGATTGTGACAGGCAAACACGTTGAATGGGTTCGGGACACTGAGGCAGACACCACCTAAGTAGGACTTGTTTCAGAAAGTGAAAAGAACGACGAGATGAGTGTCTCATCTCCTCAATGAAGGGAGGAAGGGGTGAGGGAGGTAAGCAGCAATTTGTCTTCTACTGTATCAAAAACTAAACTTCATAGTTTTGTATAATATCTCACATACAAAAGAGAGAATCATCCAGCCTTGAAAAAGAATGTTCAGCCACAAAGAAGAAAGAAATGTAATCATTTGTGGTAACAGGGATGGCATTCTATACAGTGAAATCATCCAGACCCATAAGGCCAGGCATCATATGATCTCATTGGTACCTTAGTAAAATCAGGTGACACTGCAGAAATACAGCGAGTGGTGGTTATTAGGGATGGGATAGCTGGAGAAGCGCTGGTCAAATATACAGATTTTCAGAGAATTAAGACAAAAACTTTCAAGAACTATATTTACAATACAGTTTCTATATTTAACACTATATTTCCTTCCGAAAATGCTAAGAGTGGATATAACTGTTTTCACCAGAAGAATGATAATTATGTAAAGTAATGCATATGTTAATTAGCTAGATACGGTTATTCGAGAGTGCATATTTACTTTAAGACCATATGGTGTACATGGTAAGTGCATCCAATTTGATCTTCCATCTAAAAACCAATAAAACTTCTGCCTTTTATTTTTTGGGTATAGTCTCTGTGATGAGGTCTTTATATGAGGACAGTTTAATGATATTAGTGTTCTAACTGCTGAAGAGACTCTTTCATTTTTCTTATCCTCTGATTCTTTACACTTTTATATGATTTTAACATAAAATTTCACTTTATTTTCCTCACTGAGTTTATTGGTACATTCTAGGTATACAGTACAGTTACATTCATTATTGGGATCTTGTACCTTTACATGACAGGTCTTGGTTCTCATTTTTTCCCCTTGTCCCTGCCCTCCCTTCATAAAATTCATATTGATTTAATAATTTGTTATGGGTGGTGTCATAAAATTTGGGATTGAATTTGGAGTTCAGTTAGTAATTTATTTCAATATCAGCTATTATATTTAATGATGTTTTCAATTTATTGGTGAATGAGTAATAGGAAATAGTCTGAGATGAAAATAATCATCAGTTTGTCACAATTTTGTTTTAAATTAGCAAGAAAATATTTTATTCATGCAGTTTATTCTCTCTTGACACTCTCATAACCACAGCCAACAAAATCTGCTGATCTTATGCAGGAAAATCAAATGATTACATAACTATACTTGCCAGAAAAGCCATGAGATTTTACTCAACCACGTATTTTCTTTCTTAATTCTGAAACAGTGTTTGTTTAAAGGGCACTATATAAACCAGTTAAAGCTGAGGCTGGGAAAAGTAGTTTTGCTGCTCAGTATAGGGTGAAAAGTTTTGCTCTAAAGAAAGAATATGAATTGAAGATAAATTCAAAACATTTTCTATACACAAGAAATGATTTTCACTTTGTGAGGTATTTATGTACTAAAACTAATAAAAGCTTACTGTGTTATTTTGTTAAAGTTATATGCAGAATTATGAAAAAGTCACCAAAAAGTCAACGTTGGGAAAAAAATGAAAAATTTGTATTATAATCCTCCAAATAATATAAACTGAAATTTAACTAAGACCAGAAAATGTGTGCAATAAATTAGATTTCCAAAGGTGTATGTTCTTAAATTTTATATCACCTTTTCAAATGAATAAACTACATTAAACTATCAAACTTCAGAAAAATAATTAATAAGATACATTAATTAATTAAATTGGACATGGATCTCCAATTTAAAGTTAGAGGGAAAAGCCAGGGATTTAGCTTATTGGTTCTTCCACCTGCCTCACAAGCACAAGGAGTTCAATCCCTGGTGACAAAAAACAAAAAAGATTAGAAGGAAAAGAAGTTAGAAAAACAAGGACGTCATTTATACTTAATATTTAAATCTATACTCCCTATCAAATATAGAAATAGTATTACTAGTTTACTTGGTATATGTTAACATTTCCTTTCTACTAATATCTTAAACTAGATTTCTGAGGTTGTTTCATGACTAGTAAAATATGGCTATCTCATATGCTTTTAAATTTATTATACAGTTTAGTTGAAATAACAGATGATTACCTTTATTAGCAATTTGTGATATCTAGTACACACTTATTTTAATTTTTTTTTCTCTGCAACTCATTATCACATTTTTCCCTGGGTCTGTCCTCTTAGAAAATCCTACTGACTCAAGATCCGTTCATTGTTTCATTCTCATTTATTCTTCCGCCATTCTAGATGAGAACCATTCACAGCCTCCTTTCCTAGGCTCTCTCAACTCTCTGTGTAATATATTTTACATTCCTCTGATATCCCTTTGCTTAGAGTGTGAAATTCAAAGTTGGATGTGACGTGACACACCCTTCATCTTCTGCCCCCAGTTGACTTGTTTATTTTGAGTATTAACCCTGGTATGTCAATTCATTAGATTATGAATACATAGCAGGTTAACAAAGCGTGTTTCCGGGTGAGTCATGATGGGTCATCGCGGCATTACTTGGGGTGTTATTTACAGTCCCTGTCCCATTCCTCTCCAGTGCTTTTCCACTGCTCTGTCTCCAGGCCAGTTTGAGCTGAGAAGCTTTGCTCCACATGCTTTTCTACCTTGATCTTCTTGTCTTGAAGTCCATCCCATCATGGACCGAACTGCCTGAACTATAAACCAAAATAATCCTTTCTCCTTTAGTTGTAAATGATCAGTGTTGTACCCAGAAAGAGGAAGTTTGACATACAGTAACCTTTTCTTCTACTAGCACTCAAGATAAAACTTCTTTCCATTCGCATGAAGCTAGACTTTTTAATCCTGAGCACATATACAAGACTCTGCTGTGTTCTTTTCCCTTTTAAATTGGTGTGGAACACTGTATAATCCTCAAGGATAGCACTTTCCACGAAAACTTCTAATATCTATTCTACGGAGAAAATTATTCAGCATGTGTAAAAATGTAATACTTCTCATGTCAGAAACCTTCAAGTCACACACTATTAAAAGCTAAATTAGTATACATATAAACGTGTTATATGTCAAGGAATGGCCAACGACTCTCTCGTGAATTATGCTGGATATTTTCATTTGTGTTTCCTTTATTCTTAACTTTGGAAATATTTATTTTTGTTATTCAAAGCCCAAATAGGTTCTATCATAAATTTGGCAATAATTAATTATCCACTGTAGACCTCCCTTATCTCCTGAAATCTTTTTGCTTTTATTGAGTAACTACAGATATTTAATTAAAGTTTAGTAAAGCAAAGATCTGTGAACATAAACTTCTGATTTTGCTTATTTGTTAAGAATTTCGTTAATAATGATTTGGAGACTAGGAGGATGTGAAAAACCTGAGTAACATCTTAACAGGTGTCATCAGAAGCGATTAGAGAAATGGGTATTATCCAAGCATGAAGAATGGTAAACTGTGACAAAACAGAAAGAAAATAATGATTTTCATTACTGATGTATGAACTTTAAGTTTTCCATCAAGGCAAGAGAAATCTTTCAGCGATGAGGAATAACATCCTCTGAATAAAAACAAATTATAGTATTGATTTTAAAATTGATTATTTTCAATAAGCTGCTTTCCAGAGATGGAGAAGTAGGTTTGAATGGCATTTGATATATCGACAAAGCCAAACACAAAAAAAACAAAATTACAAGTTTTTTATCTTTGAGGAGCTGTCATTGTATCCTTTTACATTTCCTTGGTTTTGTGTTGTTTTTGTATTCATAAGACTATTTATGGAATTTTTCTTAGTCCTCCTGTAATCAACAAACCTCTCCATCATCGGCATGAATCAGCCACAATAACTTTATTTTAGCTGACAATAGAATAAGAGAAAATATCTCAAGATGAAAATATAATAGAGTAATAATAAAATATTTTTATACCTCTAAACAATAAAAGGATTGGTCCCAAAGGAAGCAGCCATAGATGAAAGGGTCACTTCACTGACATCCTTATTTGGCTTTCACTAGTGTGTTACATCCTCTCAGCCAAGGTAACAAAAATGCCACTGAGTAAATTAAATCAACTGAAGCTGCTGTTTTTTTATTTCTCTTACAGTGTTATAGTCAAAAATACAAGATGTTAGTAGAGCCAGTCTCCTTTGGAAGCTGC
The DNA here is from genome assembly GCF_012274545.1 of Fukomys damarensis. NCBI lineage: Eukaryota > Metazoa > Chordata > Mammalia > Rodentia > Bathyergidae > Fukomys > Fukomys damarensis. The sequence continues at coordinate 28,467,836 of NW_022900924.1, forward strand.
AGAAAGCGTCCGTCTTTGCCTCAATCCTTGATGACCGTCCCATCAATCCTTGAATTTCTTTGCTTTTCAGTTCTATCATTCTAATCTCTCAAGGCCAGGCACTTGGCTCACTGGTTCTGCTGCCTGCCTCACAAGCACAAGGGCCTGAGTTCAATCCCCAGTATAAAAAGAAAAAAAAGTGGTCATTCTAATCTCTCTCTCCTGCTAAAGACACTAATATCATGTGTTCCCCCAATGATTGTCTTAACTTGATTGCATCTGCAAAGACTGTATGTCCAAATAAAATCATTTCTTGAAAAGCTAGGGGTGAAGTCTACAAGTATTTTTATATTTTAAAAAAATCTATATTTTATATAAAATACATATTATATATATATATATATATA
>NW_022900924.1:28468419-28485107 GCF_012274545.1 Fukomys damarensis
TTAAAATGTTTAAATGTTATATAGGTTATTTTGATCATACATCTCTTCTTTTTCATATAATTTTATTTATAAATGAATGTTGAGGTAAAAATGCATTACTTATAAATTGGTGATAAATAGAAAAATGAGCATTACAAACATCAGAAAACTCACATTGTACTTCTAGTTCAATCATAATCTAATACTAGACTAAATTAGAATATTTACTCTGTCCAGTGTATAGATAAATAAAATAATGTATTCCATTCCAATTACAAACGTATGATTTTTTTGAAACTAGCATTGCCATAGTGAATAATAGGAAGGCAGATGGCAAGAGGAAATCGTTTCACATATCAGAAAAAGGAAATCGAATTGATGGGAAATATGAGATATAACCAATCTAACAAGATAAGACTCTTGTTAAAAAGCAGAGATCTTTGTCAAGAAACTTTGTGTGAGTTGTTTTGTTTTGTTTTGTGCTTTGGTACCAGAGATCGAACTTGGGTCCTTGAGCTTGCATGGCAGGTGGCATTTGTCAGGAAACTAATAGGAAGCGTCAGATGATACGTCAAAAGTTAAGTTAGAAAACGAAGGTGCTCAGATATGCAGACAAGGTTTTTACCACCACAGTAGTAAAGTATTTAGATAAGGTCTATAAGTCATAGACAGGAAAGAGATAAATACTGTGGATGAAAATTACATAATGGTATTACTTTAAACTAAATCTGTTTGCAGTACAAGGAAGTGGCAAACATAATTTGGACTGCCACATGCCTGTTAGAATGGCATTTCTCATGACTGACGAGAGTGGCAACCTATACAGTCACATTGTAGAACACTTTAGCGATGTCTTACATAACTAAAAAAAAGTCTCATTACAGGATTCAGCAATCATACTGCTTAAGTATCTTTAAAAGACTGAACTTATACATATAGAAAAGGTAAGCTATACATACAGTCTAACACTTAGTGGTTTCTGGTGATTCAGCGATGAGAAAGCATAGTAGGACCAATACATGGTATTTTAAGGGCAGTGAAACCATTCTGTATATTACAGTAATGACAAATACAGGGCATTATACATTTCTCAGAAATGAATGGAATGGTACAAAGCAAAGAATAAATTTGAATGTAAATTATATTAGTTAACAATGTGTTAGTGTGTGTTCATCAATTCTTACAAACTAATACAGGATATTATGAGTGAAATTGTGAGCTAGGAGAATGTAATATGATAGCTCTAGTTTCTCTGTAATGTTTTTGTAAACATAAAATTGCTCTGAATTCTAGTACATATATATCTTGGAAAACAAATCAACCATTTTTCTTTAATTTGCATATTACGATGAAAAAGTTAGAAAAATTAACATATCCAAAATTATTTTAGTGCTACATTATGACATTGTGATATTATATATATATATATATTAATAATGTGGAAACTTTCCTTTGTGGGAACAAATACCAATACCATAACATGCAACTTCAACACATAGGCAAGGAATTTTATTTTAACTAAGCTTGGCCTACACTTCCTTTCATAGCAAAGTCAGTTCCTTTGTTCCAGAGAGGCACCCAAGTATGGTTACTCTCACAAGAGGCTGAGTTTGATGGCTGCCAAACAATGGGTCCTCTCTCTACCATACCAACATTACACAAGTGTTTTAGTCACTTTCCTCTCACTGCTGAGACAAAATACCTAACATCCGAAGTTTAAGGGCAAAGGGCTTTTCTAGATTACAGTCTGTAGAGGTTTCAGTCTACAATCGGTTGGCTCCAAGGCAGAGAGGCCCATGGCAGAGGGGTGTCACAGAGGAGAAACTGTTCATGGTGCCCACAGGTATCAAAAGCAATGAGGGACCTTAACATCATCTTTCTGACCCTTTCTATGTTATCCGCACAACTGGGATTAGGGCGGTGCCAAGCTAATCAGTGTATTGGTGTAGTAATCCCACACCCTCAGTCCCAGCATCACACACTCTACATTCAGCCACCTAAGAAAAAGTCTCACATAGGACTGCATGAGGCTTGGAGAGGACACCTACACACACGCCATAACAAAAAATTATAGTTATGTTTTTAAGAATACAATCTCAGTATCGAAATATACACAGGACTCTTGAGAAGGCATGTATAATTAGAGATTTTCAGTGTAACTTTTTAATGTATTTGGTCCTCATAGAAAACCTAAATCAAGGTGACCAGGATAATGCTATGTTAGTGCTTAGATCTTGTTAGTTTGCCAAAAGCTTCTATGGGAATTTATTATACCTGTTTAAGTTTGAATCCAGAAACTCCATAGTTGCCTTTTCACTTTATAAGACCTGTCTTTGACAAGCTGTGTGGATCTGTATGTCACATGTATATGCTTGTCTGCATTGCCATCCTTGTTAGAATGAATATACACACTAACTCTATTTAAATTACCTGTGACTTCAGCCTTGGGTCACTAGTTTCTCCCCTGAGTTACTGAGCTCAATCAGAGAAAAACTAACCCACAGTCAAATTTCTCTGTTCTATTTTCACATCCATTAGCTAAAGCTTCACTGAGTTCTTCGTAAGTTTACATATAGTCCTCTCCTCAGTGCTCAGAAACATCTTTCTAAATCTTTAACAACAAAGCCCAATTAAAAACTGAAATCTGAAATGGTTATAAATTGTGCCTGAAAAAAAGCAAAAGACAGTTTCTCTCTGGGTTACTTCACATGTCACTTACACATGTGAATGAGGCAAGCAGATTTGTCAGGGCTGTTTGCCCCCTCATCTATTTCAACACTGCAGATGATGATGGGATCCCAGGAAGTTGTGTGTCCTTTGCAGTGGTTTCTACTGACATCTTTGACCATGTAAAATAGCCGCGCTGTCGGGCAGCGCATACTGTCTCCCATCAACTCGTTCTGTGGCTAAATTTACCTCGCGTCTGCTTCCCTCGGAGTCTGTCCTTTCAGTGTCATTTCTTTTGTCGTTACAGTGGCATAAAATCAAAATGCTATAAGAATAAGACACTTGGAAACTCACTAAATTATATCTAGTATTAAATCATAAAGTTTGAACAACCTGAAAGATATTTGATCTTCAGATTAAGAAGCACGTTTGCTAATATCTTCATTTATACAGTCATAATTATTTTTCCAAAAGCATAAGCTTTTATTGTCATAATTTTAGCTATAGGGATACAGCATAGTTTAATAAGACTATCTCCAAACGTTTAACATTTTTTTCCTCAAAATTCCTTCAGTATAATTTTCTTAGCAGTCTAACAAATTTAATTCAGAATATTCTGAATATGTCTTAGTTTCTGGCCTTGAAACACTTGAGAATATAGCATAGCAGATACAAATATTCTTAAATTTACTGAGGGAAAATAATATTGAACAATCCAGAAATCTTACTCTCTGCACTACACACAAATTTGGAAAGCTTAACTTTAAATTCTAATTCCAGTAACAAAAGAAACTTGATTATATTTCAAAATTCTCTTCTATAGCTTCATAAAAATAAGGAAATCAAATAACATCTATGCAATATAGAAAATCTCAGTTTATCTTAAGAATATACATGTGTTTTATAAAATTTTTGCCAAATATGTAAATTAGCCAGTTTCTCTCATTTTAATGAATCAAACCTCATATTTATTACCCACTTAAATTTTTTTGAATTTTTAATAATTAATGTAAAATTTACCTAAATTTGAGAAATCAGCCATAGTATTTTCTGCTGCAACTTTCAACAACAGTTAGTATAAAATCCATTATTCTTGTCATTTAAAGATATACTTTGCTGTCACATTCTGGTATTCTAACATCTTGGAACTCTTCAGGCTGAACTATTATAACAATCATTTTATAGTGTTTTACTGACAACCATCTCTATACATGAGGTCAACAGCAAAAATTTTGAAAGTAAAAAGTATAAATCTTTATTTCACTAAATATTAGCATATGATTTAGTCATTATCTCCTTTGGCTAACGAAGTAAGATTTTAAGCTTGCAAGTATTAAAAACCATTTAAAACTAAGTGATTAAGCCTATTATATTGAGTATTACAGCATTTAATTTCAGCATTTATAGATATTCTGATTGGATTTATGAAAGTTACTGTAGTACAATTAAGTGGGTCTTAAGATTTGTGTGATTATTTGTTTCTAGCATCAAAATTTCAGAGAAGGGAAAGTCTGATTTGCCTAAAGACAAATAGGCTTATTTATATAGTAGGAAAAATTTATAAAAGTGTGGGCATACTAAAATATCACCAATTTGGGGAGTTTTTAATTGTATCTTTCTTTTCTTTTTCTTCTTTATGATACTGAGCATTAAAACTATGACCATTACGCTAAAGTATATATATCCAGCCACTCATGTATGTATGATTGTATGATTATGATTGTATGATGACTGATTGTTTTGTTTGTTTCTTTGCTTTTCTTTCTAGGGATTTTTAAATTGGTCCAAGTGATATGTCTTCAGGGCAATTAATTACATTTTCCATATTCTGGCTAATAATCATAACTGAAATTATAATAATATGAAAGTAAAATCTCAGTAGACCAGCTATCATTAAAACTATGGTTTGTTTGGTATTAGATATTTAAAAAATATGTTCAACTCTTCAACTTGTGCCTGCAATTCCTTATTTCTGATATGTAATACAATTCTAGAAATATAGTCTTTATTTGCATACATATCGTTATGGCCTACCAATTTCATCATTTCATATTTTGCAAACTTTTTATACACCTGTTGTTACTCTCTGAAACCTGAAGAGTTATTATATTATGACTATTTATTTCTTAGGTAAAATAATGCACAAACTAAAAGAGATTTTAATGTTGCTCAGAGGCTCAACAAGGAGAGATGTATGGAAATTAACACATTCAACAGGATTATTTTCTTTTATGAAGGGGAGAGGAGAAATAAGGTACCTTCCAAAGTAGATGATTGTATTATATTCTTTAGGATTCCCAAATTGCTCACAATCCTCCTACGTTCCACTTCTCCATTCTTACATACCTACAACATGTAGGAAATTCTTCCTTTGCAAGTATATCTTTTGAAATAAGCAGAAGAGATGGTAACTTTGTTCACAATCCAGGCAAAAATCCGAGAAAATTTATGAATATAAAACATGTGGAGACATTCCAAACGCTGAACTCTGTAGGAGCAAAGTTTGAGGTAGATTAGTCAAGGAATTTTGTAGACACCTAGAAAAAGAGAAAGAGAATATTCATGGTATTTTGTCAATTTAGTAAACCTTCTTTACTGAACCTCTAGAAAACCATATCTGGATGATTTTGATGCTGTTAGATTGTGTGGGGAGACAGCTGCAGTTAGTTAAATGGTAGCACTACATGGTATTCTACAGGTACAGTAACGCATCTTCATTTCCTCAAAATTTATATCCAAAGGCAAAAAATGAATAGTCATTTTCAATGTTTTCTTGATTTCTGTTTGTAATCAGAAGTATTGGCTGAGGTAGTGAGTAACAGATGGTGAATGGAATTACCAAAACCTTTTCCACCAACTTTCCTGGACCATGGTTAAAGTTTCAGGAGAGAATCTACAGATAAATTCATTTAAAAATGATAGTTTTAAAACAATACTCAGCCTACACAAAAGAAGAATAACACATTATCTTAAAAATGTATATAGGAAAGTTATTCTAAAGCTAAACTCAGTACTTTTTCTGCACCTGGGTGTAGAAAATTCACCTTTAATAACCAGATTTTTAGCCAGGTGTGGTGGTGCATGCCTGTAATCCCAGCATGAGGTAGAAGGATCATTGTGAGGTCAAAAAAAGTCAGGGCTACATAGTGAGTTCCAGATCAGTCTTAACTAAATAATGAGACACTATTTCAAAAAGCAAAACAAAACAATACAAAAAAACAACAACCAAAGAAGCAGATGTTAGATTCTGTGAGAGTTCTTTTGATTGGGATAGAATTACCTAAACTATCTTAAACAAAATAGGACTATAATAAATTTAGTTTATTTACAAATTCAGGAATTGATCTGAGTTATAAATTTGGAAATACAAAGATGTTAGTAGGATCTAGATTTGCAATCCTTTTGTATGTGTTGCCTCTCTCACCTTGAATTTTGTCTAACTTTTTGGTTGAGAGATGGCTGCCAGAGACTCAAAGAGATTTGCCTTTTCAAATGCCACCCAGTAGAAAACAGGAAGTGTCTTTCCAGTCATTTCATAGTACTCTCTAAATATTTTGTCCTCCACAAAGCAAAATAATGACTTGAAAAATAAAATGCCTTCCCACTATTCTCCTGGGGGATAGAAACTCAATAGTACAAGCTAGACCTTTGATGGTGAACCTCTTAGAGATGAAGTGCCCACACTGCAACCCAAAATCCACTATTATTTATGGTGAAGGGTCAACACTATAACTTGAATATCCAGTGTTTGGGTGCCAGGCTGATGCCGGGAGGGTGCTGACTGAGAGCACACTGGGTGCCTGCCATGGCGCAGGTGTCATAGGTTCACCACTCTTGATCTAGACTGCTTGTAAATTATTAGCTCTCCAAATAAAAGTTAAAAAACCTGCTGTAGGTAAAAGTAATGTTATATCTTGTGTCTTGACATCTCTCCAAAGCCTCCCATGGTCATAAGTGGGCTTTTCAGAGGTGGCTGGATCTATTGTATGAGATGCTGGGACCAAAGGTGTGTGATTACTAAATTAGTCCACTGACTGGTTTGGCATAGTTATGGATGTAGATAATGGGAAGGTCCACCCCGGGTGTGAGGGCTGCCCACCCTAAGGGCATGTAGCCTGGATAGAATATAAGGGACAGAAAGAGAGCTGCTATTGTCTCTTGCTGCTTCACTACTTTGCTGCTTGCTGCCTTCAGCCTTCTACATTCTGCCTGCTCTGAAATGCCTCTCTGGCCTGCCACCCTACTATGGAGCCAGCCAACTATGAACTGGAACCTCTACAAATGGGGAACCAAAATAAACCTTTAACTTTGGGTGCCAGGTATTTTGTCTTAGCAATGAGAAAAAGTAACTGAATCAAGTAATGATGCCAGCAGCCAGATCAGTGCTATGACTGTGTAGGTTAAAAATTTTTAGACTTAGTTGTGCCTTATTTCCATAGAGGAATATTTTTCTTCTTATGAGGAATAATTTTCAACTAAAGAAATACACCAATAAATGCATTTTAAACAAAAATATAAATGTACTAGAGCCACCCTATACAGAGTGCACCAAAAAATATATTCACATGTCAGGAAAAAAATTGTGTAAATATTTTATTACTAAATTTTCTGAGACATAATGAGATTAATACAAATTATTTTGGGCCTCTGCAATAACAAGAGGTACTCAAAGTGGTGACCATTACCTTTCAGACATTTATTAGGATGGTGAACTGCTGCAGGGGTAACCTTGGTCACTGAGATTTGCTGCACATGCATTTTCACTTTCTTTACTAGGGACTGGCAATGTAGTGGGTTTTCTATAATACATGACATGTTTTGGATCCCATATACAAGGGTAACACCATCTGCTAAAAAACATTATATTATTTTCTTTTTTTGAAGTGTATATACATATTTGATGGAGTTGGTATATAAATATAGACACGTTTTAATCTTTACATATTAAGGCATTTCTATATAGATTGATCTAGATACAAAATTGGGTAAATACTATGATCATTTTGCTGTATTATTCTCATGATATTCTAATATTTACCTAACATATAATGGCAGCTTTGATTCTTTATAATATTTTTAGACAGTGGACTTTATTTTTTGTTACATTAAAATGTGTTTCATGATCTTACACGGGGGAATCATTAGAAAATATTTATTGGGCACTGCCGCTGCCATCACTCCAGTGCCAGGAAGGCCTATGTAGCTGCACCCTCCCCTGATGGCATCACCACTATCACTCCAGCACCAGGAAGGTAGCCATGTGGGCTCCCATGAATACCCCCAAACCTACGACCACCACGTTCTCAGACCACCTGATTGTGCCAGTGTTTGGACTCACTCTGCAGAGGCAGAGGTGGTCATAAAGAGTATTTATCTGAACTCTCAACTTTGAACATCTTTAAAGAAAGATCAGGAAAACCTATAGTAGAACTGTGTGGAGTTCAACCCTTCAAGAAGTTGGGGAACTCAATCTGGGCCTTGCAGCCAGAGGTCAGTCTCAGTCATGGGGTTCTGCCATCAGCTAGCTGAGATCAGGGGAATTGGTTCTACACATGGTAGCACATGTTGTATATTATGACAAATACAGATATAGTATGAATGAGGTCCTTCAAACTCATTGATTTCTTTCTTTACCTCATTCCACTCTGCAAATTCTTTCTTTTTTCTGTCCTTTTTCTCCAACTCAGTCTCTTGCTCCACCATATTAAAGCTCATCTCCCTTTCTGTTTCTGCTCCTCCCCTAACTCAGATTTCTTCTTCTATCATTTTTTCTCTTTTCTTTATGTTATTTTCTTCTGTCATTCTACCTCACTCAAAGGTCAATAGTTTCAAAAGAAAGTGAGCCCCTATTACTGTTAAGGGAATATATTCTTGTCTGTATACTTCTACTCTATCTATCCCTTATAAATTGAACAGTTTCCTAAAGATTGCATGGTCATTCTAGGTCCTCTGGCTTCACTTGAAACCTTCTCCAATTCTTTTCCTTATATACTCCTCTCATCCTAACTCTGTGTAACTCCCCATCCTAAATGGTCAATATGCTATATTGAAAAGTTTATTCACTGCAAACATATTTTGGACTGCTTCTTGATTTTAATTTAATCTGCATTGTTTAAAGGTGATAGAGTAATGACTACCACAAGTGGCCAATTTGCAAGTTGTGCTTGATCATATTGTATTGCTGATTGTATCGATTGGGATAAAGGATTGTGATTGATTTAATGAGCTGTTTTCTCTGATATTATGAAAATGAGAATGTCTACGAGTCATTAGAGACCCAAAAGCCGAAGTGCAAATATATCAGCAAGATTTAAGTAATAACAATAAAATTAAACTGAGGAAAACCCAACAACAAAAATGAAAATGAGAAAAACACTTAAGCAAGACAAAAAGACAGACTTTTAACCAATGGCAAACAGTAAGGCAAATGAGGATGAAAAGCCTGATAGTTAATCACAACAACACCCTGAACTCAAAGCACATGAAGTAACAAAACAGATAAATCAGGCTCTAGAAAAATTCAAAACAGAAATAATTTACCAGATAACCATAGAGATGGTGAGTAAAATGAAAGTCATGACTGGAGACTCCAGGACAGAAAATGACAAAAAAAAAAAAAAAAAAAAAAAAGGAACATGATAGAAGCCATGAAGGCCCAGCATAAGAAAATAATGGAAACAATAAATGCCCAACATAGGAAAAAATTAAAATCCATAAAACAGATACAAACAGATATCCACAAGACAAAAATTCCATTGAAAGTATTCCCAACAGAATAAAAGAATGTGAACCTAGAATCTCAGATATAGAAGACAAGGTTGCATTCAGTGACCATGAAAAGAGAGGTCTCTTAAAAACAGTAGAGGATCATGAGAAATTGATCCAACAACTCCTAGATGATGCAAAGAAGAATAAGATTGATAGGAATCCATGAAGTAGCAGGATAAAATTCAAATGACTTAAAAAACTGTTCACAGAATTAATGACAGAAAACTTCCCAAACAGAAGGGAAGAATTTGACATACAGATAAATGAGGCATATAGGACTCCAACTAGCCATGATAAAAAAAGTAACCTACACCTGGACATATCATAATCAAGATCTCAGAAACTCAACAGAAGAACCAAATATTGCAAGCAGTAAGAGAAAAGAAACAAATCACATGCAAAGGAAAGCCCATCAGAATCACAGCAGACTTTTCAACACAAACCCTTAGGTCAAGAAGAGGCTGGAGTGAGGTATTTCAAGTCCTAAAAGAAAACAACCTCCAACCTAGACTGATGTATCCTGCAAAACTCTCTTTCAAAATGGATGGGGGAATAAGTTACTTCCATGACAAACAACATCTGAGAAACTTCATGTATACCAAACCAGCACTAAAAGGAATTCCTAACAATATCCTAGAAAAAGACAAAGAAGGTCACAACACCATGAGGCCCAACAAATCAAATCAAATAGTCAAGGCAAGAAACTAAAAGGAGAAGGAGAAAAAGTAAAAAGAGTCCACAAAAGTCCAATAACGTGACAAAAATAAGTCAGTATACATCAGTTATAACCACTAATGTCAATGGCCTCAAATAACCAATCAAGAGAAATAGACTGGCAGAATGGATAAAGAAGCAAAATCCAATAACATGTTGTATACAAGAAACACACCTAGTGCAAAAAGAAGCCCATAGACTGAAAGTGAAAGGATGGAAAACAATTCTCCATGCAACAAGATCCCAGAAAAAAGCAGGGGTAGAATCTCATTTGCAGACAAAGTAAATTTCAAACCAAAACTTATTAAAAGAGACAAAGAAGGCCACTACATCCTTGTAAAGGGAACAATTCAAGAGGAAGAGATGACAATCATAAACATATATGCACCAAATATTTAATTCCCCCAACTAGATAAAAGAAATATTGCAAAACATGAAAAATCAAATAAGCACTAATGCCATTGTAATGGGGGATCTAAATACCCCACTTTCAGAAATAGATAGATCATTTAGGCAAAAACTCAACAACAAAATACAAGAACTCAGCCAAAGTTTTGAACAAATGGACTTAACAGATGTCTATAGAGTGTTCCACCCACAAAATCAGAATATACATTCTTTTCAGCTGCACATGGCTCATTCTCCAAGATAGATCACATACTATCTCACAGAACAGTTTTGAATAAATGCAAAGGAATAAAAGTTATTCCCTGTATATTATCAGATCATAGGGCAATCAAGCTGGAGATCATCAATAGTACAAGAAACCATAGGAACTTCACAAACACATGGAAATTGAACACTGTCCTGAACAATTGATGGATCACAGAGGAAATTAAAGAAGAAATCAGAGAGTTTTTACAAATAAACAAAAATGACAATACAACATATAAGAATCTATGGGACACAATGAAAGCAGTTCTATGTAGAAAATTCATAGCACTGAATGACCACACTAGGAAAAGAGAGCAAGCTCAAATAAACGACCTAATGATGAATCTTAGACTCCTAGAAAAACAAGAGCAAGAAAAATCCAAAGCTTGAAAAACAGAGGAAATTATAAAGATTAGAGCAGAAATCAATGTAATGGAAACTAAGAAAATGATACAAAAAAATCAATCAATCAAGGAGTTGGTTTTTTGAAAGAATAAATGAAATTGATAAGCCCTTAAACTAACCTTATCAAAAAAAAAGGAAACAAAAGGATCAGATCCATGGAAATAGGAATGAAAAAGGTAAAGTCAAAACAGATCCATCAGAAATCCAGAGGATAGTCAATACCTAATTTGAGAAACTGTACTCATAAAATGGAAAAAAAAGAGACTAAATGGACAGATTTCTAGATAGTTATGAATTACCAAAGTTGAACAAAAAAATAAAAACATTTTAAACAACCCAATAACAATCAGTGAAATTGAAAATGTAGTTAAAAATTTACCATCAAAGAAAAACCCAGGCTCTGATGGATGCACTGCTGAATTTTACAAGACATCTAGAGAACTACTGCCATTACTCTTCATTCTTTTCAATGAAATTAAAAGGGAAGCAATACTTCCCAATTCATTCCTGGAAGCAAGTATCACTTTGATTCCCAAACCAGGGAAAGACTTAACTAAAAAAAGAGAACTACAGGCCAATCTCCTTAATGAATGTTGATGCAAAAATCCTTAATAAGATACTAGCAAACAGAATACAGAGAATCAGCAAGAAGATCATACATCCTGACTAAGTCGGGTTTATTCCATGGATTTAAGGATGGTTTAACATATGTAAGTCAATAAATGTAATACACTATTTAACAAAGTCAAGGACAAAAATCAAATGATCCTCTAGATAGATGCAGAAAAAGCATTTGAAAAAATTCAACACCCATTCATGGTAAAAACCCTGCAAAAAATCAGAAGAGATGGTCTATATCTCAGCTTGATAAAGGCTATCTATGAAAAAACCAACAGCCAACATCATATTAAATGGCCAAAAACTGAAAACGTTCATGTTAAAATCAGGCAAAAGACAAGGATGCCCACTATCACCACTCCTCTCAATATAGTTCTGGAAACATTAGCCATATCAATTAGCCAAGAGAAAGAAATTTAAGCAATAAAGATAGGAAAGAAAGAAGTTAAATTGTCATTATTTGCTGATGATATGATACTCTACAATGAATACCCTAAAAACTCTACCAAAAGTCTTCTAGACATAATTGACACTTTTAGCAGAGTAGCTGGATACAAGGTCAACACCCAAAAATCAATAGCCTTCTTATACACAAATAGCAGACTCCCTGAGAGAGAAATTAGGGAAACAATTCCTTTCACAATAGCATCCAAAAGAAATGAAATATCTAAGAATCAATCTAACAAAAGAAGCAAAAGACCTCTCCACTGAAAACTAGAGCACTCTGAAAAAAGAGATCAAAAAGGATATAAGAAAATGGAAAGATACCCCCTGCTCCTGGGTAGGAAGAAACAACATAATGAAAATGGCCATACTACCAAAACTGCTATACAGATTTAATGCAATGGCAATTGAAATTCCAACACTATATTTAACAGAACTAGAAAAAAGAATCCAAAAATTCATTTGGAACTAGAAGAAACCTAGAATAGTAAAAGCCATCCTAGGCAACAGAGACATGGCAGCAAGTATAACAATTCCCAATTTGAAGCTATACTACAAAGCCACTGTGATAAAAACAGCATGGTACTGACAAAGAAACAGGCCTGAGGATCAGTGAAATGGATTGGAAGACACAAAAACAAATCCAGATGTACTCAGCTACATCATCTTTGACAAAGGAGCTGACCATCCTCAGTGGAGGAAAGATAGCCTCTTTAATACATGGTCTTGGAAAAACTGGATTTCATCCTGCCAAAGATTAAGACTGGACCCTTATCTTTCACCATGCACTAAATTAAAATCCAAGGGGATTAAAGATCTAAACATTAAAACAGAAACACTAAACTTTCTGGAAGATAAGTTAGGCAGAACTCTTAAAGACATTGGCATACTGAAAGACTTTATGAACAAATCTTCAGTAGCTCAGGAATTAGCACAAAGAATCAACAAGTGGGAGCTCATCTTATTAAAAAGCTTCTGTACTGCAAAAGAAACCATCGACAGAAGTAGGAGACAACCTGCAATGTGGGAAAAAGTTTTACCAGCTGTTCCTCAGACAAAGGATTACTATCGAGACTATATAAAGAACACAGAACAATCAGCCGCCCCAAATATAAAGACCCAATTCATAAATGGGCATCTGAAATGAAGACATTTCTCAGTCAAAGAAGTAAAAGCAGCAAGTAAATACATGAAAAAATGCTCCACATCACTGGTCATTGGAGAGATCCAGGTGAAAACTGGTACAACCACTATGGAAATCAATATGGAGATACCTCAAAGAGCTGGGACTAGAGGTTCCATTTGACCCAGCCATCCCTCTCCTGGCTATCTTTCCAAAAGAATTAAAAGAATCATACCACAGTGATATATGCACACGAACATTTATAGCAGCACAGTTTGCAATAGCTAAAACTTGGAAACAGCCCATCTGCCCATCAGTTGGAAACTGGCTAAAGAAGACATGTTTTTTTCTATAAAATGGAATACTACTCAGCCCTAAAGCATGAGAAATTAGATTCGTTCATTGGAAAATGGGTACATATTGAGGATATACTCTTAAGTGAAATAAATAAGTCACACAGGTGTAAATACCAAATAGTTTCTCTGGCATGAAAACTATAATAGCACATAAGATCCTAATGATATAATTAATCATGTGAAATAGGAAGAAAAGTGCTACAGGTGTAGGGAAAATGGGAAGGGTAGGGGAATGAGGGAATAAGGGAAAATAAAAAAAATATGACAAAATGGAAAAATGGAAATAAAGTGTTTGCTAGCAGGGAAGGGAGGAGGGGTGAAGGGAGGGCAGGGGCAAGGGGAAAAATGAGAATCAAGACCTGTCCTGAAAAGGTACAAGATCCCAATAATGAATGTAACTGTACTGTATACATAAAATGTACCAATAAACTCAATTATAAAAGAAAAAATATTTCTTTAAATATATTTAAAACAGTATAAATTCAGATGAAAATGTGTGTGTTCAATATTTGTAAGTGGCCATAAAGCATTAAAAATGTGCATATGCTTGTGTGCATATGTGCATGTGAATGAGTTTGGAAAGTGGGAAAAGTATTATTCTATCTTCTACAAAATCTAAGATATGTTTTGGAATATTCCAGCCATTTGTAATAAGTCACTACTGAAAATGATATCTGTGGTTATATTTTTAGTCTTCTAGCATTTTCTTTAATTTTCAGGCTGTCAAAATAGTGCCAGTAAAAATCACCAATTGACAGCCTGTCATAATCAATTCACTTATCGAGTCCCTATCAGTCAACGTTTATTTGACTTCCATTTGACCCCTATGGCAGAAATCCTGACACTAGATCTTCAAGGAGAAAATGTAATCCAAATGAAAAGAATGGATAATCTGTTATCAGGTGACACTGACAAGAGATTTGAAATGGCACAGTGTGTGTGTGTTTATGGTGAAATCTTGATTTCTTCTAAACAATCTGCAGTTTTCATGAGTCTATAGATTATTATAATTTTATTTATTTTGATTTAGAAACACTAACAATGAAATGATTCTGATTCAAGCTTTATTGCTGTATTTTTTTAAATGACATAAAATAACTCTTTAAAGTCCTGTTACCTTTACTTCACTTAGACAGAAAGTGTATTTTTACCAAAGGAGGCAAAAATAGCAGTGGTTATTCATCAAGTAACATTTATATTTAAGTGTACTTAGAGTTAATGTTTACAGAAATATCGAAAGAAAGATTGCTATCTTCCTAGTAAGAATGACACTTCATGTTCTAATAAAATAAATAAACTGGTCCAAATTTTGTCACCACAGTCAGCAATTAGTAGTTTTCGGGTCCTGTTTTTTTTTTTCTTCTCCATTGGAATCTGATCCAAACAAGTTAATAAACAGCATGTAGGCAAATACTTAACATTGTTTGTCTGATCTGTTCTTGGAGCAAGCACTGTTGCTTGGAAGAACATCTCTGTTGTCTTGGATGAGATTTCCTGGAATTAAAGAAATTGTAGAAGACAATTTTTTAGACTGATCTGGTTTTTTTAGCATAATCATTATTCGCAACTATCATTGTTTGTGATTCTTACCATCAGCTATGCAAGACAAAAGTAACAATTTTTAACAGCAAGACTTTAATCTTCCAAATTCATTGCTCTCTATTTCCACATAGAAATACTAAACAGATCAACATGTTAACACAGGACTGTAATCCTAGAACAAGGAAAGGCTGAGGGAAAAAGATAGCAAATTCAAGCCTTGCCTTTAGCAATTCAGGGGGGTAGTATTTCAAAACTGAATAAATAAATAATGTAGCTCCATATGAAGGACTTGTGTTCAATTCCCAGTATGCCAAAAGAAAAACAAACAAAAAAGAAAGAAAAAAGAAAAACAGAAATTACTTTGGTGGGTCTGTTCTTTGTGATCAGAGGAATTTATTCACTTTTTTTCTGATTTAGCTTTGTTCTTTCATTTTCTTATCTTCTTCATCTGACTAACTTCCCTTCATCCCTCAAAACTTTTCTCAGTCATCATCTTTTGTAATTTTTCCCATAGAACGTTGTGTATTAGTAGTTTTCTCAACATTTCCATCATAACATTGTGATAGGCCATGCAGCTGCATTTGATAATAATTGATAGTTGTCTTAATTATTTTCCTCATTGTTGAGATAAAATGTCCAATGAGCAAAGTTAAAGGGGGAAGTTTATTTAGATCAGTTTGTATAGGTTTCAGTCCATAACCTGCTGGCTCTAAGGCAGGTGGCATGGCAGACAGGTATTGCAGAGGATAAATTGTTCCTGGCATGCAGAAGATACCAAAGCAACAAAGAACAACCACAACTCTATGCATCCCTTACATCTTCTCCAGGCTACTTAGGGTGGGTGGCACTCACAACCTTAATCCTAGTTAGTGCCCTTGATACTAGTATATCACCATGAATAAATTCCACTGTCACACTCTAGATCCAGCCACCTCTAAAAAACCCCCAACTATGATCACATGAGGTTTTTGCAGGACATCTAAACACAAGCCACGACAATAGCATACAACTTATAGAGGCAGAGATAGTGTAACTTTGGAAGAGTGGGATTTTAAGATTCAGGCTCACTTAGTTTCGACTCTATCATTATGAAGATGGGTTCTTTTCAGCAAGTTATGCTATAAACTGAGAGAAAACATTGTGTTTTTTTATTACATAGAACATGATACTTTTAACTATATATACTTTATAAAAATGGTTAAATCCAGCTAAATTATGAACACCTAAATTCATAGTTATCATTTTGGTAACACATACACTCTCGGTTCACTTTAGAAAAATAAAGCATTTTGCATTACTTTTATTCTTCATCATTTTCTCTTCTGTAAAGCTAAAATTTGGTACAAGAAAGAAAAAATTTCTACAAGAAAATAAATGAATATCTATATATTTATTTGTTTATATATATATATATATAT
>NW_022900924.1:28485321-28508717 GCF_012274545.1 Fukomys damarensis
ATATATATATATATATATATTTGCATATAAAGAGAAGACAGAAAGAAAGGACAGACAATTCTAGGCACAGGAAATAAAAAATAAATTCCAAGACCAACCTGGGCTACATAGTGAGTTCCAGGTCAGTCTCAACTACATAGTGAGACCCTGTCTCAAATCCCCCGCCAAAATAAAAAATAAAAAATAAATAAATTCATTACTAATTAAAGCTAGTACTTTATCACCTGCCCATAAAAAGAAAACAATGCAAGAATTTTTCCTAATTTTTTAATTTATTAATTTAGGAATTGGAACCAAAACAGAGTGAAATCTGATCCAAAACATTTTAATTAATTGTTAAAATAAATGATTATGACTTAAAAATAAATAAAATATTCTTTGCAAAGAAATTTCTGGTTTAAGAGCTTTAGATAAGAGTAAATTTTACATAGTTTCATCAAGGCAATCAAGTAGAATGGAAATAGTTCTCTAGAAATGTTAAGTCACATTTTTCAGGCCCTATATGTGTGTTTTATAAAATAATATATTTCATGGTTAAAATTTCCATAAGCAATACTAAGTTGAGCTTATTGTAGTATTACATAAGTACATTGTTATTTATTTTACCATCTTGTTAACACTTAGCTCATTTCCAAGTTCCATTATTGTGTAAAATACCACTGTCATGTGCATAGGTATATGTTTTATTTATACTGTTCAAATTACTGTGAATTGTACTAATTAGCCTTGAATTACGATAGCATAATACCTAAAGCCGAGATTTAGGCCTAACAGCGAGTAGCATCACCTTATGTCAGGAGCATGACTGGGACAGAACAACCTCATTTCCACACAGGAAACCAAAGAGAGCTGTGTGGGGCCACATTTAGGTTTTCATAACAGCTCTGTGCAGAGAAACACCAAGAAGTTCCATGGAATTTTCTCAATAACTTTGGGAGGCAGGACCTCTGAGCACCTGCCTTTAGGCTCCACTTCTTAATGTTCTATGGCGCCTTCAAATGCAGTTGCCTTGGGGACCCTGTTTGCAACACACGAACCTCTTGGGGCCATACAAACCACATGCGACCCACAGCAGGCATTATTTCTACTGGAAGTATTTCCTTGCAATGTAGTTTTAAAATGATGACTATTGGAAGATTCTTGTACAAATTGCCAAATTTCTCTACAGTTAGGGTTAAGATATAGACAAATGTAAAAACACCGATTTAGGGGAATATTTTTATATACAGACACTTCCCATCATTGATGAGTATTATTCTTAATTCACTTCAGCAACTTGACCAACATGATTTTCACTATTTTGCAGGTGTGTTTGCTATTTTAAGCAAAATTTTTCTTAAGTAAAAGACAAAAAATAAGTCTTTTAAAATATGTTTTCTATGAATTCCATGAACATTTTTGGTACATTTAAGTTGCCTAATTTTCCTGTTTAATTAATACATTTGGTATTATTTTACAAGAAGTTCAAATATTTTGAATTTTGTTTCTTCCTACTTCATGACTAAGATTTTTCTCCATCATTTTTGTTATTGTTGTTGTTTGGTTGGTTTTTTGAGACAACATCACTCTATGTAGTTCAGGCTGGCCTTGAACTCACTGTGTATTCAGGCGGGCCAGAACTTAGTCATCTTCTTGCCTCAGCCTCCCAACCTCTGGAATTACAGGAATGCCCCATTATGCCTCGATTTTTCCATCATTTTAAAAGAGGTTTCTCAATATGTATTCAAATAAAAGCAAATCAAAATATCTTTAAAAGTTAGTTAAATATTCTGTAACCTTACATATTCATCGGGTTTTATTTTATTCACTTATCCATGAAATCAATCACAAGGGTAAAAATCAAAAATTATAAGAAAAATATAAGAAATAGACTGAATTACATCCTTCCAAATTTTATGTTCAATAACATCCAATGTGACAAAAATTAGAGACAAGGTTTTCAAAGAGATGATTAAGTAAAAATAATGTTAAGTGTAGAGCTCTAGTCTATAAGACTGGGATGCTTTAAGAGGAGAAAAAAAACACCAGAAATCTCTTGCTTTCATTTCACCTGTGCAAGAATAAAGGACATCTGAAGATACATAAGTAGGCAAATAGTTTGCAAAATGAGGAAAGAGGTTTCACCAGTGACTAACCTTACTAGCATCTTTAGTTTGAAACTCCTGCCTTAGGGTCTCTATGAAATAAACAATATAGCATGTTTAAGTCATCTACTGTGTGGATTATTTTTATGGCAGCTTGAACATAATAATGTAATATACAATGTAATATACAGTGAAACCATCTCTACAGAGCTCAACTCCTATTCTCTTAATTCATTTACATAGAGACAATTATTAATTTTGAATCTAAAACATGTGCAGCACGTATAAGTAAAAAATCTATTTTAAAGGGGATAACACACTACATACAGTGTCATCCATGTAGTTTTTATAAATTTACACAAATTATCCACCCTTCACAACAGTAAAGATACTTCATTTTCATTTAAAGTGCACATAAATACATCAAAATTCAGTTAGTCACTCCTCTACTAACAAAATTTTCTGCCATTATTTTGGTACTAAAACTTTATTAGGTTACATGAGTTTTACAGGTCATTTCCTTCTTTACCATGCTATCTTCAACATAAAACCTAAAACAGATTTATTGAAAATTTTTAGCAATCAAGTTTTTGATAGATATTGTGAAACTTCCTTCCACATGGGTTATATTATTTTATAGCTTCTCCAGAAAACTTTCACAAGTTCTCTTAGCTCACTTAACAACACACAAAGTTAAAAATTTCAAAATCTTTAAAATATTTGTAAAAGAAAGAAACCCAGGGTGATGTATTTATATTTTTATTACTATGAGTAAAGCTGAAATTTTCTTTCATTATAAAAGATCTATATAAAATTATTAACTCACTTCCTTTGCATATTTTAATATTTACTCAAATTTTCCCTTCCTGGAATTCTCAAAGACTGATGGTAATCTTTTTTTTCCTTTTTATTAAGTTGGCCTTTCTGTCTGCTTTATTTTTTGCTTTATTTCTAACAATTTTTGTAGAATATGTCTCAAGGCTCTATGTTCTACTCTTA
Source organism: Fukomys damarensis (assembly GCF_012274545.1). Lineage (NCBI taxonomy): Eukaryota > Metazoa > Chordata > Mammalia > Rodentia > Bathyergidae > Fukomys > Fukomys damarensis. The sequence goes on from NW_022900924.1 coordinate 28,488,405, forward strand.
CTTCCCCAGGTACGCAGAATGCCTTTGCAATACAAACATAAGTATTTTTCTTAAAATGTAGTGTTTTATGTTTAACTTCTTGTAGTTCACTTTTTTATTTTGGGAGATTAAATGTATTTATATTGTATCTTCCTTGCTTAAATTTCTTATCTTGTCACTTTCTGTACAATGTATTTTAGTGTTTCTTCTCTTTAGAAATTTACCACTTGAAGGTCTCGTTTTGTTTTATGTCTTCTCTTCCTTTAAGTTCCTTCCTTAGTTCTAGAATATTTTCTTTTTTTCCAAATATTTTTGGATTCTCATTTGTAATTCTGATATATGTGTATTCTTGTACCATTTATCATTTTCTTTGATTCGTTCAAATATTATTTAATTTTTAAAAATCCTTACCCTATCAATTATTCATTGTTTCATAACATACTATTTTTATTAGTAGATCTTGAAATATATTAATGTTCACATTGATCATGTGGAATCTGTACATGGACATAAGGCATCTTAATTCTTCTTTTATATTTCCTTCCTCTTCCCTCCCTCCAATCTTCTTGCCCTCCTCCATTTGCAAAAGCTCTATTTCGATTTTTTCTTTCAATTTTTTAAATGCCTTTCACCTTCTGACCCAACACTATAATCTTAAGTGAAAGAAATAAGACACATAAGTTTATATATTGCACGGTTTCACTTGTGTGAAAAGTTCAAAGTATAATTAAGTACCATAGAGGGTAGATATTGGGAAGTAGGAAGAACTTCTTCAAATGGGAAGTAGAACACAATTTTAGTCTAATCTGTGGGCATCCCTCTATGCCAATTGTTGTTTTTTCTATATATAAATATTACTTTGCTTCTTATTCTTTTTTTAAATGCTTTCTGCTATTAAATTAGAATATTTGTCCTTTAAAAAATGAATGAAGCATATTTCTGTCTTAAAATACCTCTTCTTTTATTATTCTGATGTCATCAAAATATGAGCCTCTATATTCTGATATCCCCTAGTTCTTTTATGTAACTCCACTTGTATGTGGTCTTCTTCCCTTTTTTTTGCCCTTTGTACCTACCCTCCCAGAAGTTCATCTGTAGCATGAGGCATTTGCATGGGTCAGCTGGTAAATTTCCAGTCTTCATAAAGCCCAACTGCTCCCAAGTTTGCAGACATTATTGGAGATACTGGAACTTGCCAAAATTTGTACAACAGAGTCATTCTATAGTTGAATTTTATGTTTTCAAATTGTATACTTCCCAGTCAGTGCTACTCTGATATTTCAACACTGTTCCCTTTGCATGTCTTCCAAACTATTTAATGTCTTTGGTGATTGAATTTTGAACTGTTTATCCTGTGTTCGCTTGTCCCAGATTTCCAATTCTATAACTACTCTAACCTTCACATCTCTTTGCTGAGTTCATGAATTTTTACATTGCAATGTTTCTCAGCTACATTTGTCTCAGTGAGTTTTCAAAATTTATTTAATGAAAAATACTTGATCTTAACTGTATATTTTTCATTGTAAAATTTTGATAGTGAATGTTCTTTTATGACTTCATTTTCCTTTGATCTGATGTTTGCAGATCCAGCCAGATTTCTTAATAAATGGAAAGATTTTGTCTTCCTTTGATAATAGTAACATCATAATAGAGAAATGGACATTTTATAACAAGCTTTCCTCTATTTCAGCTAGAGATTGAGACTTGGAAAGAACAAAATACTTTCCTTAGCTCTTGCTTATCAGCTGTATTTATAACAGCTTCATGAAATTTTTTCATTCCTGAAAGAGTATCTTTTACAGTTTTTTTTCTAAGCAGTTGAAAGTTTTTTTTCTTTGTGCTCTCCCTAGTAGGAAAGAATAGTATGAACAAAGGATAGCTTATTTAAAGGTATGATCAATCAATTTTGATAATTATTTTATAAAACAGAAGAGTCCTTTCTTAAATTCAGGGGATATATTCCAAGGTATTCTTTGGGTGTATAAAACTGCAGATTGTATCAAACCTATATGTACTATGTTTTTCCTGAAATATAAATATGATAAAGATTAATTTATAAATTAAGAGATTGCACTAAGAGATTAAGAGCAGTAATAAATAATATGAAACAATTATAAAAGCATACTATAATAAAGTTATTTAAAATGCATCAATTATTTATTTCTGGACTTTCCCATTTAATATTATCTAATACAGTTAAATGTGGCAGAATGGAACTGGGGAAAGCACACTGCAGACATGGAAAACTACTGAATGGGTTTGAGATTACCGTGTGCAAGCAAATAAACATCCATTAGGGGCTTTCTTGGTGCATAAATGGAGATATAGTCATATATTTCCACCTTTATATCTGTTATGGTTTAGACTAAAAAAAAATTTTGGAGGCAGGGTTTGGGGGAGTCACAACGGGTATGATCTGGAAGACTATGTCCTTGTCCCCAGCCCCTCTCTTCTCTGTTCTGCCTCTTGGCTGCAATAGGTTGAGATACCCAACAAAAAAACATGATGCTCATTTATTCCTTCTCTTACATATAGAGTTATGTATCATTAAAATATGTTTAATTCATAACCCATAATATGTTAGAAGGTGGCCTTATTTAAAAATAAGACTCAAGTGATGGCAGTTGGTTAAGATTAGACCATAAGGATGGGCCCAAAAGCTGATACAATTTTTATATTTATTAAAAAGTTAAAATGCAGACATAAACATGCAGAGAAGGAAGACAATATGAACACGCACACAGAAGACAATTGCTATACATCTTGAACAATGCATTTGCATGAGCAAAAATAAGAGGGGGGACAAGATTACCAGTAACAATTGTACTCTAGAGTCTTTAGTGAAAGCATGACCTTGCTAGCATTTTAGTTCTAAATATAGAGCCCTTAAAGCTTAAGAAAATAATATATTGTTTTTAAGCCACTTAGATTTTGTTACTTTCTTATAGTACCCAGGAAATTAGCACATCTTTTATAAATCTTGAGTTTTCTCTCCTCCTTCCTAAGAGATGGCAACCTATAAAGAGAAAGATGTCCCCTTCTGCCTTTTTATCCCTATAACCTATAAAATTTGTATTCCTCTTACACTACCCATTTTTACAGCTTTGGAAAGGGACCTGCATCCACTGAGCCTTGCATAAATATACAAAAAATCTATTTGATGAAAGGGCCCATTGTCTTTTTTTAAAAATTGAAAAACTGCTGGACAGGCATATAGAAAATTATCCTCTGATAACCAAACAGTGAAGCATTAATATACTCTCTGATTCCAATGCAATACTTCTCAAACTCTGGTGTATACTTAATCACCTAGTGATCTTGTGACATACAGGATTTGATTGTAATTTCTGATTAAATATTCTATAAACCTAATAAGCTACCCTACACTGTTGATGTTCTTGAGGCTAACACCACATTTTAGAAAATATAACAGAAAGACTCATGTTAGAAATTTAAATATTAACTTTAGAATCTTCACTCAGGACTCTTTACAAACTATGGAGGGAATTTCTTGATTTCTAAAGAAAACATACTGCTCTAGATATTAAATACCATAAAAGGCATTCCATTAGGTGGTTGAATTAAAAATAGATGGTCCACTTGGACAGATATTTTTAGAAACAACACATCCTCTCTAGGAATATATAATTCTCACAAGACTTCAGGATTGGCAAGGTGAACAAGAACTGCATTTTCTCATCACTCTATCTGGGCTAGGTAGTTTTAAATAGCGCAAAATACATAAACTTTGACCTACAACTTCACTGCTCATCATCAGGAATTGTATTACGTCAATCCATTTGACAGCTTTTAGAAAACCAAGAAAAGAACTTCCTAACTTTATTAAGCATTAAAACAGAAATCTACACAAATTCTCACACTATCTCATTACATTTTGTTTTCTCCCAAGATTAAAAACATGGAAGAGATGAACTTAGAAGAGTGGCACCCAATTATAGAATTTAAATATAATGTTTAACTAGCTAGTCACCAGGTTTTATTAAAGTCATAACAGTTCACAAGAAACACTGTAGATGAGAGTTTCTCTGTTTCATTAAAAGTCATATTTATTTTTCTGGTTATGGAACTAGAATTCATTTCTCAAATTTACTTCTACACAGTTATGGTTATGTGTCTAGGTTCTACCTGATGCATGATTTTTACCATTCTAATGGCTTTGATCTAAAAGATCCTCCAGCTTCCCCCGACCCCTCTGTTCCTCCTTCCTGGCCACCGTGGATTGAGTACCTTTTCTTTCACCATGCACAGTCATAACGATGGTTCTGCCTTAGAGCCAACTTAATGCGGACTGAAATAGCCAAGAAAAGGCTCTCCTCTTTTAAATTGCAAGTGTCCAATATTCTGTCCCAGCAATAAGAACAAAAGAACGCTATCTTGACAAATCGTGACTTATGTCTCCACGTGTTTCCATCGCTGTAATGTGACTGCACCGTATGCTTTAGATCTAGAGGTGCAGTTCATTCCTGAACTTGAATTTAAGCTGGACTTCAGACTTGTCTTGACTAATAGAATGGCGCCCAAGTAATAAGATGTGACCTCCTCAGCAGTTCTTAAGGGATCACGTAGCTTATGTTTCCTTCCTCTTAAAGCAATTCACTGACATATACATGCTTTGAAAAGCCTTGGCTAAAAGACAACCTGCAGTCTGGTCTACGTGACTCAGCTGAGCTAGATCCCAGCTTATCCTTCAGCTGAATGCTGCCCCACGATTAAAACAAAACAAACCTGGACGAGCATGTGGACAATCAAGCCTTGGGAACGTAAACTGTTGTTTTAGGACACTGAGTTTCAGGGTGCTCTTTACTGAGAAATCGCTAAAATGTACATGAAGTATCATTTGGAAAAGCAATTGTACTGCTTGTGTCTGACCGTGAGACCCTTCACTGAGCATCACTCCATGCTCACCCGGATCTTTGTGGAAGTGGAATGGAGATGACTATCAACAAACTTTAGAAATCAGACACTGGAGATGGCAAAACCCCCAAGGCCTCTTGCCTCAGTAGCTGGTTAAGTGTAGACATGTGGATATATGAGTAAGTAATAAATTTTACGATATTAATATATATTTTTAGTTCTATTCATTCCAGAATTTAGCCTACACTAATTTAAATATCAATGATAACTGTATTGACAAGGTCTTTGGCATTTTTTCGCTAAGGTATAGTTCTAGAAGCATTTTCTAATGAATGTAATATTTTCTGGAAAAGTAAATTGGCCCTTATTCATGCATGATTATATAAATATATTGTATGCGTATGTATTCTATATAAATTAGTTTTTCACAATAAAACATAACAGAAAAATAGGAAAAATTCATGCAAAGAAAACATTTACCCTTAATTCCAACAGTAGAATTTTGGCACCTTACATATATACTTTTAGCATCTAAATTTATGCTACTTTTTAATATTATATCATTCCCAAACATATTCATAACTTTCTAAACTGGTTGCATCATACTCCATCTAGTGGACATAAAATAACATTTCTATGACTTTTATTGATCTAAATATTCTGTATTATAATTCTGTAATGATGATCCTATTCATAAATACAGGGTTTTCAAAATTTTTTATGACTCCTTTATTTGTTACCCCTATTTTGTGTATTTAATATTTTATTTTTATTGAATTATTAATGTTATTTAGTACATGATGCATATTTAGTTGCTTTATATTTCTGTTATGTTTATCTACAAAGAACCCAGGATTAATATGGCATTAGATTCTTCTGGAGAAAACTCTGCCATTTTCTTTCAGTTTTCAAACTTAATCACTCTGGGGCAGAGGTGAGGATGATTACTATTTATTCTCCAAAAAGTATTTAAGCTCTATTTTTTAAACAGAAGTTCACAACCCCTCTACATATGTCCTATTTCCTGTAAGCATAGTTACTGAACAGGAGCATTTCAAGTTTAATGTCCCATCTTTATATTTTCTCCCTTCCCTCTATAAACAAATGATTTGATATAATACAAGCAGACCTAAAACTGACATCCTACATTGCCTTTGATTATCTAAAGTATTTCTTCTTGATTATCTTACTGACACCTGAGATATAAAATTTGTAGGTTACAAAAATTATTTGCCCTGCAAACACATATTTTCCCACACCTTCCCTTTACTTTTAAAGGAAGTCATTCTAAGCTTTATTCTAACTCCTCAAGTTTACCTGAAACTTTTTCTTGCTAAACTTTTTTTTATTTTGTACAGACTCCTAAAAATAAAAGATATGCAGACTTAATCCAGCCATCTTGCCTTTTACATCTGTTTCAAATTCCAAATTGTTTTCTTCTCAGTGAACAACAGTTTCAGTCACCAGTCCTTCAACCTATAAACCATGAAGTTATTTAAGAAATTTTCACCCTACCCGTGCTTTAATATGTCACCAAATTCTTTTTATCATTTTTCTTCAGCTTTGTTCTTTCCTTCTTGTTTTTTAAACATTTTCGCTTGTAACAATTTGATAAATTTTTCATCAACTAAATGCCTATATATTAGCAGGACCCATTTTACAAAATTTTAAGGACCCATTTAAAAAATATTGCTAGCATCTGACAATACCTCCTTACATCCTACTTTCAATTAATAAATCCCATGTAATTTTAACGGTACTACTTTCCAACACCACTGACTCAGATTGGTTTCCCCAATTTTCGAACTTATGTGAATAATCTAACATACTATGTACCCCCTCATAGTTAGCTTCTTTCTTTAGTGATTCTATTGGAATTTTTATATTAGCTTCATCAATTGTCTTTGGTTAGAAATCCTTGTTTAATAATCAATTTTTTTTCAAATTATTGCTTTGTTTTATTAGTACATGTTTGCAGTACATAATGATTACATCATAGTCATCATGGAGAGTTGAAACATGTACTTAACTCATTTTATCTCTCTTTTTTGTCTTTTTCCTCCCCCCCATCTTTTTGCTTCCTTCCCTATGTAAAACATCTATCCACCTGCTAACTATTATTTTTTATTTTTTAATAATTTATGCTTTAGGTTTTTCACATGAGAGAAACCATTTTGAAACCTGAACATTCTTTTTTTCTTCCATTTTTCTTCTGCCATTTTTACACCTTCTCTGAAACCTGATCCTGCCTCCTGTGAGATTTCCCTTCTATATTGGTATGCATGAGAAAGTATCATTAATATCTCAAGAACATCAACACAGTCCCCACATACTGTCATCACTGCTGCCAGGTGAGTTATCTTTCCTCTCTAAGGTTCAGGACAGTGAGATTTTTTACTCACTTTCACCTCAAACTTCTAGAGCAAGAACTCAAACTGTAAAGACTAAAAATGCTCAATAAATGTATATGTACCAATTCCCCAAGTTTAATGTAATTGTTGTGTATTTCAAACATGCCAATAAAAATGCTCTTAGTCGTGATTTTCCAGAGGAAGATATACAAACTGCATGTCACTGAACAAAGGAAATGAAGAACATTCATAGTGGAAAAGATATGAGACTTAATTTCACACAACCATTCAATGTTTTCCACATTTCCTAACAAGGATTTTCTCAGCCTTTCCACTACTAATAGCTCTGATTATAAGCAGTTCAGTCTCAATTCACTGCAAAAGACGTGAGTGTTTATTAATTCAGCTTTGCACTGGTAATAAATGGTTTTTGAATATTGTCTTTTAAGTTCCTTAGCCCTATTAGTCAAATAAATTCAAAACATAGTAGTAGTTAAGGCTATCCAAACAGACTTCCCATGCTGCCAAATAGATTTAATCACAACAGAACCTCCAGTGGAGAAAATCACTGTGTTCATCTTCTTTATTAGGGAATATTCCTATTAGCTCTCATTATCAACTAAACTCCATTTACTACTGCTGAAATATGCCTATGGCAGTCATTATCAATACGCCAGGCTTCCCAAAGTGAATACTTGGTCGTCTTAACTGCCTGTTAAACTCCCACAGGCTCTGACCAGTTACAAACTCTACAGGATATCTCTCCTCATTAGTTAGAAATAAAATAATAATAAAATGTTTGGCAGTATTTCCCATGTAGTGATCTCACAGTACTCCACACGATCCTAAGCATGAAACACACCTGTGATTAAACCACAAATAAGTGCCGACTCAAAAATAACTTTTAACACTTACAATTACACGTTGTTAAAGTACTTTTTAAAAACCAACTAGTAGGCAGTATGGTAGTATGGAAAAAATATGGGATGTGGATTTGCAATACAATTGGACTTCTGGTTTTTCCACTTAATTTCTGATTGTACAAATTACATGTGCATTTGGAGATGGTCTCTAAGCCACAGAAAAGAAACAATAGTGTTACTTAGCAAAGTTGTAATAGATTCCAAGTGAAACAACAGATGTGTAAGCTTTCCCATATAATTAAATAATCTTGCATGACAGTATAAATTCTAGAGAATCACTAGTATGACACAGTTATTTCCTCCAGAATTATCTTTATCTAAAGACTATAGTGAAGAGATATTATTCTGATTATATATATTTAGATATTATCATAATTTTCATAACTTGTGAAAAGGTATTGATTTCTCCAAATATCTTCTCTTTTTGTGCTATCAATTGGTTAAAATTGTATATATCACTTAAGATAATATAAATAAATTCTTGTATTTATCTTATTGAACAATATGCACAAATATTATTCTTTTTACTTAGTATTATCATTAGTCCAAAGATTGAAATGACTGAATATGTGTATGCTATTTTAAATAGCACATTTGTCCATTCCTATAGTTTGCTGCATCAGACTGCCCAAACCTTAGTAGCTTGAACCAATTATTTTTTATTGCTCATGTCTCTGAGTTTCCAGAGAAGTTTCTTTAGCAGTTTTATTTAGCTGGGCTCACAGCTGTTGTTGCTTTTAACACGATGCAGTGGTGTCCTAGAGCTGCACCCTAGCAGCACAAGATTGCTGAAAGCTGCATGACTTCTGTGAACCAGGTAACATCACACCAATGCCTTGAAATTAACTGCGATTTCTGTTTTTACACAGAAAGTGCAAAATGCTATGTGTCAGGCTTTTTTTTTTTTTCATTTTTATAGAGCTGGCTTGCTAAACATGTATCCGTGTACTACCTGTTGGAGGGTTGGCTGAAGAGAAAGGCCCAGGATGGTTTCACTTAGGACACTAAGGTGATACTGAGGTCTGAGATACCCTGGCTTTCATCCATATGACTGCTTTTACTACAGAAGGCTTCCTAGCAGTTCCTCTTTGACATCAAAAGGGATGGGGATAAAAGTTGCAGTTTGTCTTAAGAAATCACATAATGTAACTTCTGTCACATTCCATTGGTTACTTTTGTAGTCTCTTTTAGGTTTAGTTCCCTTTACCTAGAAAATTAGTGTTGCTTGCTAATACATTTTACAATCAAAATTAAATAATAAAATCTGTGGCAAACATTTATGAAAATGATAAGTACATTAAAATATTCAATAAATGTCAACTACTCTTACTAAGGTATACTTCATGTCCTTAAATTTCTCATATAAGTCATCTCTTTAACCTGACTGCTCCCACATTGTTCAAAGAGGTTTCACTTTATTTCTTCCACTGTTCCCGATATACAATAATTCTGTCTTAGATCTGGTACCTGTAAACAAATACTTGTTTATTCCTTATATTTTCAATTTCAATCTGTAAATCTCTGAAGGCTTAAATGCCAGTTTTCATTTTATATTATGAATGTATGGCTTAGGTTTAGAAAGGCCCTCAGTAGCCTCTTGTGTTCAGCATTGGGGATTTGGGAAGGTGATGAGATTATGGAGTCACTATAACCATCATGGACTGATCCATTGATGAGTTCATTCCTCAGTTGGCTGTTAGGAATCAGGACATCGGGCTGAGGATTTAGCTCAGTGGTTCCTCCACCTGCCTTGCAAGCCCAAGGTCCTGAGTTTGATCCTGGTACCCCCCCCAAAAAAGTGGGGCCTCATTGGAAGAGGTGTGTCATTGGGATTGTACCTTTGATGAGTATATGTCCCTGCCCAGTTTCTCCCTTTTCTGTGTTTCCTAGCTGCCTTGAGGTGACCATTTTTCTTATGGCATGTGCTTCTATCATGTAATTTCTGCATTGGTGACAGGAGACTGTAAATTGAAGCTCCATAACTAAGGCAAATTAATCCTGTTTACCTCTAAATTTTGGATCAAGCATTGTGTTCAGTGGTGGGAAAACTGACTAGTTGAGAAAATTTGTATCAGAGAGGTTGGTCTTGCTCTGATAGTACCTGACTATCTCAGTTACTTTTCTCATCAATTAGACCAAAATACCTGACACCAAAATTTAAAGGAAAAGGTTTATTTTGGATTACAGTTTATAGAGCTTTCAAGCCATAAATGATTGGCTCCAAGGCAGACCCGCATGTCACAGGGGAAACACAAAGGAGAAATAGTTCATGGTGGGTATAAGGCCACAAAAAGATCAAGCAACCTCCCTTTTTTTGTCCCTTATATTTATTCTATGCAGACCACTGGTATTTAGCGTGAGGAGCACTCACACACAGGGTGAGGCACCATTAATCCTAGCATTGCTCTATTAATCAGTTCCAACATCACATACCCTGGATCCAGTCACCTCTGAAAAGTTCCACCTGTTACCATTTGAGTCTTGGAGGAGATGTCTAGATAGAACACTCATTATGTGATTTATGTTTACTTTTTAAAGATTAATTTTATTGGTACATTTAGGTATACAATGTGATGACATTCACTATTGGAAATTTGCACCTTTACAGAATCTCTCTTGGTTCTCATTTTTTCTCCATTCCCTTGCCCTCTCATATTAATTCCATCCCCTTCTTTCTTTTCCTCTACCCATCCCTTTCCCCATCCCCTTTGTCCCTCTTCTTCCTATTTCACATTATCTATTATACCTTTTAGTCCTTATGTAGACTTTCAGTTTCTTACACTAGAGAAGCTATTCAGTATTTACACATGAGTGTCCTATTCATCTTACTTAAAAGTATGGCCTCAATGTGCATCCATTTAGCTATAAAAGTCTTTAATTTCTCATTTTTTATGGCTGACTAGTACTCCATTTTATTAAAAAAATTGATATATCTACTCTCCAGTTGATGGGCAATTGGGCTGTTTCCAAGTTTTAGCTATTACAAATTGTGATGCTATGAACATGGGTGCACATATATCACTGTGGTATGATTTAATTCTTTGGGGAAGATACACAGTAGGGGATTAGGTGGGACAAATGCGGCTTTCAATCCTAGTTCTTGTATCTCCATACTGCTTTCCACAGAGGTTGCATCAGTCTATACTCCCACCCACAATGGAGCAGTGTTCCTCTTTCCCCACAGTCCTGCCAGCATTTGCTATAGGCTGATTTCATGATTGCAGAGCTTTTTTGGGGTCTTCTATGTAGAGTATCATATTGTCAGCAAATAATGACAGTTTAACTTCTTCCTTTCCTATCTTTATTGCTTTAATTTTTAATTGCTTTTAAAGTCTTCTATGGAGTATCATATTGTCAGCAAATAATGACAGTTTAACTTCTTCCTTTCCTATCTTTATTGCTTTAATTTTTAATTGCTTTTAATATTGCTGTGGCTAATGTTCCCAGAACTATATTGAACAGCAGTGGTGACAGTGGCTATCCTAGTCTTGCTCCTGATTTTAGCATGAAGGTTTTCATTTTTTTGCCATTTAGTATGATGTTGGCTGCTAGTTTTTCATGGAATACCTTTATCAACTTGACATAAAGATCATCTATTCCAATTTTCTTCAAAGTTATTATCATGAATGGGAGTTGAATTTTGTTGAATTTTTTTTCTTCATTGAGATGATCATATTGTTTTTGTCCTTGACTCTGTTAATATAGTGTATTACATTTATTGATTTATATATGTTCAACCATCCTCACATCCCCGGAATAAATACAACTTGGTCAAGGTGCATAATCTTCTTGATGACCCTCTGTATTCTGTCAGTATTTTTTTGAGGATTTTTGCAGCTATGTTCATTAGGGAGATTGGCCTGTAGTTCTCTTTTTGCTTGGGTCTTTCCCTGGTTTTGAAATCAAAGTAACACTTGCTTCCAGGAATATATTTGGAAGAATTGCTTCCTTTGCAACTTCATTGAAAAGTTTAAAGAGTGGTGGCAATATTTCTCTAAATGTTTTGTTGAATTCAGCAGTGAAGCAATCAGGACTTAAATATTTCTTTGTTGGTAAATTTTGTTATGTTTTAAATTTCCTGACTGTAATTGGGGTGTTTAGAATATTTCTATCTTCTTCATTTAACTTTGGTAATTCATATGTATCTAGAAATCTGTCCATTTTTCTGTTTTCCATTTTGTTAGAGTACAGGTTCTCCAAGTAGGTATTGATGATTCCCTGGATATCTGCTGGATCTGTTGTGACTTCTCCTTTTTTATTCCTAATTGAAAGATTTGAGCCTTTTCTTTCCTCTTTTTCATAAGGTTTGCTAAGGGTTTATCAATTTTATTTATTTATTAAAAAACCAACTCTTGGATTTGTTGATTTTTTGAATGGTTCTCTTAGTCTCCATTACATTGATTTCTGCTCTAATTTTTATTATTTCCTCCCTCATACAAGCTTTGGTTTTTGTCTTGCTCTTCTTTTTCTAGAAGATTGAGTTTCATCATTAGGTTGTTTATTTGAGCTCACTCTGTTTTCCTAGTGTGGGGATTCACTGCTATGAATTTCTTACATAGAACCACTTTCCATGTGTCCCATTAATTCTTGTATGTTGTATTGCCATTATTATTTATTTGTAAAACTTGTCTAAATTCTTCTTTAATATTCTCTATGACCCATTGGCTTTCAAGAGAGTGTTGTTCAATTTCAACGTGTTTGTGAAGTTCTTGTGTTTTCTTATGCTATTGATCTCCAGTTTAATTGCACTATGGTCTGATAATATACATGGGATAACTTCAATTCATTTCCATTCACTTAAACATGTTCTGTGAGATAGTACATGGTTTATTTTTGAGAATGACTCACAGGCAGCTGAAAAGAATGTATATTCTGATTTTGTGGAATGGAACACTATGCAGCACCTAGTAAGTCAATTTGTTCAAAAGCTTGGTTCAGTTTTAGTATTTTGTTGATTTTTTTTTTTTTTGTCTAGAAGGCAACTCCATTAGAGTGCAGATTGGTGCAAGCACTGTAGAAATCAATATGGAGATACCTTTAAAAATTAGGATTAGAAGTCGCATTTGACCCAGCTATTCCCCTGCTAGGTATCTTGCCAAGAGAACTAAAAGAAACATACCACAGTGATATATGCACACCATGTTTATAGTGGCACAGTTTGTAATAGCTAAAACTTGGAAATAGCCCAGTTTCCCATCAGCTGAATACTGGATAAAGAAGATTATATATATATATGTTGGAGTACTACTCAGCCATAAAAGAGGAATTTATAGCTAAGTGGATGTACATTGAGGCCATACTCTTTAGTAAAATTAATAGGAAACACATGTGTAGTATCTCTGGTGTGATAAACTAAAAGTGTAAATAAGAATAAAAATGTATAGTATAATTCAAATATTGTTAAGGTCTACTTTATAGAAGTATAAAAAACTGTAAATTTTCCCATAGCATTCGAAGGTTATGTTCAATGTATAACATTTATATATAATATATTTTTCATCTTTAAAATTATCTGAAATAATTAATATATATGGTTTTGCCTGTTGTAATCAGTTGGTATTTTTTACATGCTATGAAAGGAAAACAAATAAAAAATCATTGTATTTCCTGATCTTTTCCATTTTCTAACTGTTCTTTAAAAAAACACTTTATATAGAATTTATATCACACTAATTTTTTTCTCATTCAGTTTATTGGTACTTTTTAGATATACAGTTACATTGAGATCTTGTACCTTTACACAGCAGGTCTTGGTTCTCATTTTTCCCCTTGTCCCTGCTCTCCCTCCTCCTGTCCCTATTTCCAAAAATTTTGTTTCAATTTTTTCATTTTCTCATATCTTTTCTTTTCCCTTATTTCCTTTCCCCTACACTTCCCAATTCCCTACACCTTTAGCCCTTGTCTTCCTGTTTCACATTGTCAATTATACCATTTAGATCTTATTTACACTTTTAGTTTTTCACACCAGAGAAACTATTTGGTATTTACACACATCGTGATAAATTTTTAATTGTTCAGTTTTTCTGTTTCAAGCTCATTTATTTTGTTTTTTAATTTCCTTTTTTCTGTTTTCTATTTATTTGAATGTATAGAAGGGAATGGAATTAATATGAGAAAATGAAAAATAACAGAAACTAAGTATTTGTAGGGAGGGAGGGAGGGGTTGAAAGGAGTGCAGGTGAATGGGGAAAAAAATAAGAACCAAGCTTAATTATGTAAAGGTACAAATTTCTAACAATGAATGTTACTATATTATATACATTAAATGTACCAATTAAATTAATTTTAAAATATTTTTATCACATTAACTTAGTTTTACATAAAATAACCAGTTATTTTTTACAATTTTAAAATTTTTATCACCTATGTTGTATCTAAACATTTTCTAGTAAATTCCTCAAAGTTTCACTTTGATTTTAGACTTCATTTATTCTGCTATTTTTTAAAATTTCCTATCCTTACCTTTCCATCTAATCTATAATCTATTATTTTGCTTTCATATAGGGACTATATATTCTTCACTTTTACAGTTGCTATCTGAAATTTTCTTGTGTTTCTTTGACTTTTAGAGATATCATTTGAAATTTACTTCTGCTTTGGGTAGTAGAAACACATTATTTATATATATTTTCCCTGTGCCACAGAATGTTTCTTGATCAATTATTTTTATGTCTATATTTTTCTTTTTATCCTTAAGGATAGTCTCCTTTGAGTATGGTGCTTCATTTCAAAATAAGATGATTGAGTTCTTTTTAGGAATTCCCTCATTTTAAGCTAAATTGTGATTCCACATCACTGTTAAGGCTGCCTATAAACAGGTTAGCAATGCAGTCACTGAACGGCTTGGCTTGTCCATTGACACATATATTTGTTCTCTGCCTTCTGTGATATCCTTTTCTGGGCAAGGAAGTTTTCTGGAAGCCTAAAATCTTTATTTGCATTGATGCTTTGATATCTTGATTCTTTGGGGTCTACCAGGCGGGAAATAATAGTAAAGGATTCCAAGGCGGGAGAACAGAAGGAGCCTTTTTCCCATGCACCTGCGGTGTATTTAGAAGGGACAACAGGAGTCAGAAATACCTCAGGTGCTTTCAGTTTTCCCACTTTAAACTGGATGAGCTCTTCAGTGCAATAAAATGTACTTCATCAGCCCCACAGTCCATGCAGTAATCATTTTCAATCTAATTGCTGGGAGAACAGCCACTTTCAGCCTTGCTGACTTGCCTTTAATCTTACCAGTCTATATACGGTTTTACATTTGCTGATATGGAATAGAAATAGAGCAATGTATTCACTGGCAATGAAGTCATAACATTCAGATGACAAGTAAATTAATATATCCAGATCTAAGTGCTTTAAAGTCTATTTCTGAGTTCACTTCCTTTATGAAAACATATGATTCAAGGTTTTGTTGGGAAGTAAAATCCACTGTAGTGCAAGCAAGAAGATAGAAATGTAATGAAAGGAATTGGTGACAGAAGTACATATTTGGAAGGACTTAAGAGCTAAAAGATGCACAATAGTTACTGGAAAAGGCAGCCAAAGATGAAGAAGGAATGGCGAGTAGCAGTCAGGGAGTCTTCTAGTTACTCAGCCAGTACAGTGATAGTTGTTCCCAATCTGCTGAAAGTGTTGCCAATATCCCTTCTTCTGTTGCTGTTGCTGCTTCATCATAACTAATCTGCCTTTACTCTCACAGACACTGCCAATATGATCAAATTCTGTTGAAGCCACAGTAACAGTCACTATTCAAGTAACACAAGAAAGTGGTTGCCAGTGTTCCTGTGTGAAGAAACATTTCTTGGAACACTGCCCTCAAAGTCTGTTCCTGTGAATTTACCAAAATACAGTTTTTAGGCTTTTAGTCCTTTTGTGATACAAAGGAAATCATGGAATGTCAGGGTGAGAGTTGAAAATGAAAAGAGAAAGAGACAAAGAAGGGTTTATATGCACTAGCACAGTGGAAAATGTGTATAGAATAAATTCACATTTAAATATATAATAGCATTATACTGTACTATACTATACTATACTAGCATTATACCGAGTATTAATATGTCTCCTTCCAGAGTAGGAAGACACTTTTTTTTTATTAAGATGACTATCTGCCTAAGTAAGCAACAAAGAACTTATCTGCAAGGTAAGAACTAGTCTTCAAGGTCTGCTATTATATCAACCCAAATCTACCTGTATTGTAACTAAATCATCTGTGTTTTCAGATCCAGTTCTGACTATTAAACACCTTCCACATCAAAAAAGAATCTGAAAACTTATCCATGCTACCACTCAGAGCCCATTAAACTCTTAAGCCACACAATGTTATCACTGATGTGACATCTGCTGATCTATACCAAAAAATAACACTGGTAAAACAATTCTTAGATATCTCTCAGGTAAACCACATCTTAGCCATTTCCCTACAAAGGGAATATATGGTATTCACAATATTTTCTTTTATATTTGAAGGAAAAGATACAGTATTTTGTCAAAGGAGATATTTGAGATCTAAAAAATTATTTAATTTTAATCCATTTCTACTGTATAGGCTTTTTTGGTTAGTTTTCTATTTCAAGGCATTGTTTTTTCTGTTTTAGATTTCTGTGTGATTCATATAAAAATACAAATGCATTAGTTTTCTATTGCTGCTGTAACAAATGATCAGAAACTCAGTTGCTTAAATGATACAAATTATGAGTCCAATTTTTATCTCATTGAGCTAAAGGCAATGTGTCGCACAGGAACTATATGCCTTTTTGGAATTGCTGAGGGAGATTCTATTTCCTAGTCTATTTTAGGTGCTATCCTTTGTCCTCACTTGTTTTTTTTTTTTCAGCTTTAATTGAATTTATTGGTACAATCTAGGTATACAATACAATTACATTCATCATTGGGATTCTGTACCTTTACATAGTAGGTCTTGATTCTCATTTTTCCCCTTGTCCCTGCCCTCCCTTCACCTCCTCCTCCCCTCCCCATCTACAAACACTTTATTTTCAGCTTTTAATTCTCTCACATTTTTTTCTTTTCCCTTTTTACTCTTCCCCTACCCATCCCACCTTCGCTACACCTTTAGCTCCTTTCTTCCCATTTCTAAATGTCAGTAATCTTATTAGAATCTTATGCATTGTTGCAGATTATTTACACCAGGGAAAATATTTGGTACTTACACATGTGTGACTTATTTATTTAGCTTAGGAGTATATCTTCAATATGTATCCATTTTCCTATGAATGAATCTATTCTCTCGCTCTTTATGGCTGAGTAATATTCCATTTCATAGAAAAACCACAACTTCTTTATCCAGTTTCCAACAGATGGGCAAATAGGTTGTTTCCAAGATTTAGCTATTACAAACTGTGCCGCTATAAACATGGGTGCACATACTTCTCTGTGATATGATTCTTTTAGTTCTCTTGGAAAGATACCCAGAAGAGGGATGGCTGGGTCAAATGGAACCTCCAGTCCCAGCTCTTTGAGGTATCTTCGTATTGATTTCCATAGTGGTTGCACCAGTCTGCACTCCCACCAACAATGGAGAAGGGCTCCTTTCTCCCCACAACCCCGCCAACATTTGTTATTGGTTGATTTCTTGATAGCAGCCATTCTTTGTGGGGTGAGGTGGAATCTCAGTGTTGTTTTCATCTGCATCTCTCGAATGACCAGTGATGTGGAACATTTTTTCAAATATTTTCTTGCTGCTTTTACTTCTTTGTCTGAGAAATGTCTGTTCATTTTGGATGCCCATTTTTGAATCTGGTCTTTATATTTGGGGGGACTGATTGTTTTGAGTTCTTTATATATCCTTGATAATAGTCCTTTGTCTGAGGAACAGCTGGTAAAAATTTTTTCCCACATTGTAGATGGTCTCTTAGTTCTGCTGATGGATTCTTTTGAAGGACAGAAGTTTTTAGTAAGATGAGATCCCAGTTGTTGATTCTATCTGCTAGTTACTGTGCTACTGAAGATTTGTTCATAAAGTCTTTTCCTATACCAATGTCTTCCAGAGTTCTGCCTAACTTACCTTCAAGCAAGTTTAATGTTTCTGTTTTAGTATTTAGAGCTTTAATCTATTTGGATTTTAATTTAGTGCATGGTGAAAGATAAGGGTCTAATTTTAATCTGTGACAGGTTGACATCCAGTTTTTCCAACACCATTTATTCAAGAGGCTATCTTTCCTCCACTGAGGATGGTCAGCTCCTTTGTCAAAGATGAGGTAGCTGAGTACATCTGCATTTGTTTTTGTGTCTTCCAGTCTGTTCCACTGATCCTCAGGCCTATTTCTTTGCCAGTACCATGCTGTTTTTATCACAGTGGCTTTGTAGTATAGTTTCAAATTGGAATTGTTACACCTGGTGCCATGTGTCTGATGCCTAAAATGGCTTTTGCTATTCTAGGTCTCTTATGGTTCCAAATAAATTTTTGGATTTTATTTTTCTAGTTCTGTGAAATATAGTGTTGGAATTTCAATTGGCATTACATTGAATGTATATAGCAGTTTTGGTAGTATGGCCATTTTCACTATGTTGATTCTTCCTACCCAGGAGCAGGGGATATCTTTCCATTTTTTTATATCCTCTTCAATTTCTTTTTTCAGAGTGCTGTAGTTTTCAGTGTAGAGATCTTTTGTTTCTTTTGTTAGAATGATTCCTAGATACTTTATTTTTTTGGATGCTATTGTAAAAGGAATTTGTTCCCTTATTTCTCTTTCCCTGTGTCTGTTATTTGTGTATAAGAAGGCTATTGATTTTGGGGTATTCACCTTGTATCCAGATACTCTACTGAATATGTCAATTAAGTCTAGAAGTTTTTTGTGGAGCTTTTTGGGTCTTCAATGTAGAGTATCATATCATCAGCATATAATGATAGTTTAACTTCTTCTTTTCCTATCTTTATTGCTTTAATTTCTTTCTCTTGTCTAGTTGCTGTGGCTAATGTTTCCAGAACTATATTGAAGAGAAGTGGTGATAGTGGGCATCCTTGTCTTGTTCCTGATTTTAACATGAAGGTTTTCAATTTTTGGCCATTCAATATGATGTTGGCTGATGGTTTTTCATAGATAGCCTTTATTAAATTGAGGTATAGACCATCTATTCCAATTTTTTGCAGGGTTTTTATCATGAATGGGTGTTGAATTTTATCAAATGCTTTTTCTGCATCTATTGAGAGGATCATATGGTTTTTGTCCTTGACTTTGTTAATATAATGTATTACATTCACTGACTTTCGTATGTTGAACCACCCTTGCATCTCTGGAATAAATCCGACTTGGTCATGATGGATGATCTTCTTAATAATCCTCTGTATTCTGTTTGCTAGTATCTTATTAAGGATTTTTGCATCTATATTCATTAAGGAGATTGGTCTGTAGTTCTCCTTTTTGGTTGTATCTTTCTCTGGTTTGGGAATCAGAGTGATACTTGCTTCCAGGAATGAATTTGGAAGTATAGCTTCTCTTTCAATTTCATTGAAAAGTTTGAAGAGTAATGGTAGTAGTTCTTCTCTAAATGTCTTGTAAAATTCAGCAGTGAATCCATCAGGGCCTGGGCTTTTCTTTGTTGGTAAGTTTTTAATTACATTTTCAATTTCACTGATTGTGATTGGGGTGTTTAAAATGTTTTTATCTTCTTCGTTCAACTTTGGTAATTCATAAGTATCTAGAAATCTGTCCATTTCTTCTGTGTTTTCCATTTTATTAGAGTACAGGTTCTCAAAGTAGGTGTTCATGATCCTCTGGATTTCTTTCGGATCTGTTGTGACTTCGCCTTTTTCATTCCTAATTGCATGGATCTGAGCCTTTTCTTTCCTTTTTTTGATAAGATTAGCTAAGGGTTTGTCAATTTTATTTATTCTTTCAAAAACCCAGCTCTTTGTTTCATTTATTTTTTGTATAGTTTTCTTAGTTTCAATTGCTTTGATTTCTGCTCGGATCTTTATAATTTCCTCTCTTATTCGGCTTTGGGTTTTTCTTTGTCTTGTTTTTCTAGGAGTCTAAATTTCATCATTAAGTTGTTTATTTGAGCCCGCTCTGTTTTCCTAGTGTGGGCATTCAATGTTATGAATTTTCCACGTAGAACTGCTTTCATTGTGTCCCAAAGATTCCTGTATGTTGTATTGGCATTCTCATTTATTTGTAAAAACTGTCTAATTTCTTCTTTAATTTCCTCTGTAATCCATTGATTGTTTA
>NW_022900924.1:28509709-28531677 GCF_012274545.1 Fukomys damarensis
CTCACTCCAGGCTCTCCTTGACCTAAGGGTTTGTGTTGAAAAGTCTGCTGTGATTCTAATGGGCTTCCCTTTGCATGTGATTTGTTTCTTTTCTCTTACTGCTTGTAGTATTTTGTTTTTCTGTTGGATTTCTGGAATCTTGATTATTATATGTCTAGGTGTAGATTTTTTTTGATCGTGGCTAGTTGGGGTTCTATATGCCTCACTTATCTGTATGTCTAATTCTTCCCTTCTGTTTGGGAAGTTTTCTGTCATTAATTCTGTGAAGAGCTTTTTTATGTCATTTGCCTTTTCTCCCGTTTTATCATGAATTTCTATCAGTCTTATGTTATTTTTCTTTGTATAGTCTAGGAGTTGTTGGATTGATTTCTCATGATGCCTTACTGTTTTTAAGAGATCTCTTTTTTCATGGTCACTGACTGTGATCTTTTCTTCTATATTTGAAATTCTATCTTTGCAAGCTTTTATTCCGTTGCTTACACTTTCAATAGAGTTTTTAATCTCCTGGATATCTGTTTGAATCTGTTTTATGGATTCCATTTCTTTCCTCTGTTGGGCATTCATTGTTTCCATTTCTTTCTTATGCTGAGTCTTCATGGCTTCTATCATGGTTTTGCGCTCATCTATTTTTTTGTCAGTTTTTGCTCTAGAGTCTCCAATCATGACTTCCATTTTGCTCATCATCTCTCTGGTTAACTGGGAAATTATCTCTGATTTGAATTTTTTTAGAGCCTGGTTGATCTGTTTTGTTACCTCCTGTTCTATGGGTCCAGGGAGTCCTGTTGGTTCACTATGAGACTTTTCATCCTCATTTGTCCTACTATTTGCCATTGGTGAACTGTAAATCTGTTTTTGTGTCTTGCTTAAGTGTTTTCTCATTTTTATTTGTATTGTTGGGTTGTCCTTCTCTAATTTCTGGGTATTACTTAAATCTTCATAATATAGTTGCTTTTTAGCTTTTGAGTTTCTGATGACTCATAGCCATCCTCATTTTCATAATAACAGAGAAAACAACTCTTTAAATCAAACACAACCCTTTATCCCAATTGATACATTCAGCAGCCCAAAAGGATCAGGCACAGCTTGCAAACTGACCACTTGTGGTAGTCATTAATGTATCCCCTTTAACTCATATGAAGTAAATTAATATCAAGAAGCAGCCCATAGTATGTTTGCAGTGAATATGCTTTTCAATATGGCATCTTTACCATTTAGGATGGGGGGGTTCGACTTAGAACGAGAGGATTAGATAAGTGAAAGAATTAGAGCAGGTTTGAAGTGAACACAGAGGTTGTAGAATACCTTACTGTCTTTACAAAGCTATTAACTTCAGGGGGGATAGAGGGAGTACAGGAGTACAGACAAGAATATATCCCCTTAACAATAACAGGCGCTTGCCTTCCCTTGAAGGTACAGAGCCATGAGTGAGGTAAAATGACTGGAGAAAAGAACATAAAGAGAAACCCCTCCTAAAAAAATAATAATAATAATAAAAGAAGAAGTCTGAGTTAGGGCAGGAGCCGGAATAAAAAGGGAGATGAGGGACGACAATATGGTGGAGCAAGAGACTGAGTTGGAGAGAGACAACAGAAAAAAGAAAGAAATTTTAGGGTGGAATGAGGAAAAGAAAAAAGAGAGAGAGAGAAAAAAAAGAATTTGAAGGGCCTCTTTCAGACTGTCTCTGTTCTCATATTATACCACATGTACAGCCATATGCAGAAGCGAATCCCCTGGCCTCAGCTAGCCAATGGCAGTTCCCCATGACTGAGACTGAACACAGCCTACAAGGCCTAACTTGAGTTTCCCTACCCTCAGGTTTGAACTCCACTCAGTCCTATTACAGGTTTCCCCTGCCCTTTCTTTAAAGATGTTCAAAGTTGGGAGCTCAGAAAACTACCCTTCAGGAGAAGCTATGCCTCTGCAGAGTTGGTCTAAGGACTGGCCCAATCAGGAGGTTTGAGAACGGGGCGGGGGAGGAAGGTCGTGGGGGTGTTTCAAGGGCGCCCATGCGGCTACCTTCCTTACTGGGTCTGTTGTCACGCAGTCCAGGAGGTTGTGCACCCACCGGGTGATCTCAGGCAGGCAGGCAGCTGAAGAGCCTCACTTCTTGATTTATGCTCCTTTTGCTTATTCTTTAAAAAACCAATTCAGGTAAAATCTCTCTGAAGTTTCTTTGGTTTGACTTTTCTTTCTTCCATCATCTCATCCTTCTTTCACCACACTCAAGAAAGTATGTCAGTTTTTATCCAGCTGGATAATCTTCTCCCCAGATCGAGGATGTTTGTTATATTTGTAACTTTGGCTGTGCAAATCAAAATATTCATAGTTCTCAAGTATTAAAATTTATTTGGGGAAATATTCTTCCTACTAACAAAAAGTATAATTTCTTATTTCCAGTATCTGATTTCCCTCCTTTCTTCCTTCCTTAAGTTCTTTTCTTCTACCTGCATGCCTTCTTTTTTGCAATTTTTATAATAATTAATAGACTATAAAGCATATCAGTATAAAACCTTGTCTTTATATTTTGTAGCCCCAGAATCTAGTACTGTACCTTGGCATTGACATGTAATGGAATTAGTAGGCACTAATTTATCTCAAAAATATATCCATTACAGCAGCATGGTGATTATGCAGTGTGGTAAGGGAAGATCAGTGGGAAAGGCAATAGGGATATTTACTTTTGTGGAGCCTATGGAATAGAGAGTAAATACACACTTCAAAATGTCAGTGTGTAGGAGACTTGGCACCACCAATATGTACATGTCTTCTCTGGTTGCCTAAGAAAGAAAAGAAAAAGAACTCAATAATAATGCCTTCAGAGTTTTCATGAAGAATAAACAAATCAAAACATTAAAAGTACTTTATAAAATGCAATGTTATACATTGATGAAATGCAACATGTTTAATCATCTGTAAAGGTATTAATGTTACAAATGTTGACTTTTATTATCACTAAGCCTTGAAGAATGTCATTCCACTGTGTAAAGAACAATGCCTTCAATTTACACTGAAATAAATATATTGCCTTAATCACAATCTTATGATTCAGTCCTTAAAGAATATTCATTAATCGCCTGTTTGCTAATGAGAAGGCAGTGAATGAGTTCTCCCATCTAGAACTTGGATTAATGCCAACCTGACACTTGTCTGTGCAGGAGAATTTGGAGGAAGACACACCATAGATGTGGTTGTATCATATCACTCTCCTCAGACTACCCTACCCAGCTGTAGATGCTAGCATCCAGATGTCTGTTTTCTAGAAAAGATGAGGAAGGGACAACTTTTAGATTCCCCTGTTTTTCCCTAAGAATCTATCACTTACTAATTACTAAATATTGGGAATATAAATGTGTATATGATCATGATCCATCCCTTAAACTGTTCACAGTTTACTGTGACATATACTTAGGTAAAACAATCATTTCAAAACAGTGTAGATCAAAGTTTGATGAAATCAATAGCAAGCAATCTCTATAGATTTATAAGTTGTCATTTTTTTTAGTTCTTCAAATGAAAAGTTATTGCTATTTCAAATCCAAAGGGAAAAAAACTGGTACTATTTTCCCCATCCTCAGTAATGAGCTGAAACCAGGGTAAGTGCATGGGAAGGTGTGGGTCCTTCATCCCTCTTTGCTTACAAAGTCACTTCAGCAAGACTAGGAGGAGAAGAGCGATGAAAAAGGAAGAAACAAGCAAAAGAAGAAGAAATCCAGCAATTTTTTCAATTGAATGTCAACCCCAGTTTTTGGTACAGTTCCTAATGGGAAGCAGTCAGAGTAGTTTTAAGGAACACTATTACCATTCCAAGGTAACTGTGTGAAGTCAGGGACATTCTTCACATTCATTTCCTAATATAACCTATAGTATTTAAAATTATCTGAAAACTATTAATAAATATTGGAAATAGTAACCCCATTTCTGTGTTAAAAATAATGGGGTCAGGCTGGGATTTGGTTCAGTGGTTTCACCACCTGCCTAGCAAGCACAAGGGCCCAAGTTTGATCCCTGATACCAAAAAAAAAAAAAAAAAAAATGGTGTTATTTGTTGGATACTTTCATGCTTTTTAGAAATACTTTAAAAAATGTAACATTCCTTCACAATTCTGAGGATAGAACTTAGTACTGAAATGTAACTAGAATTCTGAATACTATATAAGCACTTTACTGTAGGTACATCAAATTTTCAATGAGGTGCAAAAAACCACAAGTGGAAATGGTGAACTAAGAGAATAGACATTGTTCAACCAATGTGGCAACAAGAAATACCTATAGAATCCTCTAGATGTTACTTACATTGTGACTGGTTTTCAGCCCTCACTAAAATACAATATATTAAAGATGATAAGCACTCAAATGATGCTTATAGAGATATAAACTATGCCTATTTTGACCTATTGCTATTTTGAGCAAATTTATAACTTGCTTTTGTATTGACAATGTGTGAGTGACACAAATTCACTCCAGGTAAAGGAGTCTTGAATTTTATCTGTCAATATATATTTATAAATCTGTTGTGCAAATTATATATATTGTATTAATAATAACCCAGTATTAAACATTTATTTTTTTAATATTCTCACTAACAAGATTCAGAATAAGCATGTGAACTAAAGTTACCAATTTTTATGTTTCAGATCTGAAGCCAGTTAAGTAAATCCCTTAAGAAGTTTATATTTTTTAATATCTGTGTTAAATTTATTGTTGATTTGATGAAAAACATCCAGATCACAATTCAAAAGGTGTGAAATCTCAGTGTTTTGTCTCCATGTCTCTAGACCTCACTTTCTCTCTCTCTCTCTCCTTCCATCCCTCTTTCCTCACACATCTCTCTTGCCACAAAAAAGAAAATTAAATATGCTGCAGAAATTACATTCAGATCAAAGAGTGAGTCCTTGCTTTCAAGAATGTGGAGTACAACCATCATACACCCAGAAGAGTATGACCTCTGCTTAAACAAGAACATCTGAAGCTCTCTCTGTAAGTATCAGGCAGTCCTAAGAGTCTTGGTTCATGGTTGCAACAGTGGCAAACAGGGTCCCAAACATAAGCATCACCTAGGAACTTGTTAATAATGCCACTACTATGGCCCTTTCCCAGATGTAGTGAATTAAACCTCTGGGTCCAGGTGCAGAAGCACACAGCTGTGTGGCCAGCACTTCAGGAGCTTGAAGCAAAAGGATCATATCTGAAGCCAACCTGGGCAACTTGCAACTTAGCAGGATCTTGTCACAAAATAAAAACTTTCAAAGGGTTGGAGATGTAGTTCAGTGGTAGAGAGCTTATCTAGCATTTATGGAGTACTGGGAGTAAGCCCCAGTTCCAAAAACAAACAAACAAACTGTGAAGATATGGCTCAGCAACCTATTTTACAAAGCCTTGCAACTGACTTTAATAGGCCAAGAATATGAGAAACTTGGAATTACTAAAACTATATGTTTTACTGTCCTTTCATATGAATTCAAGAGGTATTCATCACTTTCCCATTACTAGGAAAAAAAAAAAAAACATCTACCACACACCACATGTTAAAGCAGGACATGTTTATTTGCATCACAATTCCAGTGAGTTCAGTCCATGGTATGCTGGCTGTAAGGCAGAAATTGCATGGTGGAAAAGCATGTGGAAGGACAGTTGTGGATACCCCAGGGCAGTTGGAAAGCAGGAAAATAATGAAGGAACCAGGAACCAAAATACATCCTTCCAGGTCAACCCCCCAGGAAATCCCTCTTGCAACCAGGCCTCCTTCCGAAGAACATATAAACTCATTCATGGGTTAATCCAATAGTGGATACAGTGCCCCATGATTGACTCATTTTATCAAAGGCCCACTTTTAAGCACTGGAGACTTTTGGGGGACATTTTATATCTAAATAATAACATTAGGCTCAACTTTGTGTTCTGCAACCTCGAGCACGTGTCTCTACAGAGTATCACTGGGGACAATGGAAAAGTATAGAATAGAATATTATACAACTAATATATATTGTGAGGGTGAATGTAGTATAAATGAAATTACAAAGTAGTACATTGTGGAATATTAAGAGAGTCTGCCCTCAGAATTGATGCTGCTCTCTTTATTTTAATGCAACTAATGTTGAAAATTTGCTA
The DNA here is from genome assembly GCF_012274545.1 of Fukomys damarensis. Classification (NCBI taxonomy): domain Eukaryota; kingdom Metazoa; phylum Chordata; class Mammalia; order Rodentia; family Bathyergidae; genus Fukomys; species Fukomys damarensis. The sequence goes on from NW_022900924.1 coordinate 28,515,818, forward strand.
ATTGATCTATTGTCAACCATTAAACGTCACATTCCTGTGTTCCTAAAAAAGAAACTTCTACACTGTACTTTAATTATAACTTTATGAGCTTTACTATAATTTCTGAACTTTAAAATACCATTTGTTTTTTATTCCCCACTTGAGGTTTGAATGATAAGAGTACTACATTTGTCCAGAGAGTGAACTACTATTCAGCTCTTTTTAAAATTAATTTTATTGGCACACTTAAATATATAATAATCACATTCATCATAGGAAATTTGTACTTACACATAATGCATCTTAATTCTTTTTTTTGCAATCCCCCTCCTTTCCCCTTAATCCTCCTTCCCCTCTCCATTTATAAAACATTTTTTCTATTGTTTTCCTTCCATTCTTTTTAAATGTATCAGTTTTCTTACTAAATTGCTGAAACTGCCCCAATGACAACTTTGGGATGAGGTACGAATGTGAATTTTTTAAGTACATATTAAGCACATAGTCAGCAATTCTTCACTACAGATAAGGAGCAGCATTAAATTCTGTTGGATCTTAAAATAAATATGCAAATATTGAATATAATAAAGCAAGTAAACTTCCCCATTCCAATTAGCCTGGGGGGCACGTTATTCAGGAGTGAAAAATGAAGATTATTTTGTCTGAATTTTACCAAGTTTTACTTTGGGATTCAAAAAGCTCCTGCAAATTATGTACAAATTTCAAAAATAAAGGAACCAAAATCTCACACACATTTAGATTCCTTTTTAACAGAATACCCAAACCTTGCTTGGGTTTATGTAAAGATTGTGTCAAGTCATGTCAATTTCTGAATGTCATGCTTCATTTTCCAAAGAACTGTAACAGATACATAAATTAGAACAGTTGTTCAAATCTTGCACCCAAATCTGCAAGATAAAGTTCTTTTTATCTAGAAACAATTTTAAAATGAATGTGTTTGTGATTTATGATATCATTCTGACTAGTATTTCTGTATTGGGTCTTTAAAATAAACAAAAAATCCATAATTGTGTATCATTCTGACAAGTATTTGTGTATTGAGTCTTTAAATATAAAAGCTATAATTACATTAAATATGAGATGGAATACCTTACCTTAGAGATGTGTTTTTTCTGAGGTATGTGTACAGGTAATTAGTTCTAACTCAAGGTAATGTACTCAAAAACAGGGAACAAATATTAGTAAATGCATTAATTAGTCATGCTTACACTTCTGTCATTTGGAATAATGTGTTTGTTCGAACTAAAGTCTTCTATTTATTAGAGTCATTAATGACTGTCGGTAACAGTGCTTTACTATTTGACCAATATTTCCGAAATGCAGAGGTATCACATTACTTAGCAGAGAACTTGTCTCATACTCTGTGTTTATAGGCCAATATAACATTCCATGAATTTTTTTCATAGTCGGGGTTTAGCTGCTGTCCAGTTTTTCACTTACACTGCGTTCCTTCTTTTAAAATGAAAACACATCAATGCATGATAATTACTTGTCTATATTTTTATCTTCTTCACAAAATGTATAAATCATTGAATTTATGAACTTTTATGTGTCAGTGAATTTAATCAGTCACACAAATGTATTATTATAAATTATTTTGTGCACCTAAGATACATCGGTAGTCATTGCTTCCCATTCATTCATAAGATACATATGATTTTGCCTTATACATCTAAACACAGAAATGTAGGCACTATGAACATTGATGAGAATGTTTCTAGATCCTATAATAATCCAAAAACATTATAATTTTAAGGTCACAAATTTTTTTAAAAAATGTACTTAAGCTAGGTTTTCTATGAGATGATGTCTTATATGGAAGATGTTATTACAAGATATTGATTCACGGTGTTTTTTTTTCCTTTTTAGCAGTATATGTTTGTGGTACATAATAAATACATTCAACATCACCAACAAAATAAAATCTTGAAAAATATGTGTTTTTATATTTTACGCAGCTATTTGGGGGCTTTATATAATCTTTCACTCTAATTTTTTTTAAAAAGTATACAATTTCTGTAGATTCATTTATGATTTATCACAGACTTTCTCAGTTTTCCAGAAAACATGTCTCTATTGACTTTTAAAATTAATTTTACATAGATAAAATATAAGAATATGAAAAGATGCTCAACATTGTTCATCAGTAGGCCACATCATTAGGTATTTGCAAATTCAGTTGATAATGGGGTGCCACTAACCACCTATTAGGATAGGTATAATAAAAACATTCACAAATGCTACCAAGGTGTGAAGCAACATATATTCTCATTCGTGCTGTTGGGACTATAAGTGACACAGTCACTTGAGCAATCACTCAGTGATCTCTTGGGAAAATAAACAGTCTTACCGTACGGTCCTTTCATTATACTGCTAGTCATTTACCCAAGTGTATAGGAAACCTATGACTACATAAGCACCTGCATGTAAATGTCTATAATGGCTTTATTCATAGTGTAAGAACACAAACAACCAAGGCGTCCTTTAATAGGTGAATAAACTCTATTGTGTCTATAAAATTGAATATCATTTAACAGTAAAAATGAGATGAGATGTCAGTCCTGAAATTATGCACATAGCTTTTAAGTACACTTTGCTATTAGACTACATCAATCTTTAAAAGCTGCAGAGTGCTTGATTCTAATTATGTCACAACTTGGAAAAGGCAGAATTTGAGACTAACTGATGAATGACTTTCCGGACCTTAGAACGAACGGCTAGAGAAGGAGGATTGAGAAAGTGAAGGGCAGGAAAATGTTAGAAGTAGAAAATGCTGATATAACAGTGAATACATAATATTAAACATTTCTCATAAAGTGTAGAACTTTGTAGAGCAAAACGCAAACTTTAAGATGCACACATTTTAAAGTAATTTAAGAAGTCACAGATCCTAGAAAAGAATGCAGAATAACACAAAAGTAAACTTTTAATTATTACATATATCTGACCAAACTCAGTCTTGAAGGAGTGAGCAAAAGTGTACTGTTCTAAATGACTTTAGAAATGGAATTTGAAAAGCTAACAAGAGAAAGAATGGAATATAAGAACTATATTTGAGTTAAGGAAGTTATTTACCTCAGAGGTGTGAGTTGAGTTTATAATGCAATTAATGTGTACAGTAATCCAAGAATTAAGTTAGTGGCTTGAAGATTGAAAGACAAGTTACCATTGTTAGGACAAGAATTTCTGAGGCATTGCAAATTTTCCATGGGTAATGGATATGTGACTATCCCTTCCTTAAATATAGTTGAATATTTTTTATCCAAAATATTTGGGACTAAAAATGTTTCAGGTTTCAGTTTTTAGTTTTGGTTTTCATATATATATATGTATACACACACACACATATACTGATGAAGCACAAATCTAAAAAAATATTATTTGTGTTTCACACACATTTTATACATATAGCTCTATGTTAATTTTGTACAATATTTTAGTGTACCTGCATTTTGACTGTAACCTGTCACATGAAGTCAGGTGTGGAGATTTCCATAAATTTCATATTTTGGAGTACACTCTACTTTGTACTTTCACATTAGATATTCTGAGCATGTACATATACACACACACACAAGTTAGTACACACATATATCTCCATGTTCTGTCAGCTAAGAGGAATTACATGCAACCACATGCCAGTAGCAAAAAAGCACACCAAATGCTCAGATCTTGGTTTCCATAGCAATTCTTTAATAAAGGACACAGGGCTCCTTGAAGAAATGCCAAAATCTCTGACTAGAACAGAAATATAAAATATGAACATGGAGTAATGTGTAGTGATATCAAATAAGGAGGTACAAGAAAAAATCCATACACAATCATGACTATTAAAGAAACATATGAGTGACTTCAGGTATAACACACTGATAGAGCTGCAGCACAGGAGTTAGGTTAGATTCTCAGATTAAAAAAACAAAACAAAATATATCAGGAGCCAAATGGATTCTCAATCTTTCAACAGCAAAAGCTGGAACAATTTGAGTAATGAATAGCAATATTGGATAATATTGGCAATAGTAATATTAGCAAATATAGCAATATCAGATAATACATAGTACCATAAAATAAATGGCCATAATTCTATTATTAATATGATCAAATGATTTCATAAATAAATGGAGGCAAATAATCTAATCACCTTACAGAGATATTGAATAATTTATGTAGAAAACCAACCCTGAGGATAAGGAGTATGACTTTCAAATCCTTAAAAATGGCCTATACACGGAGATATTCTTTGAAAATTTTAATACAAAAATGGAGGAAAAAAGTTAACTTTCCAGTTAAGGACCTCACAGACACTAAATCAAATCAAGTGATCAAGATTATTAGATAAATCTCAAAATAACTATGATATAATATGCTGAGTGACATTTCATTTCCACGGCGTTCCACCCCTCCCTCAAAAGAAAAAGCATACCTGCATTTTAATCCTGAAAACAGATTTTTAAAGTTTCCAATTTAAGGACATTTTACAAAATATCTGATCTCAAAATTACAGTTTCTGTCAAAAATGATGAAAATCTCAGAAACTGCAAAGACCACACAGCCAAACAGACATGGCAATTGATTATAAAAAGCTGTTCCATATGAGAGAAAAAGACATTAAAAATAATGAGAAAATTGAATAAAGGATAAATTTGCATTCATAATAGATCAACATGAGTACATTAATTGCTCAGTAATTCCTACTCTAAAATTATATAAATAGAAGAAATTAGTTTTGTAGCATATTTAGAATCTTTCATATAAACTTTCTACAATTTTATAAAACTAAAATTGTTCTAATAATAGCGTTCAGTCTGGATGTAGTGATGCACACTTATAATCCCAATACTCAAAAAGCTGTTAGTTGGAGGCCAGCCTTGGCTACATAGTCATTTCAAGGCCAGCCTAAAATACATAGCATGACCCTGTCTCAGAAAAAAAACAAAATAAATTAAAAAAATAGAACAAAGTAAAATTAAATGTTTAGTGAAATATTAATAAAATAAAAGCAAAAATTAAAATGTTGAAATTGAATATATGTAATATATTATTATCAATTTCTAGAGAATAAAAATGCACACAAAAATCTGAAGTCTACAGAAAAGAATAGTTTCTTATTATCAAAACTAAGTTTATATACAAAGAAAATTACTTCATGATTTTCTGTGTATCTAATATTTTGAGGAGGATATATTATGAAATGATAAATAGAACTCTTCCGTAGGCCCAGAATTGGGATTAAAATATGTGAAACATTAGTTTATGTACACTTCTTCTTCCTGCTAAATCCCAAACATAAGTATAATATTTTATTTGAGATTGAAAACTGAGTACATAATATCTTATAAATTCTTAATGTATCAATATTTAGGAATAACTAGTGAATTACAGTTGATGGTGATGAGAAAAACAGAAACTAAATTGAGAGTGAAGACTATTTGCAAACCTATTTCCAAAGGTGGAAATATTTTCTTTGTCCAATTTTGAGAAGAAAGAGAAACATTCCATTTGGAAAGGACGCACTTGCGAGGAAGGAGTTAATGAGCCATGCTTTGGTAGTAAGCTCAGAGAGGACCGAGTGGCATGAAAGAAGTGTTGAAGAGTGTTTATGGAAGACATCTCATCAGCAGCTCCCAGAGAATACTCAAAGTAAATCACATGTGGAAAGAGAGTTGGAGCTGTGTTGTCAGTGTGTGTGTGTGTGTGTGTGTGTGTGTGTGTGTGTGTGTGCATGCGCACGCTGGGGGACAGAAGTAGATATCAAAGTGGCAAAATCCAGTTCTATAAGTTTATGAACCATTTACAAAAATGGGCACCAGGACTGTGAAGCCTGAAGACCTGTGTTTTACAATGAAATATTGATTTTCCATAAAAAACTTAATTACTTTCTAAATTAAAATATGTTAAACTGTTAAGAAGAGTTTTCCTCACTGGCTTCTATAGTTTCTTCTGTCTCTTCTACTATTGCCAGCAGGTCCATGTTTAGCAATATTACTTTACCCTCCTAATTTGTAAGTAAACTTATTAAATATTAATATTTTACACATAATGTTTAATTATCAAACACTATTTGAGTCTCTGAGGACAGGTTCAAATTTCTCTACAAAATGAAATCCACCAGCTTTCATTCCCCTGAGAAATTCCCAACCTTGTTCTGACTCTGCCTATGCTCTATGTTATTGAGGATCTGAGAGTCAGAATTATATCACCATTAGTGAACAGTTAGTCACTAGTTATAATTGTTATCTAAATATCTATATTTACAAATATAAAATAAAGTCTATGCTTCCAGTGAATTTCAAGTCAGTCTGAAAAAGGTGTAGGCTAAAGGACAAGATATAATTTCAGTATTGTAGCTAGAAGAAATTGAGGAGAGGAGATTCCTATATTCTTAGGAGATACCATTTAATCATTTGCAACAAAGTAGTAAATGATTTATCCTGAAGAAAATTTTTCTTACCATGACATATTTGGAAAGAGTATGACATATCCTAAAAGAATATGTTTCAAGCATTGGCAGAATGAATATTCAGAGTGATAACATAAGTGGATTGACTTGAGAAATCTACGAACAAAACCTCCTACCAGTTGTCTCCTGGTGCTTGAAATTTGTAATTTGTGATTATTTTATTCTACAATTGTTAAAAAGAAAAAAAATCATGCAAAATTCCAAGGCAGAGAGCAAATAAATATTTATATAAAAACAAACCTCTAAAATATGTTTTAAAAAAAGCCCTCATAATAGATATTTCCTAGTTTCAAATCAATAAATGATATTCAAAATCAGCTAAAGGAGGCAAACATTTTGTTTTAGGTAGCACTATCTATCAAGAACCAGGGAGAACTAGGGATCACAGTAACACTGAAATGAATTCTGTTTGTTTCTTTTGTTTTACTGTCAAAAAAGTCTGTAGCCTCTTCATGCAGAACACTGGGTTCAACAGCTCTAATAATATACAGCAAAATTCCAGATTACATAGTATACACACTAATTGCCTCATAGGTTGTGTGTGTTGTGTTACCTTGAATGCCAAAGTAATAGCTTCAATTCTCTACTTTAAATAATCTAAGCAAAAGCAGTGCGAAAAAGGCAAATAAAAATTTGAAAAGCTAGCTTTGTGGTGCTGAAATTACCAATACATAGTGAAAAGAATGTTTATTGATTGGCTTATTGTCTGATCCAATTTAACCTCTGTCAAAAATGATTTTTAAGACAGAAGTAGAGAAAACAATTCAAAAATTCATTTGGAGCCAGAAGAAAGCTAGAATAGCAAAAGCAATTCTAGGCAACAGAGACATGACAGGGTATCACAATCCCCAACTTGAAACTATATGACAAGGCCACTGATTTTAAAAAAAAGCATGGTTTGGCAAAGAAACAGACCTGAGGATCAGTGGAATAAATTATAAGAGGCAGAAACAACTCCAGACATACTCAGCCATCATGATAATCTTTGAAAAAGGAACCAAACACCTTCACTGGGGGAAAGATGACAACTTTCTTAATAAATGATGCTGGAAGAACTGGATTTAAGCCTGCCAAAGATTAAAATTAGACACACACATCTTTCACCATGCACTAAACTAAAGTCAAAGTATAGTAATGATCTAAATATTAAAACAGAAACAGTAAACTTCCTGGAAGATAGGTTACATAGAACTTTTGAAAACATTGGTATTGGAAAAGACCATGAACAAAACCTCCGTAGCGTAGGAACTAGCACAAAGAATCAACAACTGGGATCTCAACTCATTGAAAAGATTCTTCACTTCAAGAGAAACCAATAACAGTGTTAAGAGATAGCCTACAAAGTGGGAAAAAAGTTTTAGAGCTATTCCTCAGACAAAGGTCTACTATCTAGAATATATTAAGAACTGAAATAAATCAGATCTCTCCAAATAGACCCAGTCCAAAAACGGGAATCTGAAATGTACAGATATTTTTCAGACAAAGAAGTAAAAGCAACAAATAATCATATGAAAAAGTGTTCAACATTGGAGAGATGCAGATGGAAACACTGAGGTTCCACTCACTCCAGAAAGAATGGCTGCTATCAAAAAATCAACCAACAGATGCTGGTGGGATTGTGGGGAGAAAAGAACCCTTCTCAATTACTGGTGGGGGTGCAGACTGGTGCAACCACTATGGAAATCAATATGGAAATACCTCAAACAACCAGGATTAGAAGTCCTATTTGACTCAGCTATTCTCCTGCTGGAATTCTTCCCAAAAGAATTAAAAGAATCATATTACAGTGATGTATGTGCACACATGTTTATAGCAGCACAGTTTGTAATAGCAAAAACTTGGAAACAGCCCAATTGCCCATCAACTGGAGACTGGATAAAAATTTGAGGCCATACTCTTAAGTGAAATAAATAGGACACATATCAAATAGTGTCTCTGATATGAGAAACTGAAAGTGTAAATGAGGATCAGAATGTATAATAGATAATGTGAAACAGGAAGAAAAGGTCCAAAGGGGAAGGGAAATGGGATGTGGGGTGTGGGGAAAGGAAATAAGGGAAAGGAATAAATATGAGAAAATGAAAAAATGGAAACAAAGTCATTGTAAGTAGGGAGAGGTGGAGGGGTAAAAGGGAGAGCAGGTAGGTGAACAAGAAAAAAATAAGAACCGAGATATATCATGTCAAGTACAAATTCCCAAAGATGAATGTCATCACATTGTATACCTGAAATGTACCAATAAACTTAATGAAAAACAATGATTTGTGAGAACTGCTATTACCTCCAATACAAGAATGAAGAAATTGAGGTCTAGGTAAATTTTTCATTAGAAATCAATATAGCCCCTGGCTCACAGAATAAAAATTGATTGTACATGCATATAATAATAATGTCATGCACAAAATTATATGTGATATGTATCACATATATGCTAAATAAATAACGTGCAGTCATTTTATAAAGAATATGCAATATATGTGTATATGTATTAGCTACATACATTAACACCTTTTTTAAAAATATAGAAGCTTCATTACTCAGATACCTTTTTTAATGAGTACAAAATAAAAAATGTAATGTTTTATAATTTAGACACACCTGAAATAAAGCTTAAAAAACCATTTACAATATGTAATGATAAACTATTATTTGATCTATCTAGATTTTCTATGTCATCAAATTAACATTCAATTATCTAATTAAATCTTATTATTAACTGGCAGTACACAAAAATGAAATAAATTTCTTTTTAAATATGTGAGCATTCCAGTGGAAATTTGTTTACATTTTGCAATATTTGGATAGGCAGTAATGTCTCCTTGTGAGTTATGAGTCTATGTCTTAAATGGGAATAATATTTTAATTATAGAATCTCTTAAGTGGAATAAAAAGGCTAACAATGTAATTTTAGTTTAATGATCCCAATTTAAAGAAACAGAGTGAGCACTTTCTTAATGCTAGTAGGATTTTGATCATTGTGCTTCTCAATACAAAAGCATTGGAATTCTAATCCAAAAGCATTCAAAAAGTATGCTTGTTTATTTTCCTGGTAACAAAATAAAATTGTTGGAACAATGAACATACACAATACTTATGAACAACCATCAGCCTCATTTTGCTAATTTCTGAAAATTAGTAGTTTGGAAGGTCACAAAAGTTAAATATCTATGTTGTTGCACAGAGAGTCTAAACCTCTGTTTCCATCTGTCCCATGTGCCACTGTACCAAAAATTACAGTAGAAATTCATTACCTTGGAAAAAGTAAAAAAACTCTTTTATAAATGGCAGTGTTTTTGAAATGAATACTACATTATTGCAGCATTTAGACATAAATGAATCTGCCATATTTCACTGCGCTCTTCAACAAGCAACTTGGATTAATATAAAGTTGACTTCAGCACAGAGAAGGAAGAAGAAATAGAGAGGAAAATGAAGTTATGTATAAGATTCTGCTCCCTGTATATGACCAAAATAAAACTGAAGTGACTTAAGAAATTAAGAGGTCAATGAAATATCTCACAAACATTCAGGTTACAAGTAAAACTAGGCCTTGGAAAAAATTCAAACCAGGGATCCAATATCAAATCTATGGCACTATTTTTTACTCTTTTATTCTCGTCCTCCCTCTGCCCTCCTCCCTGCCCATCAAGTAGGTCACATGGCAAAAAACTTGACAGCAGAGAACATTTAATTTTATATTTTAGATAAACAGTTGATTCAACAGCTACCTCCAGAAAGACTGCGGAATCTTGCCTCTCTCTCAAAGTACAACTCCTTTAGGGAAGCATATGGCCTAATCTTGAATGTGGAATCTAACTTAGACAACTAGTTTTGTGTATATTTAATTCCCATGCAGTACTCATGTGAATATGCAATAGGGAAGATTATAGAATCACATAAAGTTAGGCCGAGACAGTTAAACTAATGTCATCATTTCCATATAAACAAAATTGAGAAAGAAAAGCTGACTTTGCCAAGAGAAGCAGCGGAAAGCTGCTCCTGACCTACTTGTCCTAGCACAGGACCCCAGCTGTCACCAATGGGCAAGTGCTACAATTATGCTGGGTGCACTTACATATTGTTGAAATACATCAGGAGATATACTTTTCTTTCAGTCATCTTTCCCCCAAATTCCATATTTTAATTTAGATGTTTAAATTTTAAAACTAATACATACAATAATTTATGAAGCAACAATAGAAAGGAATACTACAAATTCTCCTATCAATCTCACTTTTCCACCAGAGACAACCACCGCTAACAATAATAAGCACTTTTCACTTTTTCTAGTCATGTCCTGTAAGTGTAAAAGTGTCTGTGAGGTCATTTATGTAAATAAGGAACACAAAAGTTGCACTTTTAAAGCATCGATGTGTTTAAGTCCACAATTATGAAACATTACTGTTGTGATTTTTATATCCATTCATACATATCTAACTTGATTTTACAATTATATGACATGCAGGTAGTACCCAACAACCTTGTTTAATTATTTTTATTTTTATTTTGTTTGGTACCTGGCTCGAACTTATGACCTTGCGCTTGCAAAGTAGTTGGTAGAACCACTGAGCTAAATCCCTGGCCCAATTATTTCTTTATAGAGAGATATTTAGTTTGCTTCCAGACTTTTGTAATATATTAAAATAAATATCCATTTCTGTACTCAGTAATTGTTAGACATATAATGTATGAATTCTAAATTTTAAGGCATTAAAACAACTTTTTAAAAACTACAGAAATTTACATTTTAGCCAAGTTTTATTTTTCAATTTTGACTATAATCACTCTATTTTTACCCATTTACATAGTATATTTGATTTATTAGAATTTCTCTAAAGATACTTTCAATAAAAAGTTATTTGTTACTGTATCGGAGTTTCCCAAGAGCATCCTCTATTCCCCTTATTATGATGTAGTTGGTCCCTAAAACTCAATAGGATTCATAGATTTCAGCAATGTTGTCACACTCATGATTACAGCAAAACAATACATGATTATGTCAGCAAGAATAGAAGGCAAATACAGCAGAGTCCAAAAGATACTAGGTCCAGGCTTTCAGTTATCTTCTCCCAGGGAAGCTGTAGGAATGACAATCAGTTCTCCTAGCAATGATGTATAAAAGTACCTATGCAGTAATGCTAATCTGGGAAGCTTATCTGAGCTTTGGTTTCCTGAGCTTTACTGGGGACTGAGCATGTAGACATAGTGCAGTTACTAGGTTGACTTCATTCACGCTTTCTTTATCTTCTCCAAATATCAAACTGGACCAGTATAACTATAATTCCCTGTCATGACTGGATTGCTAGTGCATACTATGTCATATGGCCCCAATGGCCCCAGATATACAAATACACATTCATTGGGCAGGATATTCCAAAGTTGTAGAAACTATCTCCCAGAAGTCAATTACAGTCACTTCTCGCTTTGGATTGTATACAGTTTGAGTGCCCTAAACCTGCTGAGCCAACATTTTTACCACACAGGCCACCTTGCTTGTCCTCATTCTGAACACAAGGCAAAAATTTACATGATTTAACATTAATATTGAAAGAGTTATCTAAAATTCATTAAGATCCTCCATCATCTAATATTTTATATAAACTATCTCCATTAACCAGACAATCCGGAAAGTAAACAAATACAAATGTTAAGTGACTTTAACTGGTAAAGACTGGTAGGAAGGGAATTGAACCTAAAACTTGTAAACTCTTTTGCATGGCTAAAATCTGCTTATATTTATGAGCTTTGTGAATTTTTATCCTCCAAAAGAGATCCTCCAGCTGGCATTAAAAACACAATTTTGATCTCCCCAAAGTGTAAATGTTCCAGAAACTTCACGAGCCAAGCTGTGGTCCAAGGCAGCTGTGGGAACTGGAAGCTAGGAAATGGAAAGGCTGCAGAGAATCAGATCCAACAAGGTTCCTGCTCAGCGCAGCATGCACCTGGGATATTCTGAACCCTGAGGAAATCCTAGCATACAGAGCCATTCAGATCAAACAGCAGTACGGAAGTCAGGTCAGCAATTTTCTCTCTTGAGCCTCCTGAGGTTGGAAGACCCACATTGATGAGTCCTGTGCAAGGACACTCCAGCAAGGGGAAAGATGAAAATGAATTCTATCCTATACCCGACTTGCCAAATCTGGCATATGGAACACTGTAAAGAGGTAGAATCATGTTTTTGTATCTTCACAAAGTTACCATATGGATTGATAATCATGGTGGTTTACACCAGTACACCAGGACTCTTTCTTAGGCCTCTTCAAGTTGGCAAGAGAAGAGCAGAGCAATCCTCTTCATAGTATCCCTTGTTGAAGAGACAAGAAAGTAAAATCAAAGTTTAAGAATATTTAGTGCTAAATAAATGCTAAAAGCACTTCTGTGGTTTCCCTGTAATATCATTCTGTATGAGTTTACTTCTGAATTTTTTCTCACGTTCTAATGTAGATGGGTACATTTAAGAGACAAAAAGAAATCCCAGTTCTGATCAAACATCACATTTACTACAAAATTAATGTGCACACACACATACACACTTCTTCGTATTACCATAATAAAGTCAGTTTATGTGGCAAAATGTTTGAAATCTATTGCAATAGACATGAATTACTTGATAAAGCCATGTGTGTAGGTCAAAATAGTAATGATGGCCAAATGTAGCAATGTCTTTGTGTGTGTTTGTGTGTGTGTGTGTGTGTGTGCATGTGTTCCTTTTGTTGTTGGTCATATTGATAATTCAACTGCCAGGGGACAATGACTCTACATAAGAAATAATAATTCCTATCCCTGTTCATGCACAGTATTATTTTCTCTGTCAATAGGCTATTTCCACAAAAACTAGACCTTAATTTCATTTTGTTTCCTTCAAGAAAAATCAAACTTTTCCCAAGCCCTGGTTCAGTACTTTTAAGTAACTATATCATAAGCACTTTAATTTAGATGATGTTGATATATAATTAAATGATTTTGTGATATCTAATGATATACTGCACTCTCTGCATTATTTTGTTTTGAATAATTTCTACTGTGATGCATAGTTTTCAATCTTTAAAATTATTTTTTCTGTGTTCTCATTGATTATCAAGAAAAAACTACAATGCTGACATAGTTCTAGTAAGTTATAATTTAGTTCATACTATTTGAAATGATTTACAAGTTAGGAATAAATAATTAGGATAAAGAAATAGAAGACAATAATATTGAAATGTGTCAAAGTCTGTGCTAAGGGCTTTCTATGTCTTATTTCATTTCATCTTCAAGGTACAGTGCTAACAGTAGTAATATATTTTATGAAGTGGAAGCTAGAGATCAATGAGTTGAAATGATGCGCTCAGATTCATGCAACCAGAACATATAGAAACTGGGCCTGTCTTTTAAATGATAGACACTCCCTGAACCATCATATTATGCTTCTTGTGAAGCAAGTTTAAAGTTGCATTTGCATTTTCTTTCATTGTCACCAGAAAGGTTAAACTACCAGTATTTTCATGACTGTTATAAAACTAATCCCATCATTTCTCAAAGCAATGAGCCACCCCCAACAGAATTATCTGAACATACTGTTGAAAGGATAGGAAGTAAAGATCTACATCAGAAGTAGTAAGTTATTTCCTATATCTTGTGTGGAATAGGGGAGGTGAGACCAGGAGGATATGACCATTAACAATTTTTCTAGATAATTTTTTGAACACTAAATTTTGAAACACTACGTGATAACAGAAGACCTCAAAGAACACACAGCCATGTTTCTTTCAAACAAAATTCAGTAAAGTCTAAGTGCCATAACAAAACACTCATTTTTTCAGGCTTTATATCTGGGTTGGTATATTCCAATCTAATATCACTAGAATTTGGTAAAAATTATGAATAATATGATAGTGACGTTAAGGTGTTTTATTTATCACTTGTATTTATGAGCAATATCTAATCCCCCTTTTCCTTTATACACTCCTTTCTCACTTATCTTTTTTAATATTATGGATAAATTCTTTAAAATAAATTCTTTATGCTTATTTACACTAGTAACAAAAATGTACTCCTATGATTATTTTCATTTACGCCTCTGAAGTGAGTGCCAGTCACAAATAATTCTGCATTTTAATTTTTTCTTATTGAATCATTGATTAGGTCTACAATGGAATATCTATTGCAAAGCCACAGGTCATTACTGTTATTAGGATTATAGGCTATACTTTAAAAAGAGCTAAACACCAAGACATATATCATAAAAATATCTCATTATCGTTGTGATATCATTAGTATTAATGACAAAAAATTATACAATGAAATGAGATACTATTTTAAAACATTTTCAAACGTGTCTACACATACACTATACACACATGTGCACTAGCATTTAAAATGTGTACTATAGAATCCAGATGAGATTTCTGTTACATTTCAGATTATGGGAAGAAAAAACCCTACAGCATCTAGTTTTAAGATTTTCCCTTTGGAAGAACAAGTTTCATACTCTAAATGCTATCTCAGTGCCTGTGATTAGAGCACCGTCTAATCAGGCTAAGGCAGCTTCAGCCAAGTTACCCAAGCTGAGGACATCACATTAAATCATAACTCAGTGAAGGCAAATCTGTCGGGGGCAGAGATAACACAGTCCATTTACTTTGCTTTGTGATGTTCCAACTTGATATAATGACAGAATTGGAATCCAAGAAAATGAAAGCAGTGTGTCCTTTAGTCTCTAACAATAGACTCTAAGGAAGCTGTCGATAAGAGCTGGATCACTTCACACTGTTCTAATTTTTAAAGTGATATATTCACATTTTCTTTATAATGTACATAGATATTTATCTATAGCATTGATTCTATGTACTTAGAATTATCTCGAGAGTCTCTGAGTCTGAGTGTGTGCCTAAACTTGCCTGATAATGTCATTTCAACCTGATGAGGTTAATGAAAAAAATTAAAAGAACCACAAAAGAAAGTCACAATTTTCTAAATGGAATAATGTGTTAATATTTCTGAATCTTTTCACTTGTTTTGTTGGGCTTGCTACATTTTCATACATTTTATCTGATATGTGAGCAAGAATATTTTCAATGTTCAAGGAAACATTACGCATCAACTTGGACTTTATATTTTGCAGTTACTTGTCATTAGCTCATAGAAATTTTTCTTCCTGGAGTATTACTACTAAGAGAGAAACATTCTGAATACCAAGGTATTCTAGAACAAGACCTGGGATTCAAAGACTTTATTATGGATTTTTGTATAACAGTGCCCAACCCCACCTGGGATTTAGACTCCATCACTTGGCAGGAGCCATTCTACATAATTTCCAGAAAGACTCATTTCATAATTAAATTATGATCAGGTCTAGTCTTTTGTCTAGAGGTCAGCTATGGTATGCCAAAACACAACCTTTTTTTTTTTTTTTTTTTTTTTT
>NW_022900924.1:28531815-28534536 GCF_012274545.1 Fukomys damarensis
TTTTTTTTTTTTTTTTTTTTTTTTTGCCTCCAGTCATAGCTGAGGCCTCAATGGTCCTGTGTTGCTGTGACACTCAAGGACAAGACTACATGAGCTGAAGACATCCAGGTTCCTTGAAAACTGAGTAGTAAGAGAAAAGTCTCTCCTGGGGAGGGACAAATTTCTTATCAGTTTAACTCATCCTGCCTACTGTTGTAAGACCATCTTTGCTCATCTTACCTTCCTAATCAACATAAGATCCTCATGGTCATAAGATTACTGCCATTCTCTGAGATGAGACATTTGATACCTTCTTTTATGATAAGATCCTCCTCAATTTAGGATTATTGCATCTCTCTGAATCTTCTGTCACTCCCTTAAATAGTGGCAAGGTTGGGGTGCGTTCATCTTTGCTTCCCAGAACAGCACTGGTCAGGCCCAGAATCCAGTTTCTTCTCTAATTCTTGTTGCCCGTCTTTATTCTTTAATTCACCTTGTGCTGCTGTGGCCCCTCTGCAGGAGGCCGAGGCCCCTCTGCAGGGCTTCTAGTAATGTCCGCTTTCCCTATTCCTTAAAGTCCCTTTTCCTTGAATTATTCCTCACTGAAGTGTAGCAGGATTACATTCTCTATGCTATGTGACAGTTGCCTAGTCGCTGTAACCTATGGCAACTGTGACAGAATATTTTTCTGTGTTGCAGTTTATTTCTTGATTTATTTTTACCTTCTGTCTTTTTTTTCTGAAACAGATCCCCTATCCAACTTGTTCAAGGCAGCTGGTTATACATAATGCTCAGACCAATCAGTAAAGAAGATGAGACAAGCAGAATAGCTGCAAATACTCCCAATATATGAAACACCTGGTTTTGTGGGTCATTATCAAATCACTGGATTTAAAAAAAAAATAGGTGGTAGTATACTAAACCAAGAGAAGTCAGTAAAAAACCAGGTTACAGGTCTCCACTTCTGTAGGAAAGGAAAGTAGAAAATTAACAGAATGATCCTCAGTAATGCAGACTCCAGTTATGAATAAGTACTTCCCATGAGGTACCTTTTTTTATATATAGTTAGTTTTGAATTTTAAACCATTTATTCAGAAGCAATGTTGAGAATTCTTTCAAAGGAATTGTAGAGAGTAAGATAAACATTAAATAAATTAATGAGAGTATTCTTTCATTTCCATGATAAGTTTAGTAAGTAGCAGGCAGAATCAGATAAGACCTTCAAATTTGAAAGACATTTCAAAGAAAAAAAGGGATAGTTTGGGGCCAGGATTTAGCTCAGTGGCTCCACTGCCTGCCTCACAAGAGTGAAGTTCTGAGTTCGATCCTTGTACAAAAAAAGGGAGGGGTCCCTCTTCTTGGCGGGCTTAGTCCTGAGGACAGGGATAAACATGCAATATTATATTTTCAACTTTCAAAAATAAGATGATATAAATCTCCAAGAATGAAGAGAGAAATCACCACTTTTGATGCAATTATGTTGAAAGACATGTAGTATTCACTCTTCCTACTCTATTTAAACTTTTTAATTTTTTTTTTTATTTTTGTCTTGGATAAGGTCATGCTACATTGTACAGGCTGGCCTCAAACTTCTGAGCTCAAGCAATCCTGCTTCAGCCTCCCATGTAGGTATAACTAACTAGAGACTCATGCTAACTATGCCTGGCATTTCTCACTTTTTATCGATCAAATCACAATTTACAAGTAAAACATAATGCTTTAAATAAATTTTTAAATGTTCTAATATGAAGAATTTGCTTGTACATATTCATATTTGCTTACGAGAAAATCAATTGGGAAATTAAATTTTCTTATTTAAATAAATAGTCACTGGAAATTATAGATAACAGTTGCTATGCAACTTCAAAAGTGATGTCATATTTCTACATTTGTTTTGGTTTTGCAGAATCAAAAATATTTCTCTACTTAGAGTGTTTTTGTGTTAATATTAATGTTAAGCTATTACCTTGTGCAAATTCAATGATAAACTATTTTTTGTTTTTGTATGGTAGCATTAGATATTCCATATATTTCCATGTGTTCTTGTTTAAAAATGATAAACATCTTAAATAAAATTTGATCAAAAGCATATGTCTTTCTTAAAGAATCTATGAAACTGATGATTTTGTAAAGTAAGAGTTAAGATATAATTTTCTTGCTTGTCAGATATATTAAAGACTTGAGTCATTATCTTTTTCTAAGCCATGGTTATTTGAGGAACTCTCTGATATACGAGATTCTTGACAGTGTGCAGAGTTACTGAGGAAGGTAGAAATTGAGGGACTTTGATTCTAAAGAAAGGGAATTGCCTTAGGTGAGGTCAACTTTGGTGGAAACATTTTTCTAGCACAAGTTAAAGGAAAACACTTACTGATTTAGGAAACCCAAGTTTGGAATTTACAATTCTTAGAGCACATAAAAATAATAGGTGAGAATCCCAACAATAGATGACAAAGTTACAGAGGAAAAAGTAATTTGTCCTGTAAACTTTCCTGAAACTCTAGTGTAGAAATAAACATCTGTTGGATAAGAATCAAAGAGTGGAGGATAAAAAGAATCAAATTATGGAAAATTTAATCTCCTGGATATCTATCTGTTTGAATCTGTTTCATGCATTCCATTTCTTTCCTGTGTTGGGAATTCATTGTTTCCATTTCTTTCTTATGTTGGGCCTTCATGGCTTCTATCATGGTCCTGATTTCATCCTTTTTTTTTTTTTTTTTTTTTTTTTTTTTTTTTTTT
>NW_022900924.1:28534583-28550923 GCF_012274545.1 Fukomys damarensis
ATCTGGAAAATTATTTCTGTTTTGAATTTTTCCAGAGCCTGATTGATCTGTTTTGTTACTTCCTGTGCTATGGATTCAGGGTATCCTGCTGGTTCACTATCAGACTTTCCATCCTCATTTGCCCTATATTTGCCATTGGTGAAGTGAAAGTCTGTCTTTGTGTCTTGCTAGGTAGGGGAAAGGAAATAAGGGAAAAGGGAAAAAACATGAGAAAATGAAAAATGGAAATAAAGTATTTGTACATAGGGAAGGGAGGAAGGGGGTAAAGGGAAAAAAATGAGAACCAGGACCTGTCATATAAAGGTACAAGATACCAATGATGAATATAACTGTATTTTATACCTAAAATGTACCAGTAAACTCAATGAAAAAATATGGAAAATTTAGTAGAAATATCAATAACTCACCACTATGAACAATTTATTTAATTTGATTCTCATCACTCTTATGAAAAAATTGAAAGAGAAAGATCATGTGCCAGAACTTAGGGATACACACCAGTGTAATACTAAAAGAAAAAAGAAAAGAAAAAAATTAACAAACTTGAAACTAAGGCTCTTTAAAATCAAGGTGATCACAAACTGATATCCTATTTCAGCAAGAGTCCCCTTTTTTCAGTGGAAATTAACAAAAAACAATTCACAATGCTAATAAATACAACCAAAACTAGAACAATGTCAAAAATGGAAAATAAGACACACAGTTATGAAAAAATGTGTAAAAAACAAAAATAAATTGAAAGATACAGAGATGTCGCACTTAGGAAATAGGATTTCAAAATAGCTCTGAAAAATAATATTTTATAACTTATCGGAGAGTATTGACATTGGAGAAAACTGTTGATAATTAAAAGAAGAATTTAAAAGCTCTAGAAAAGTTAATAATCCAAAAACTGAAACAAAAACTAGATTGGATAAAATAAAATACAATG
Source organism: Fukomys damarensis (assembly GCF_012274545.1). NCBI lineage: Eukaryota > Metazoa > Chordata > Mammalia > Rodentia > Bathyergidae > Fukomys > Fukomys damarensis. The sequence continues at coordinate 28,535,515 of NW_022900924.1, forward strand.
TCACTAAATGTGAATGTTTTCAGTAAATATTATCGAGAGTAAAGGAAATGTATTGAAAATAAGTAGATGCTAAATAAGTTTTACGACTGGGTCAAGCACTTTGAAATACATATAATCTGAGAACTCTATGGAAATAAAAAATAAAAAGAACAAATAATAAAAGATATATTCATTAAGGTTTTCATACTACAAAGAAATAGTAGCTAAAAAAAGCTATGTGGCTTGTAAGAACAAGAGAGAAAAAACAGTGCCTAGGAAAATAGAAAAATCAAGCTACTTAAAGCATAAAGTTAAAGAAAAAATACTAAAATTTGTCAGAGGAGAAAAAACATATAATGATTTTAAAAAATAAAAGTATAAATGGAAACTTCCTTTTCTGTCACTACAGCTTGTTTGGTTGGAAATTTGTTAAGATAAATGTTGTTATGTTATCAATATATCTTTATACCTATTTTCTACTGATGACATCACGATGGCAAAGAAACAGACCTGAGGATCAGTGGAATAGATTGGAAGATACAGAAACAACTCCAGATGTACTCAGCTACCTCATCTTTGACAAAGGAGCCAACCATGCTAACTCAATTTGCCTCAGTGAAAATATCAAATAAGAGAGAAATGGTACCAAAACTACACAAAATGTTTCAGAAATATAAGAGCAAGGAAAACCACCCATTTGATGTTTTTTGAAACTTTGTAATTCTTTATCCATTAATCTGAAAATACATCACAGAAACTAATAAATTTTGTACAATAGATACAAAAATATTAAAAATATTAGCAAATTAAATGTACCACAATATTTAAAATTAAAAATGTTAAAACATTAAGGACCAGGACATTTTATTCCAGAAATGAAAGCTTGGTTCAATATTCAATATTCAAAATCAATGTTTTTTGTTTTTTTATTGAGTTTATTGGTATATTTTAGGGATACAGTACAGTTACATTCATTGTTAGGATCTTGTACCTCTACGTGACAGGTCTTGGTTCTCATTTTTTCCCATTTTCACTGCCCTCCCTGCACCCTTCCTCCCCTCCCCATTTACAAACACTTTAACAAAATCAATGTTATTCAGATATCAAAAAAAAGAAACACCATATTCAAGTTTTTGTGCTTTCAAGTGTGAGGATACTCCACTTAAATGAATATGAAGAATTACGTATTAATTTTCTATCCCACGAATGTCATCTATTTCAATTTACTTTTGGCTTTTAAAATTTCCTTAGTGTTTACAACTTCAAGACAGATAATTTGCATATTTTTATTTGGATTTACTACAATACCTTTTGTAGTTGTTTTTTCACAAGATTAATACCATTTACAGTTTTCAGGATGTGTAATACTGGGGTGATGTGTTGAGAATAAGAACCTTTATCATGCACCTGATATTGCAGCTATTCAGGAAACCAAGATTTAATATATGCTTAGTAAGCAAATACATTTCAGGAGGTTGGAAAAGTTTTTGCTACTCACAACTTTTTTTTTCTTCTGGACTGAGCATAGAATTTTGAAAAATGTCTTTTCAGTACCTTTTGAAATTACCATATGGTGTTTCACTTTTTTCCTAGATTTTCTTCACTCAAAATAATGAATGCATCAGTAGATTCTTTCTTTTAATTTCTGAATTCTTTTTTCATTTTTGAGACTATCTCCTGGATTTTTAACTCATTTATTGTTTGATAATCATCTAAATATGTGTTCTATATTTGTTCTAAATATCCAAATGTGAATCATTGTGGGTTGTCATTCATCTTAGGGGAAAATATAGAAGAGGAATTTCTGGATTTTTAAATTTTTGCTATATGTTTGACTTTATAGAATAATTTTAATCAATGTATTGGCAGTTTTTTATTACATTTTTCAACAACACTTGATATTAAACAATACTTTTAAGTTTTGACCCTTATGAGTTTATATATACACTGTACATATAAATTTTTTGTTCAACTGACATGGTAGGTTATTGATTACTGTATGTAAATTGCCTTTTCATTATTTAAATGTGTTGTTTTAGAAACATAGATTTTATTCTTATTTTTAAAACATTTTGGTAGTACATATTTTCAGCAAGTAATGATTACTATAAATTCAGCAATGGGATTTGGGACTTATACATAATGCATCTTAATTTTTTTTACACCTCCTTATTATCTTCCACTCTCTCCAAAAGCCAAGTTTACCAAAATATTCTCCAAAATTTAGTAAATTTTTTGATCCTATGAAACAAATTCCTAGACTAAATTAGCAAAAAAAGAGAAAAAATGCCTCATGATTTCTACCAGCAGATTTATTGTTTGTATACACAATTAAGACCATAATCCATATTGAATTAAATACTTCAAGCATCACAAGTTAGGGGCTGAGTTAATGCATTTTTCCTACGTGGGTTGCAATTGGATTCAGAACAGTTATTGAAAAGACTTTCTATTCCCTACTCAATTACCTTGTGAAACATCAAAAACAACTGACTGACTATATTGGGGTTTAGGTTATTTCTATACTATATTTGTTTGGTTGACCATTTACCTATCCTTATGTCACCACTACATTGATGTGATTAATATGGGTTAACAGGAAACCCTGAAATCCTGCGTAGTGTTCTTCCCTTTAAAGACTATTATGAATATTCTAACAAGTTTAAGCTAAACTTTAAATATTTTGATTAGTTTTAGATTTATATAAACATTATAGAGAGACCCTGAGAATTCCATTTTGCCCCACTGTCCAGTTTCTATTTATTAATATTTTTAGTGTGGTACACTTATACAGAACTAATGGGCTAGTATTGATGCATTTTTAATTGAAGTTAATATTTTATCCAAATGACATTAGATTCCCATAATATCATTATGTTTCAAGGTGATATTCATGATGTCACACTATTTGTATTTTTTCTCACTGAGTTTATTGGTACATTTTAGGGATACAGAACAGTTACATTCATTATTTGGATCTTGTACATTTACATGACAGGTCTTGGTTCTCATTTTTTCCCCATACCCCTGCCCTCTCTTCACCCCCTCCACTCTTCCCTATTTACAAAAACTTTGTTTCCATTTTTTCATTTTCTCATATTTTTTCTTATCCCTTATTTCTTTCCCCCTTACCACTTTCCCTGCACCTTTAGCCCTTTTGCTCCTATTTCACGTTATCAATTTTACCATTTGGATCTGATTTACAGTTTTAGTTTTTCACAGCAGAAAAACTATTTGGTATTTACACAGTATTTTTAATTGTTATGCCACTTTAGTCTATCATGGACTGAGACAGTTTTATTTTTTTCGTTTTGGAGTGATTTTCAGGTATTAGAATACTGGTCAGGTATTTTGTATGATAGTACTTAGTTATGTAATATTGTTCTCAAAATTTGAAAAAGATTTTCTATGTATATATATATGTACATATATATATGTATATATGTATATATACACACACATATATATATGGAACAGAAAAGTGATAAGTTGTTTTCATCACATTGTATCAAAGATACATCCATTAACATGACTCATCATGATTTAACATGATTTAACTCTGCTGACTTGAACAAAACAGTGATTATCAGAATTTCTAACAATAATACTGCTAGAAAGTTTTCCTTCCATGTGTCTTTATTGAAAATATCCCTCGTGTATATACTTTGAAAAATAATGCCTAAACCTCAGAGAAACTATTCAATCCAAGAAATAGGCTAATTAACTTCATAAGAAAATTTTTAAGCTCAGTATTCTTAAGGGTATTGTTGCACAACTGGTCTAAAAGTTAACTATTTAAAAAATCTATAAGAAATTGAATTATCCTAATAAAGTTAAATAGAATGCATTTGTTTCTTTTTTCACAAAAAATTTTAACTAAAAATTTTAGAAAAAAATTCTCAACATTATGATAGTCTAATCATAAAGAAACATGGAGCAGGATTTGAGTGTTAGAAGAAAAAAGGAAAATGTTAATATAGAACTTTTTAAGTATATTTACATTAGATATATAAGCTTATATACACATTTGCAATATGAGCTCAATGTTAGAATGTTTCTAAGGACAATAATTATATAGCCTATATATTCATCTGACTTTCTTCACTGGAATTTAATGTTCAGAAGTAAAACTGGAAGGGAAGTGTTACAGCTTGTGTTTAAATTGTCCGCAAAGCTTCATGCAAATAAAGTGGGGCTTCTTTTCAGAGGGCGCTAAATCTAGAGTGTCTGATTGATTTAAGGTTCAGTTATAGGCCCAAGAGCACTAGCATTTAAGGGTGTGAGTTATACATGCCCTAAGTAGACTGGATAAGATAAAGAGGGCCTAACGAAGTTGTAAAGGACTCTTCTAACTTTGCTACTGTCAGTCCACTACAAACTGTTGCCCCTCAGTCACGCTGACTTGGAGCCAGCTTATTATGGACTGAAACCTTTACAAACTGTAAGCCAAATAAACCTTCCCCCTTTCAACTTTGGGTGTCAGATATTTTGATTCTTTAATGAGAATGAGAAGACAATAGGTTTTCCAAGTAGTGTATTATTGAGGTTTAAATCTGGTCTGTCCAGCATCTTTGAGACTGGAAAATGGATCATGGAGACTAGATCATAGAGGTGCTACTCCACAGATAAGTTGATTGCTGCATGTGCTGTTAGGAGCAGAGCCTGGTTGGGAAAGACTAGTCACTGGAGGCATGCCCTGAAAGGGTTTGTTTCCTTCTGCAGCTTCACTGTTCTCTCTCTGTCTTCTGGCTACAGTGACATGAGCAGCTATTTTCCATCCAGGACCTTTCTAACTTTTTTTTTTTTTTTGACCCTGCTGCAGCTATGAAGACTGAAACCACTAAAATTTTGAGCTAAAATAAATATTTCCTCCTTAATTTGTGCATATCATATGTTTTGTCTCAGCAACAAGAAAATGTCTAAGGCAGTATATGGGCTCAGGAGAAGTAGGGTCCTTGCTATGACTATTACCTAATCATGGGGTTTAGAAGCTTTTAAAACAGGTTTATGGTAGGAGTTTGGAAAGTGTTATAAATGATGGCCAGAGCATCCCTAAAAGGCTATCAGCCAAGTGAGATGACCAATTCTGGTCAAAGCTCAAAAGACAAGAATGTGATAGAAATGCAGAGGGTAAAGGCCAGGCTCAGGAGGTTTCACTCGGGAACAAGGATGCCACTGGCAGTTGAACTTGAGATTATGTGGGTGGTTTTTTTTATCTTTACTAAATTTATTGGTGCATATTAGGTATACATCAGCTACATTCATCAGTGGGCTCTTGTACCTATGCATGATTTATCAGGTTCTTATTTTTCCCCATTCCTCAGCCTTCCCCTCAGCCTCTCCACCCTTCCCTATTTTACAAAGACCTTTGTTTGAGGAACAACTGGTAGTTTTTTCCCACATTGCAGTTTATCTCTTAGCTTTGCTTGTGATTTCCCTGGCAGTGCAGAAGCTTTTTAAAAAGATGAGGTCCCAATTGGTGATTCTTTTTGCCAGTTTCAGTGCTACTGAGGATTTGTTCATAAAGTCTTTTCCTATGCCAATACCTTCAAGAGTTCTACCTAATTTATCTTCCAGCAAGGTTAGTGTTTCTATTTTAATATTTATATCTTTAATCCACTTGGATTTTAGTTTAGTGCATGGTGACAGATATGAGTCTAGTTTTAATCTCTGACAAGTTAAAAGCCATTTCTTCCAACACCATTTATTAAAGAAGCTATCTTTGGCACCTTTGTCAAAGATGAGGTAGTCCAGTGTGTCAGGAAATGTTTCTGCATCTTCAAATCTATTCCATGGATCCTTGGATCTTTTTTTTTGCCAGTACCATGATGTTTTTATCACAGTGGCTTTGTAGTATAGTTTCAAATTGGGGATGGTAATATCCCTGCCATGTCTCTGTCACCTAGAATTGCTTTTGCTATTCTAGGTCTCTGATTTCAAACTAATTTTTGGATTGTTTTCTCTAGTTTTATGAAATGAACTGTTGGGATTTCAATAGGGATTGCATTGAATCTGTACAGCAGTTTCAGAAGTATGGCCATTTTCACTATATTGATTCTTCCTACACAGGAAAATGTTTTTCCATTTTTTTTAATATGCTGTTCAATCTCTTTTTTAGAGTACAGAGGTCTTTTGTGTCTTTTGTTAGATTTATTCCTAGATATTTCTTTTTTTTTTGGATGCTATTGTGAAAGGGATTATGTGTTTAAATTTGGGCAGAAAACTTATCTATATTTTGCCCATGGTCTAAGACTTCAAGGAGACTAAGATTGAGGGTAGTGGATTGATCCTTCTGTTGGAGAAAATTTTAAATCATTCCAGTGTTCAGGCTGTTTCATGAGTATTTCTGGCTGCTTCCAGCCAGGTTTATAGTAAGAATCATAAGAAAAAAGCCCATATGAAAAGCTTGTAGTGTCAATGGAAAGCACCTGCAAAGTGGGGGCAAGATAAATCATAGTTGCTAGAAAGATTTGCTTCAATAGCAAGAAATTTGGATTAGGGTAATAAGAAACATACCTTAAGGGCATCTCAAGAATAAGTAATCCCATACCCTTCAATGGCTTCATGGTGTGCAAAAGTAAAGATAAATTCATTTCAAAGGCTTTGCTTTTGGAAGAAGGAATCAGGGGACACTGATGGAAAGAGCAGTCTAGGGAATTCCTTTCTGAAGGTTTAAATTACCGTGCTCTGCCTTGTGGGCCCTGATAGGCCTCAGAAACCATGATCAATGGGGGACTAAATACTGCTCATTCTGGTGGTAGAGTTTGGCATCATCTATGAGGTCATAATTTTACAGTCATGCAGAATTTAAGAACAGTGTGGTAGACAAAATTTCTCTTCATATGTTGCAAGAAAGCTTAAAAGGACAGGCAATGTTCTCCTGAAAGATCAGCGCATGATGCTATGAGACTGAGCTGAATGTGCAGTGGAGAACTCAGAAACTGTGGAATATAGGAATTAAAAACATCTGTTAAAAAAGCTGCAGGGATCAAGTAGCATTCTTTATGAACAGATAATTCACACTGTGTAAAAATAAGAACTTCAATATGATTATTATTTGGTAGGAGATAATTTGGATGATTAATAAGCAATAATTTTAATAGTATGCACATCTAAGGAGGATTAGTATGTAATAAGACTGGTAAGCATATCAAAAATGACCTCATTATGACCTCACCAGTTATATCTTTGTCCAGAAATAGGTCAGGTTTTTATGATTCTGCATTACTTTCAGACTCTTTCCTTCATGGACACACATCAACACACACATTCTCATGCCTACAAAAAAATGTACACAATTTGTTTGAGATGTCTGTCACTCAATGAGAGCATTTTTTATAGTAATGTACTAATTCACACAGCATCATGCCTACATATTTATCCCTGAGAGTGGTTACTCCAGTGTGTCAGCCTCATTAAAAACCCAGATTCTTTGTAAGTTTCAGTTTTGGGTCATGTCGCTAGCAAAAATGATGGGACCTCAGATTTACTGTCCCCATAATTATATTAGAAATTGTGCTTCCAGATAACATAGCAGGTATTCAAAGGAAAGGGAAAACTGCCTTCCACAACTCCTTTGCAGAGTAAGGGAAACATATTTATAGGCACATCCCCCACTTCAGAATTACTTCTCATTTTCTTAATTGAAATGGCATAAAATACACATTCCAGACAAAGTAGAGTAAAAGAAATAAAGTCACCATTGCTTAATGAAGAGTGTGTACATGGAAATGCAGTGGGATTATGGGAATAAAATTCATTTTGTATTGAAAATAAAAGTGTCACTGTAAGAAATTTCCTATAATATTTGAAAACATTAAGAATTTTTACACAATATTGTACTTTCTTTTGGACAAAATGAAAGGGTTTCTTCTTCAAGGCACAGGATGCAGCTAAGTGGTAGATTACTAGGCACAACAGAACAGTATTTCCCTATCACTAGAAAAAAAAATTAAAGTATAAGTGATAATTAAAGGAAAAGGGAGTAAAGAAGGGAGAGAAAGAAGTGCTCTAGAACAAAAGACAAGAGCTCTACCCTCTATGAAAACATTAAAGCTCCAGTCTTTGTATTTTTAACCAGAGTAATCTTTTTTTAAGTTTGATTTCATCAGATGAACCTGCTCTCTGATATTTTCTATGTAGAAAAGTAGAGCTTTCATGTAAATTTCAATAATATAATATTTTAAAAATAAACAGTAGAGTCTGTTCTACATCTATAAAGTATATATTAAGTCATTTTAATATCTATCTTTCTAGGAAAATGTTAATACTACATTAGAATAAAATTAGGAGATAGACATATATTTCCAGTCTAATTCTTGGTTTGGTTAAAGTGATTTCAAAAAATCCTAGAATATATTTCTCTGCATGTAGCTTAAATATATTCCCTATGTTCATATCTGTTTTAAATATCATCTACATGTCCCTGAAATATGCATCACATAGAATTATAAGTTTTATGTACACACATGTACACACACATTAATTATGCGTCCTAAACAAATATCTTAACAGTTATTCCATGAATTTGATCATTTTATGATAATATCAATTTTACTGTCCTTTTACTAGCAATAAAACATGTTTCACACTACATAAAACCTATTGACAATTAGATTTTTGAAAGTAAAATATGGTATAGAGATAAATATAAATTATCACATATCCTGTTTGTTTTTGTTACATTTTATGTCTTAGACACATTTTCTAATGAAATATTCAAAATCCTCTTCATTTTCTTACACAAACTGTCAGAACCTACCTGTCTCCTAGTAAGTTCACTTAGCAAAGTTTTATGGAAGAAACTGCCAGAAGAAATGAGCTTGGGATCAGAAACAAACCCTACTTCTCATGACACCACACAGAATATAAGCCTTGGTGCCCTTCCAGGCTTTTCCCTAAGTCTTCAGAAAGGACACTTGGGATGCCCATTTTATCACTGTGATTAAGAGCCTTGATTTAAAACTACATTTAATACAAAGGAAAATATTAGAGAGCAGGTTCATCTGATGAAAATCAAACTTAAATAAAATGAAGATTACTCTGGTTAAATAATACAAAGACTGGAGCTTTAATGTTTTCATAGAGGGTAGAGCTCTTGACTTTTGTTCTATAACACTCCTTTCTCTCCCTTCATTCCTCCCTTCCTCCGTTTTTTTCCTCACTTATACTTTAAACATGCTTTTTCTAGTGATTGGGATTTAGTATGGGGCCTAGTAATCTGCCACTTAGCTATATCCTGTGCCTTTCTTTATCTTTTAAAACTGTGGAAAGAACCTGTCATTTTGTCCAAAAGAAAAATACAATATTGCCTAAAACTTCTCAATGTCCAAAAATGTTTGAAAAAAAAAATTTGGAAGCAGAAGTTATTGCTTTGCTCACAAGATGTTCACAAATGTGAGGCATGCATGAGGATTTCACTCAAAATTTATTGATCTTATATTTGCTGACAAGTGTTCAAAAATATACACTTGAAAAGTGTAATATTTCAATTTCAAGGACCAAATGTTATAAAATTAAAAATTTTTAAAATATTTCAGTTGAGATCTATGTATAAAAGTAGAACTTTCATTTAAGTTTCAATAATAGAAGGCCTAAACTTTAGCAGATTTGCAATATTTGTTATCTAGTTAGAAATGTAAGATTCCTCTCTTTTCTAGGAAAGTCCTTGTCTTCATAAAATGGCAAAGCAAAAATTGCTAGTTTTGCATTCTTGAGGTGATGATAATGTACAATAAAAAATAAGACTCTAATGCTCATTTATCATTTATGATGACAGATTGAGAGCAGCTCAAAGCACGGAGCTGACAAATCCACCTAGGATGATGTACAGCACAAACCAGAATGATCCGAAAGCACATGAACGTTATAGTAATGTACAATGACCACCACTGATCTGATGTGCAAGATGCTTTTGATAATATGTGGGGAAAAGGGATAGTTAAAAGTAAGAGTTTATATGTGTTCACTTAAGATCACATGATATTAAACTCAATACAGAGACCTACTGATTTTACATTGTAAGAAACAATTTCAATTTCTTATAAATATATGCAAACATCCCTCTTACTTGGCAAATATAATGTGAAATGACAATAGTACCAGATTAAAAATAGAGGAGATAATTGTTTAAAAAAGACTACCTTAAAGGCAATCTTACTTTCTTACTTATTAACTCAGACAAGGTTGAGTTTTAGAAATAGGAAACAGGTGGTAAAGAATTATGGCCAATTAAAGTACTCATACATCCAAAACAAGTAGATGTTACAGGAAACTCTCCTTCTTCTAAAGTAGAAAATTTCTACTAGGTCATTTCATCCATTATGTCATTTTTACTTTTTGTATTAAAATCACATAATCATTTACTTTTAGATCTTAAAGATAAGTAAGTTTAGCATCTACATGCCAAATATAATATTAAATGTTTGGTTCATATTTAATTATCTTAATTTTTTGTATGGATGTGTGGCATTGGGGATCAATCCCAGGACCTCCCACATGCTGTGCAATGGTCCTCCAGCTCAGGAATGCCAATTTTAGGCTGGAGATTTAGCTCAGTGGTTCGGCCACCTGGCTCACAAGTGCAAAGTCCCAAGTTCGATCCCCGGTACCAAATGAAAGAAATGCAATCTCATTGTAGCCTCAGAAGAGGAAACTAAGGACACAATATTTTAGCACATGGTGATGTCAAAATAAATAAAGATTTTAGCAATATTAACATCAGAATAAATAGTTTATTTTCAGGCAAAAGTATTCTTCAATTGAGCACTTTTCCTGGTCTGACCTGACTTCTGAAAATTTACAAAATCAACTTCTATTTCAAATGTAGCAGGCATTTGTTTTCCTCTCCCATTGTTTGGATTGTCTCATGTTAATCTATAACTGATTCCTGTCTAACACCCTTTTTCCCCATTTTCTTACAAATACATGATTCTTTTCTTTTTTTGGTACCGGGGATTGAACTTGGGTCTTTGTGCTTGCAAGGCAGGCCACCAAATCGCTGAGCGAAATCCCCGGCACAAATACATAACTCTTAGGAGTGGTCTCATCCCATTCTTCACATGCTCTCTGTACATTGTTTCACCTAGTACAACCTGACTTTGCTATCTTTCTCCAAAAGCAGTAAATTCCTTTTTTTTACTTATTGAGTGTATTGGTACAGTTTAGGTATACAGTACAGTTACATTCATTATTGGGATCTTGTACCTTTACATGACAGGTCTTGGTTCTCATTTTTTCCCTTGTCCCTGCCCTCCCTTCACCCCCTCCTCCCATCCCCCTTTACAAACACTTAAATGCAGAAAATTCCTAACAATTAAATACACTGATGATAATTATTTAGTAGTCTTGATCACATAATCTTAAAATAATCTATAAATTATCTGCTTTCTGTAACTCATATTGTGGCTCAAAATCCATCACACCCACATTTCTATCCAATAGAGGCTGCCCAAATAACCCAATGTCCAGGTTTAGGCACTGTTAAGTCTGAGCCAACCAAGAAATCAGCTAATGATATTGTGATATAGTGAGAAATATGTATGTAGTCTCTGTTCCAATTTCCTGGCCCATAGTTCCTCAAACACTTGGAATCTCTGAGGTGAGATTTCTATTTAGACTCTAACAAGAAGACTAATGATTAGAATTTAAAGCTGCCACAGATACTCTCAGAATGAAGGCTACTTATCAAGGCAATCAACAATATGATTAAAGTTGGATTTTCAGCCTAATTGGGCTGAGCTCTGAGAAGAAATGGCTACAGATGGAGTTGATCATCACTGGCCAATGATTTAGTCAAACACGTCTCTAAGGCTGTTTTTACACAAACCCAAAGGTTAGGGCTTGGAGAGCTCCTGTCTAGATTACTGAACAGGTAGAATGTGAAGAACTTGGAAGGCAGGAGAACTATGTAATCCTTGCCTCACACCGTGCCATATTACCTATCTGATAATTTATTTGTTAATCGAAAATAGACTTTATAGTAACTATATATATAGTAAGGTAACCATAGTCAATAGTTTGGTAAACTCCATTAGGAAATTAACCTAGAAGGGAATGATGGGAATATTTAATTAAACAGTATACAACTCAGACAGAGCCTGTGAGTTACCTGGAAACCTACTACTAGTGGGCAACTGAAGGGAGAGTTACTCTAGTAGGATATGTGTGTGTGTGTGTGTGTGTGTGTGTGTGTGTGTGTGCATGGCATGCATGTGAATGTTCATTCGTTTGCATATATAGAAGCATACAAGCCAAATCAAAGCATCCCCACTGGCTTTATCAAGAGCATGGGATTAAGAATTGAGAGAACTTTGAAGATATGTATTTTGGTGATTTGATTTTATAACCTATAAAAGAAAATTTGGGGCCAAAAACTCAGACATATCCATTCAAAAAGAAAAATGCTAAATACATATAGATTATTTTGGCCATAACTTCATCTAGATATAAGAATACTAACAGAAGGATATAGTATTCAATACCAGTGGGATCATAGGCAGGAAGGACCTTTGAAAGGTGGTTAGCTCATGGGAATGTATGATGACTTCCTGGGGACTGACTGGAAGAGGTGACTCACTAGTGCTAAGGCCCAAAAGTGTTTCTCTTCTTCCTGATTCTCTCTCCCTCTCTCCCTCCTTTCCCCCCTTTCCTCCCATCCTCTGCCCCTTGTCCCTCTCTCTTTCTTTTCCCACATCCATGCCATGAACAGCTTACCTTGACTATGCTCCTCTACGATGCTGTCCTGTATTGGAGTGTGCAGACTATGGGCTGAGACTTCCACAAACTGTGAGCAAAAATAAAACTCTCTTTAAGTTTCAGGTGTCAGATATTGGTTCTCAGAAAGGAGAAAAATAACTAAGACAGGAAAAATTAAGCTTAATAAAAATAAGCATACTGGATATAAAACAGTCTGTAGTTTTCACCACTTACTAAATGGAATAATATAACTGTAATTCTGTTACTTTTCTTTAAAAATGATTTTAAAATCAAATTTTCAAGTAAGTTTTTAAAATATCTTTATTTTATTTATTTATTTATTTTTATTTTTTTGGTACCAGGGATGGAACTTGAGTCCTTGCTCTTGTAAGGCAGGTGGCAGAACCACTGAGCTAAATCCCCGGCCCTAAAATATTTTTTTAACAAAGTACCCTAAATGATAGTATCCAAATTGAAGTTTAATTGTTTCATTTTAGGTGAGCATTTATATAAGCAATAAATCACAAATTTTAATTTTATAAAATTTTGAGATTAGAGCTCAAATCACAGTGATATGAAATTTATTACAATCATAAATGATCAATATTAGTGATTACTTCATTAAATTTAAAATATCAATTCTAATTTAGTGATAAAAGCTTATATTTGAGCATGACAATTAATTAAAGGTGTTAAACTATTAAGTTTAGAATATAATCAAACAAGATGAAAAAAACAGATGTTTTATTCAGTAACTGCAACATGATCAATTCTGTGAGGTCTTGTTTCCTCATGAAGAAATATTTTATAGCTCAAAAAGTTGTTCAACATACTAAATGACATAATAGATGCTTAGCACAAGATGAATATGTTTAATACTCATGAAGTGATTTTCCTAATAGCAATAGTGCTAAGACCATGAGATATACAGAAAACAGATGAAAAATGAAAGCTCTCTTTACTGTTTTATGAAGGATGAATTAATAAAGTGAAATCTGACAACACAATTTTCAACCTGATATATTCTGTTTCATTCCTTTTTAACTCGGTGCTTTTATCCCTTTGATAAACTCCTGGTGTTTTTACTAAGGGTGTTACCACTGTATTTAATTGGCTTTAAAACTGCTAAATGCCTATTGGGACATCATTTTGTTGATGAGATAAGTTGCAATCTTAATGTGGCCTTAATCACCTTCTTCTTTAAAAAGCTTCACATATCCTTTAGCCTTGTTGTTGTGACATTGGACAATTACTTGAAAAGGACATGAGAAGATGAATATTGATGCCAATTAACCCTGGATTGGGGTGATTTGTTTACAAATGTGTTAGAAAAGAAAAATATCTGGTTTTAACAGCAGAATATTTCCAAGTTGCCAAATGTCTCTTTATTGCATTACTAATTCATTTTACAAATATGTAGTATTTCGTTTTATTCTTAGCATTTCAGTTAAAGGGGACAATGGAACATTAAATAAGAAATTAAATTAGCAAAATGACAAATTCTTACAAATGCCATAAGTTAATCATACCAACCTAAATGAGAATAAAGTGGTGAGTCCTTAGAAAATTTGGGAAAGTGCTTTCAGAAAAACTGCTGTTTAAGCTGGGATCTGTAGGACCATAAACCTAAAGAAGGGTGGCAAGAGCGTCAGACACGACCAGAACATGGCAGAGAAATTTCCTGCTGTGGAAAAGCATTTGGTACTAGGTAAAATTTAAGTCTAGCAAGATAGTAATGTAGAAAAGAAGGGGCTGAAAGAAACTGAAGCAAAACATGAAGTAGGGTCTTAAGTTCAACAAGAAGATATTGGAGAATTTTAAGTAATTAATTTATTTAAATAAAAAAAAAACTGGTTGTCCTGTGAAATAATAACTAAAAAATGTCAAGATTGCTGTCAGGAAATCACTTTTGGAGTCTTTTGCTCTAATCAAACCAAGATATCATGTAGCTCCCCTCTCTGCAGGAGATTATGCATCTTTCTATAAATGCATGAATGTACTTACTTGGCCTATAGCATGACAGAGTAAATGAAAAACTAACTATACCCTGGAAAAGCTTCCAATTATCACTGGCTCCAGCTATGTCTTAAGTAGTGAAAGAATATTTTAAGATTCTTTGTCTACATCCTTATTTTTATTTCGAGGAAATTTGCTTTCCAGAGTAGGAACAAGCCAAATCAAGGTTTACCTTGACCCAAATTCATAGGTAGGGATATAAATCTCTAGGAATGTGTTCTTATGCAAAATCATTAACTTTATTTATTGCTTGACTTTATGTTTTCTGTCCTGGTTAATTTAAAATACAATTTTCTATTAAGTTCTTGCTTCCCGCTATTCCCCTCACCCTCTTAGGAAACCTGGATTCTTGCCATGAATTACAAAATATTTTGGATTTTTCACTTAAGTTAAAAATGTGAAATGTGGGTTCTAATGGTGCATATTACTTGTGTGACACTGGAATTGTTAGCTAATTTCTCTAAGCAGGCATTCTCTTCTTTTTTTTTTTTATTGAGTTTATTGGTACATTTAGGGATACAGTACAGTTACATTCATTGTTGGGATCATGTACCTTTACATGGCAAGTCTTGATTCTCATTTTTTCCCCTTACCTCTGCCCTCCCTTCACCCCCTCCTCCCCTCCCCATCTACAAACACTTTATTTTCATCTTTTCATTCTCTCACATTTTTTTCTTTTCCCTTTTTGTTCTTCCCCTACGTATCACACCTTCCCTAC
>NW_022900924.1:28559733-28565215 GCF_012274545.1 Fukomys damarensis
GGCTCCCGCGCAGGCCGGGAGCTCGCGCACACACCGCCGGTGATCGCAGGCAGGCAGGCAGGCCTCTCTAAGCAGGCATTCTCTTCTTTGTTACATATTAGGTGGTTAAAGAAATATAGTATTGATTTTTATTATTTTAAATAAAAACAACATATTCCATCCCACCTTAAAGCATTATGAATATATATCTATTCATAGATATATATTCATATATTCATATATTCATTATGAATATATATATATATATATATACATATATATGAAAGCTTTTTGAAGAACAAGTATTTTATATTAACACTTCATTTGTTCCATCGATAGTCATCTGTGACCCTGGATTGTGTGGGGCTCAGGAGATAACAATGAGCAGCAATCAGCTCCTGGTCCTCAACACTACACAGTCCAGCAATGTTCTTGAAAGGAAGGCATCAGCTGGGAAAACATGGACATTTTCCTTCCAAAGCAGGAAAGGGTGGTCCCTTAGAGGAGACGAGTACTGAAGGTAGAGGAAAGGAAGCCAGTATGAAAGCCAAAGATCTCTGAAGAAAGGTGAAGAAGCTATTGCCAGCAAGTTCTACTTTGGCAGGCAGAAGATAAGCAAATGGTGAGATTAGAACATATTCATCCAGTTACATTTCATTCAGATGTTCCTAATCATACCTTCCTGAAATTGGCTGTATTTTTACATCAATTTCATAGATGAGAAGATTTTGGAATCAACAAGCAAGGACATGACAGAATTATAAATCAGATTCTAGCATGAAGATACCTAAAGAATATTTTTTATTTTACTCTTTATACAATTTTGTCTTTTTATTTGTATTTTAAAACCTACTTTGTATCTGATACTTAGGAGAGAAGTTTTATTCACCAAATGTGATTAATCATGTCTACACATAATCTTTTACCTATTTAGCATTAAACTTATAGGAAGTGCTTTTCTTGTTAGTTGATGTTTCTTGAGACCAAGTTGGATGGATATCCACTAAATCTTTCACTATTTAGATAACACCATAAAAATGGATGAGATTGCTGCAATACCATTTGTCTGTATTACCTCGTGCTAACATTGTATTTTCAGTCTGTTCTTCTGAAAGATACTCTATATCCGCTCTAATGGTTGCTAGCACTTCCTAGATAAATCCCATCTTCATTCTGGAAAACAAAGAGTGGGCTTCCACAGGAATTCTCTGATTCATTGATTATTTTGAATGGGGAGTAAAACAATGTAAAGCAGCTCCTGTTCCTCTTGATTTTCTCTTTGCTAGCGTGGCTTGTAAATTCTCATGCCTCTGTGCCACAACGTTAGGGGAAGAAATGAGCTAAACAAGGGTTCTCAAGTCTAAAATGACTTTTGTATTTTGTGGAATTGTTACTCACCTTCTGAAACGCTGTTTACAATGTGATTATGAGTTAAATTATCATCACCATTGCCACTCTTTCTATCCTTCTATAGAAATAAAAAATCCATAAGTCATCTTCTCTATGAGAAGTCAAAGGAGCACCAGGGCAAATGCAGCTCCCTGGAGCCATTTGAACAATGACTATAAAAATAACATCTGGTTCTTGTTTTCATGCTAAATGTATTTTTTAATTCACTGCAGGGGACACTACTGCCAGTAGTCAGTGTAATTTATCTGAATCTTTAATACTCAATGTTTTATTCAGGAACAGAAATATATTTGCTTTCTAAAGAGCATCAAGAGTAAATGTTAAGGGATTCTTTTTAATATTGTAGGATTATGAGCAGGTATTGAAGCAATCGATTGAGAATGTATAACTATCCATCACTGCCATCATTAAATGAAATTGCCTTCTGCCACATAAAAGGGGCTTGAATGCATATATGTGTGTGTGTGTGTGTGTGTGTGTACAGTGTATATGTGGATAGTATTTGCTTATAGTATAAAATACACATTACAGATAGTGGCAGATATAAAAATTTTAGAAGTCCTATAATGAAAAAAAAATAAACTCAAGGGATGTAAAGTTTGTGAGAAAAGTATTCACTTCCTACTGAATTTTTTAAAAAGGTGGTTGCTCTTATTTTTTATAGATCTATGATATTTAACAAAAAGGAAGTGGGTTTCAGATATGTTCAAACTTTTCTAGAATTTTAGTCTTTTTTTATAGTATCATTATTCAACAATTTTTTTCCTATCATTTTTCAACACAAAATCTCTTACAGGAAATTTGCCTCCTTACTGCAATTTGAATACTGAGTATTAATCTTAACTCATTGTCTCTTCTGCAATGTTCTATTTTCTTTTCTCTATCGACTCAGTGCATGAAAAATGATTCATTTACTCCTCCATTAAAACAAACAATATATATTAAGCACTTATCCAGGTACAGAAAGACTTGAAAGATAAATATTTCTCTTTGCAGTTAGGTTTGATAAAGAGAAAGTGCTAGTAAGTGTTAAATCAGGAAAGCATGGGCTACAAAGCACTTCATCTGGGAAGAAGACAGAGAGCCTGACAGGAGGGAGCGACATAGGACTTTCAAGTTAGCTATTACATTGGCATCAGAATTCTGTATCTGTTAATTTTTTAAATTCACTATCATATTTTTATTGTTAATTTTCCTTTTGTTATTACTTCTCTATTTAAAAACATTTTTTAGTTCTGTTACACATAATTTATGCTCAATATATTGAAAACTACTGATAAGAAGAAAGGAAAAGGCAAAATCAATCAGGAAATCCACAGTTAACACTTTATGCCATGTATTATTTTCCATGGATATAAATCTATTTGGTTTGTACAAACACAGTGTCCATTTTTGTAAATATTTAACATAATTTTTAACTTAACATTTTACACTTTATCTTGCCAAGAAGCGATTTTTAACAACATTTTATACTGATTTTACAGTTTGATTAATTATACTTCTACATTTAGTTGTATTATTTTGAGAATTTAACTTGGAAAATAATATATCATTTTACACTCAAAAAATAATCATGGATGAAGTAGAGTATTATTTCATATATCTGATGACCATTTGCAAGTCTCTTTTGAAAAAGTGAATGAATAGTTTGGAATGCCTCAATTTTGAAAATACTGGATACAGTGATACCTAAGATTAAACAGATTTCTTCCTAACAGAAAATTAAGTAAAATAATGTTCCATTTGCCAACAAGAAACAAGTTACATTGAAATGCAAAGTTTCTGTGGAAATGTTAATGACTAAATATGCCTGAACAAACAAAGGAACATTTGAATAAAATTCAATAACAAAGAGAAAAATTGAGAAATTTATCAAGCAATTATTTTATAAAAAGTGTTCTTTCTTCTGAGAGTTTTAGCTGTTAACTCTCTCAAATCATTTCAAGATACTATAGAAGCTTTTCAAGAACATAGGAATATCTTAAAATCTATCCAGTTCTGTCCATATAACAAACATAGTTGATTCTAAGAGCAAACATCACAAATAAGTTATATATAAGATAGTTTAGATACAATGTGTGAAATTCAAACAAAAATCAGAAATTGACAAGTACATTAAGTAAGGGAGCTCCAGAGAACTGCTGAACAACAAAGAAAAAAAAATTCAAGGATGCATTTCAAAATCAACATTAACTAGTAGTTTTCTCCTGTGATGATATAAGAATAAGATGTTAGAAAATTTAATAACATATCACACACTTTAAAAGGTATTAATAACAAAACAATAGTATTTTCATCACCCGAGAGGCATTAAAAGGTAAGTTACCTTATTTCAGGATTTATGGCTGAGAAAAATATTTTAATTAGAATTTGAAATACACATTTGACATTGTATAGAAACTGTGATAAATAATTCAAACAAAGTTAACAATTAAATTAGAAGTATTTTATGCTGGGCGTGGTGGCGCATGCCTGTAATCCCAGCACTTGGGAGGCTGAGGCAAGAAGATCGCTGTGAGTTCGAGACCAACCTGGGCTACATAGTGATTTCCAGGTCAGTCTCAACTACATAGTGAGACCCTGTCTCAAAAAAACCACAAAAAAAAAAAAAAAAAAAGTTAGAGGTATTTTACCTTGTAAAATAAGATATAAAACAGAAATATACAATAAAATCATTAGCTGGAAGGAAATCAAATTAGTTCTGTATAGTCTGAACATCTTTAAGCTACAATTACTCATATATGCCATTATTCTATACATACAATTAAAAACTCTTGGTTATTTTTTAAATTTTTTTGGTTAATTTTTTAAATCATGAGGATTAAAAAGAAAGTAAAGCATTAGTAGACACACATAATCTGAGTACTTTGAAACCATTTAGTTGAATATCTTACTCACATTTTTAAAATGTCATTCCAAAATAATTTCATTGAAAGCAAAACTATATGTAATATCCCGATTAAAGGAAACATATATAACCAAAAGAAAATGAATACCACACTATTTTAATAGCTAAAAGAATTTTTTAAATTGAGTTTATTGGTACACTTTAAGTATACAGTACAGTTACATTCATTATTGGGATCCTGTACCTTTACATGACAGGTCTTGGTTCTTATTTTTTCCCCTTTTCCCTGCCCTCCCTTCACCCCCTCTTTCCCTCCCCGTTTACAAACACTTTATTTCTATTTTTTTCAATTTTCTCATATTTTTTTCTTTTCCTTTATTACCTTTCCCCTACCCTTCCCACTTTCCCTACACCTTTAGCCCTTTTCTTCCTATTTCACACAGTCAATTATATCATTAGGATCTTATGTACTATTATAGCTTTTTACACCAGAGAAACTATTCGGTATTTACACATGTGCAACTTATTTATTTCACTTAGGAGTATATCCTCAATATGTATCCATTTTCCTATGAATGAATATAACTTCTTATTCTTTATGGCTGAGTAGTATTCAGCTAAAAGAAATTTTAATTAGGGCAGGGGATTTAGCTCAGTGGTTCCACTACCTGCCTTGCAAGCATGAGGACTAGAGTTCTAACACCAGTACAAAAAAGAAAAAAGAAAGAAAAAGAAAATTTTAATTAGATTAGATTACTATTCTCAAAAAATAATATTTTACAGTAAAAAATTTAAAATATAAAATTTCTTTCAATATTATTCTAATGGAGAATTGCAAAAGATTTTGTTTTAGAAACAGATAAACCAAGAATCTGGGATATTTATTTTAACATGCAATAAAATTATACTTCTAACTGTATGAAATAAACTCCTAAAAATACAGGAGATAATGAGTTCTTCCGAATATATACACTATATGCCCACATAATAGTATATCAGTGAAGAAGAGAAAGAGTAATGAAAAAAATATCAGCAAAATATCATTTTACTATATAATAAGAATATTAAAAGTGGCATCATAAATCGATGAATAGGGAAAAGATGGCATTTATTATGGTGGAATGATTAAAAGAAAATTAGAGTCTTAGAAAATCATTGTACATCTCTCACTATATGCCAAATAAACTCCTTAACTGTATGATCTTCACAATAAAATCATCAAGCAATGGATCATTTGTCTCATAT
>NW_022900924.1:28565225-28658328 GCF_012274545.1 Fukomys damarensis
ATATATTGTAAGACTTGAATAAGCTAAAGTGACTCCATGCTAATAGGCCAGACTCTGCTTCTTCATATGCTAATTGCTAATTTGGCTAACAGCCCGCCCAGGGGCAAATGGTATGACAAAAGGTGACCATAGAGCATTTCCCCCTTGAGATAAGCAATGTGTCTGGAATCTTGTCCTCTGGTAGTTCTGTGAATGCCCTGACTTTTTTGTTTAGAAAAACCCTATAAAAAGACCTCAGCCCCTGAGCAGTTGTCTCTCTGAGCTACCTGGCTCTGGGAGTTCCATCTGGCCAGACTACTAACAGTCTATTTACCATCTAGCCTGATGTGTTCCCCTCCTAGGTTTCTCTGTCGCGCTCCTGGAGCCTCTCTGGGCATTAGGGCCCAGCATCGTGGAGGCCTTTTTGGCTGTTCATGCTCTGTGGAGTGGAGGTGAGATTTTAAGTCTTACAGTATGTGCAATACAAATGAGAGTAAAAGTAAACATTAAAAAGGAATAACAAATAAGTTATTAAATTCTCAGGTGCTAAATACAAAAATGTCAAATACAAAATGCCTAGACCCAACAGCTGAAGTCCTTGTCACTACTCTAAACATTGAAGAGCTTCCTGCAGAAGCCAGGCAGTCAGACAGAACCTTACAAGGCCTGCAGCTCAGTCTTGCAGATCAGCAAACAAGAAACTGATAACTGAAGGTGAACGCAATTTATCAATTTCTTAAACGAGACTGGCCACATTCACAATATAGAAATAATAACATGTTACATCAATAGGCACACAAAATAATGACTTCTCTGGCTATTATGAAATAGCTCATGCTGTATTAATTTTTCTTTTAAAAAGACAGAAAGACATAAAAATTTAAATATCTCGAAAAGTGTTGGAAATTGCAAGAGTAGCTGTAGCTTAACATGAGGATCACTAAAATGACAGGACAGCATGAGGACAAGTGCCCAGGAAAAGTTTTCCACTGAGTTATAGAGTAGACAAGAGAGCTTTAGGTAACTCATAGAGCTGGAAAGAAGATAATTAGCATTTGCGGTACTAGAGCAACCTGAAGTTGAAGCCAGAAAATACTAGATAAATTGTAGGTTCAAAAAAGTCAGCTCATCACTTTCCTACACAGGACATTTGTAGAACAAGACACACAAGCCAAGAAGATGAAAAATGAGGGTAATTTAACTGAAAAACAGAGCATGACTTCCGTTTTGTATTGCTTGGGTCTCAAATGTTACAGTATGGTTGGCATCAATGAGCAGGTACCTTAGGAAATCCTTAGGCTCTCAGTTTGAAACTCTATGGAGCTCTGTATAAGGAATGTAAAGTTAAATGAAAACCAATTTTTACCTGTAATCCTGTCAAAATCCATGAAGTTCCTGAGTAGACTGGGATGCTGTGTTTCTATCAAAAAACAGGATGGGTTGTTCTATTCCCATAGATGTCATTATCTAGAGTGTCATCATCTTTTCACACAAAGTGTCTGGACTTTAAGCAAAATTTGACAAGAACACTTGGTGATGTGTTTCAGAAATGGTTTGTCTCCTGAAAAATATCCACACGCTATAAATTTAATCACTGGATTAGTGCTGTTGAGGTGGTAGAACCCTGAACAGCCTGGTCTAGTAAAATGCCATAAGGTTGTGAAGAATTCACCCTCATAAATGGGCTAATGATATTTCATGAGACTCACTCAGGACTTATGGGACTTGGTTAGTCCTGGTAAGCACACATTGTTATAAAGTAAAGATATCCTATATACTTCATTCTGTATATGGCAGTATACATTACTCCATTTCTCCACTATATTGCTATATACTTAGGTGTTCCCCACCAGGATACTAGCATCGTACACTTTGGACTATTCAGGGAAAATAATCATGATCCAAATCAGCCTCTTCTTTATGTTACTTATCCTCATGTATTTTTGTTACACCTACAAAAAAAGGAATAAAAGCCAAGAATGGAAGTAAAACAAAATATAATAGAAAAAAGTGTAGATGATGAAGATTTTTGAAAATAAGTCAAGAAAAATTTTAAAATAAGCATATTTTAGACAATTTAGAAAACTGTTTCAAGAAATAAGTTTTTACCAAAGAGATACAATTAATAAAACAATAAAGTATAAAATTTTATATAGTAATTGAGCTTTAGAACTAAATTCAATAAAGCCCAAATATTATTAATTTGTACTACAAAAGTTCATAGGATATAACCAGATTTAAGTCTAAAGAGAAAATAATAAAAGCTATACATAAAAATATAAGATATATCATAAATATAGTTTTAGTAACAGAAGAGGAAAAAATAAACAGAACATGAGAACCAAGACCTGTCATGTAAAGGTACAAGATCCCAATAATGAACAAAAGCAGTTTTTAAAGAGATAATGGCCTCAAAATTCCATATCTGCTATTAGACACCAAACTACAGATATAAGTAGCTCAAGACATGTAAGCAGTAAATATATGAAGAAAATTCACTGAGCTACATCATAATATAACTGACCAAGGATAGCAATGGCAAGGGATCATCTTTTAAAAATATGAAAAGTAGTGGGAGAAATAATATATTACAGCAAGGCAGAAATAAGACTAAAAGTGAATTTGCAACATAAATGTCTATCAAAAGATAGTCAATTTATGATTACAATGCACTGTAGAGAAAGCAAATTTCCCAGCCAGCCATATACCATATTTTATACCTAGCAAAACTATTGTTTGAAACTTAAAGCAAATTCAAGCAATATAAGTGCAACATAAACTGAAAAGGTTACTCTACTAGTCATACAAAACTACAAGACATATCATGGTAAAAATTATTCATCAAATAGTAGAAAATAATAGTAAAAATGAAAAAGTGTGAAAGTGATGAAAGAAGTAAATATGGAATAAACAAATAAAGAATATCTCATTAATTAATTCTCTTTATAAATGTTTCATACCTGCTACTTTAACAATTATGAGTTCATCTCTATTATAAAAACAGGAAGTGAATGTGTATCAATGCACATTATAAGAAAGGGATGGTGAAGAACACGGGTGGTGTTTTAGGACACAGACTTTACCTATTCTACTTGGGAATGTTGACTAGAAGTAGTCTCTCCTTGAGGAGCAAGCACTTGTCAAATCTCAACTGACACAAATAGCACAACAGAGATGAGAAATGTAAGATATATGACAGTATTGTTGGGAATGTTAGTTGAGAAATCTTTAGATGAGCAACTATTTAAAGAGAAAAATGACCTCACCTATAGTCCTTAAATTTGAGTATTCATCTTTCCAGTCTCTGATTCTTTTCTCTACCTACTACTCTCATATTTTAGTTCATTTCATATGAGTTTTGTTAAAACATTGAGGGGCTAAAAATAAGGATGATAAAATGGATCAAAGTTCAGAATTATATCAGCAACAGTGTGAGAATTATAAGGAAAATTTATTTCAAGTTAATTATGCATTTTATGCTCAAAACCAGAGACATATATTTTAAATCATGAGAAGAACAAACCAAAAAATGTTGTACAGCAATGGTATTGAGAACAGTTGAATGATACATCTATCTGCAAGTAGTTTTATTTTCTGCTTCTTTTCTCCATTATGCTTGCCAAACAGGACCAGCAATAAATGGTAAGTGGAGCAATTTTTCTAAATGAATGCTTAAAATCTTGCCAAATAAAGTAAGATTCTGTTAATTAAAAATTTAATTGTTCTCAAAACTGATTGAGAAAGACAATACTTAACCTTTCTAAAGGAATATGCCAACAACATATTTCTTCCTTAGCAGACCATATACAGATTACTTATTCAATACCTATTGATTATATGTTTTAATCCTTATGCAGATTCAAATGATAACTGTGCATGCAATCAATTATTGCTTGTAGCATCCCTGGGAGCTGATGTTTGAGCTCTGTTTATGTGACTTTCAGTACCATCTAAAAGGTCCTTTACTCTTTCTGTCAATTTCAGAGAAGATGAAGGTTATAGTAATTATCCTTTTGTCTCAACTCATAGTCTTTAACCTCCAGCTCCCTATGCCTACTGCTGAGTGGGCAAAATCTCCCAAAAACTTTCCCTTTTGTACTAAGGATAAGGAAATTCTAACTTAACAAAATCACTCCTTTCATGTGTGTCACAGAAGAATTCAAAACAATCATATTTATAAAGCTATAAAGTACCTTACTCTGTTAGATATTCAGTATTAGAGAAAAATAGCTACAATTTAAATTATACTCAAGCAAAAATACATATTTTATTTTTCTGATCAGTATCTGCTTTATGAAATATTCTTTCCTGTCCCAGAGGATAGAAATGTGCAATCTAGAATGCAGCATAAAACTTTCTTCTCATTCAACTAGTCAGAAAACATGAAAATTATAACCAGTGTTATTGCATTTTTCTTGAAATCTAGGCTCTACTTCTTTGAAATATTTAATGTTAAGTAAGGAGAATACTATTGTAATGTATCACTGCATGTTTACCATAGCCAATAACTGAATAAATGGCTGCATAGATTTCAAAAACAATGCTTTCCTACAACATATATATTCAGATCTCATACAAGATATATACAAGATCGTGTAGTTTTCTTTTTCAAAAGAAATTCTTTCACATTACATTGTACTCTAATGTCATAAAAGCTTTCTTCTTTTTAAGGAAATCTCAAACTCTATTTCAAATACTAAAATGTTCTTCAAACATCTATGGGGAAAACATACAAGTTCATATTTGTTGCCATTTATCTAGTGAAAAGGAGTTCAAATTTCATCACAAATACACTGAAGGACCATCACTATTTCTAAGCCGGGACTGACATGACCTTATCTGTGTTTTAGTGGAATACATTTGCAAGGGAAAGGAGAAAATAGAGATCACAAAATGGGACATAGCAGTGGTTGTTTCAGGTGAAGAATTATGACACGGCAAAGGGCAGGCCAATTAGATTCCAGGCTATGGCAAAGGCTCATGAAAAATGGCAGATTTTCTTGTGAGGAAAACATCACAAACAACACCTAGCTTCTAGATTCTCAGTTTAGTATTTACTAACAGTGAAAAATTAAAGTTTAACATTAACTTTAATAGGATAAGGAATTCAGAAAGCTGAGCATATTTGAGGTAAGAACCTGACTCTGACTATTTTGTATTTGAAGCATCTGTTGGACACCTAGTGAATAGTGACTTGTGAGAAAATGAAAATGTTTATAATTAACGTTTACTCCCTATCACTCAGCATTATACCTCAATTATTGTCCAAGATTGACAAAATATTACACAGCATAAAGTAACAAAATGTACAGTCTAATAGGAAATTTGATAAAATAAGTTAGCATTTTTAATTGTTGGAAGTTTGGACCTCTTCCAAGTTGTTGTAATTATTTTAAAAAAGCATTGAATATTTTAATGGCATAACTTTTTCTTCTTTTAAATACTTTCAGGAATACATACTCCTAGAAGCAAAGTACAGTGATTTACTAAAATGATACATATATTGAAAGTTATTTGTCCAAAATGTTTTTAAAAACTACCATATGTATTTACACTACACATGTGTGTGAAGATATATAAAATACAGATATATAGATAATAAGCATTTGTCTGTATGTGTGTGCTTTTCACATTATCAGCAGAAATGAGAATCATAGTTTCTACTTTAGTAGAACACTGGGGCTTTTATCAGTAGTGACTTTAATATACCTCTGTTGAATATCAAAAGAATCACAGAATTCTGTACAAACAGCAAGACCATTTATTATTTTAAAAAACTTTAACCATTAAAAGGTTTTGGCATATTAAATAAATCTCCCTATGCCGCTAAATAATGTTTATATTACAAAAGACTAAATAGATTTCCAGGAGAAAACATTTCAAGCAACCTTTTACTCAAACAACATACAGCTCATCTTTGCAAAATGATGCGTAAAAAAAGCAAACAAGTGCAAAACAGCAGTATGCTTATTTGAGCTACCGAGAGCCTTATATTTTCCTTTCCTTCTGCATGGACTTCCTCAGAGACAAATTAGCAAAAATCACAGGTGTCCTCTGGGATAAGTGTTCACACTATTCAGAACTCCTTGTGGTTCCTCAAAGGCAGTTTAAGTTTACTGAAAATCCTTCTATGTTGTCAGATTTATAATTGATTTGAGTTTCTAGGTTGCAACTTACGTCTGACAGATTGCTGAAAAATAGATATCCCTTTTACTTAGTTTTAACTCTGAAGAAAAGCCATCAGAAGAAAACATATCCATCCTGGCAAGACCACTACAATTCCATTGGTTGGTTTTAAAAATGGTTTTCCCAATGTTATACACACTGCAAATAAGAGACAGGAAAAAACACGGTATGTATTTCATGCACAAATTACTGCACATACTTCTATCAATTTCTTTTTTATCCTTCTAACTTTGAATTAAAGTTTACTTCCCCAGGGATCATTTTCTGATCATCTCAGGTTGTTTTATTATTTATTACTTGAAAATTTCAGTTCATTTCTTGGTAGTATGAGACACTTTGAAATTGCCCATTTTTTTCTTATAATTTCTGCATCTTCCATTATCTGAAATTTCTTTTATAGCAGGAATATTTCTTTCACAAAACTATTCTAGTTTTCAGGCTAAGTATCAGACAAAAGTAGAAATTCAGAAAATATGTGCTTAATTAACAAATCAAGTAAGTAAACTCATAAGTAAAACTCACAGGAACCCAAAACAAACACCATATATTTATTGTATTTTACATACAAAAATTAAAAAGAGCTACTCATCTGAAAAATTCTGTTTACAATCATGCAATATTTTTCAAAAATGACATTTTCTTAAATTTAAAAGAATTCGAAAATCAAAAGTGATGCTCAACCCTACTTTAAACAAGAAATATACAAGGGAATATATATGATTTCCGAGTAATATAGCGGAATACATTGTCTTCCAAATCACTTTGTGAGAAAAAAAAGTTAGTTACAGAGTTAGTTTGAGAAGAGAACGACAGGAAGTACTCCAGAAGTAAAGAAAAAGGGGGCAGAAAAGCAGAAAAGTATAGAAACACAGAGGGGCAGCACAGAGAAAATGACAAAGGAGTCTGCAATTCCAGCCTCAGCTCTCTAGGGGAATAGAATCTCACATTGCAAGAAGTCGGTAATCCCAGAGAGTACTGGCAGCCACAGTGACAAATAGTAGATTGGCAACCTGTCCTCAAAGAATTCACGGTTATTGCAAGTTGTAAGTCCAGCATGAGAATTTAGCCTAAAAATGACTCCTCCTGCATGGCAGAGTTTGGAGAAGAAATACACTGGTATTCATCTTAACTCAGACTGCTATACCAGTGCACCATTGTGAAAGGGGATGTATTGTTTGAGACTTAGGGTCTCTGTAGACAGCCTACTACACTAAATAGATGGAAGCAAGTCCTGAGGGAGAGTCATATAGAAAGTCAGGATCATTTGTCAGACTCACTGAGAAGCTTACACAGCAGGGAGTCTGGGTAGTGGAAAGCAAAGTAGTCAACAGCAGGATCCTCTGTAGTGGGGAGTGAGATCTGTGGTTTTTTTCTGAAGTAAGTCTGAATTTGTAAGCCTCTAGATCAGCAGATTGCCTGGTTCCCATAGCTATCACCTTCAATAACAAATTCAGTGGTGTGTATGCTTTCCATAATCTGATACTTTGGGAGATGTACTTCTAAATGGGCATTTGTCACATTCTAGGATGTGTGGACATAGAGCCTATGGAGTGGGGCTCCCACCCAACTCCTAGGTCATGAATGTAGTAGGGCCTAGCAGTGGACCCAGATACACAAAACAAAACAAAGAAACAAAATTTAAAATAAAAAAATTCCTGAGTGAGTATAGCTCTAAGGAAAATAACATTATTGACTTGTCCTGCATAGGAGGAAAGGCAGGGTAGGGCTTCACTTTTATACAGCATACAGGATGGAGTACACAAACAGGAACCCTGTGTGAACCACTAAGTCTCTCAAACTTGGTGGATCCCACTATTACAGATCCTTGAAAGAAGTGTTAACAATCCAAGAAGCTCATCATGAAGGAATTTCTTAGCCTTGTTTTTCTTTTTCTTTGTCTCTTCCCTAATTTGTTTTGTTTTTCTTCCCATTTTTGTTTGCTGTTTTTTCTTTTTATGTGATTTCACATCACTTAAATTGATTTTAATCTCATTTCCCCACTCCTCTTGTTCATCTAATTTCCTTTTCTTGTTTCTTACTTTTGTTTTTTTCCATATTACCTTTCTTGACTTTTCCATATTTTATTACTACTATGTTACTATTACTACTACTTTCATACTTTATTAATATTTCACCTTTGTATTGTTATTGCCCTCGTTCTTTGTGATTGTTAGTTTTGGTATAGCTGTTGCTCTCCATTTTTATTATATTCAGTGTCCATTCTGTTTTGGTGATTAGTGTGGCTTCTTTTTCTTTCTCTAACTTGCCCTCAAAAGAAGCTGTCCACCAAGAAGAACCTCAAACAAAAGTAGAAGAGACATCCAGCCCAAATGATGTATAGGTCTCAACTTAGAATTCAAGAACTATGAAGCTCAAGCAATGTAACATCTCCCATGTTCACTTATCAGTAAATGATGGGCAGAGAAATGAACAAAATGCTACATAAAATTAAAAACATTCATTCTTAAAGAAATCAGTGTTTTAAAAGAGGATAAAAATCAACACCTGAATAAAATAAGGAAGACAGTATAAAGACAGAAGGGTACAAAGAAGCAACTGAAGAAAGAGATAGAGATCTTGAAAAAGAACACAAAAAATCTTAGAAATGAGGAGCTTAAATAAGTCAAGTGAAAAACTTAATGGAAACCATCCTCAATAGGAGGACAAGGGTATTCAAAGGTATTCAATTGGAGGAGGGTATTCAAGTAGAAGGCAGAATTTCAAAACTTGAAGAAAAAATTTATGAATTATCACAGAAAATTAAAGAAAAAATAAGAAAAAATATTCAGTAAACTTGGGGCACAATTGGAATACCAAAGTTATGAATTTTCATACAAAAATGTCCCAAAGTACAGGTTACAGGCATAGAAAAAGTACATGGAAAGAATAGTAGGAAAATTCCTAAATCTGGAAAAGGATATGAATATTCAGTACAAGAGGCTTTTAGGATCCCAGATAAGCAAGAGTAGAAAATAATCTCCCCTCATATTATTGCTAAAAATGCCAAGATTATAGAAAAATAAAGTGTATTGGAAATTGCAACAGAGAAATGGCAAGTTATGTATAAGAGGAAACCCATAAGAATAACTGGAGATTTATCCTTGTTCAACAAAAATAGGAGAGCTAGTATGATGTATATCAAACCCTAAAACAGAATAGGACAACCTACATTCCTATATCCAGAAAACCTATCCTTTTGAATTGAAGGGAAAATAAAAACACTCAAAGTTAAGCATAAGAAAAAAAATTCATGACTGTTGGGTTGTCATTGCTTAAGATAATTAAAATAATTCTAGACAGCGAAGAGTTAAATTATATAAACAGGTGAGAATCAGGAAGGAATAAAACACCAGAGAAATTACAAAATAATATGAATTGGCAGATACCCTTCAATAATAATTTGAAAAATGAAAGGAAAGAAATAATAAACAACAAACCCCAAATTAATGAAATAGTGACTAAAAGAAAAATACATATGATCTATGAAATAAAGAATTGGTTCACTGAAAAGACAAATAAGCTTTAGCCAGACTCCCTAAGGGAAGAATGAGAAGACTCAAATCAGTAAAAATCATAGGTAAATGGGGGGCATAATAACACATACCAATAAAGTTAAGAGAATCATCAAAGATTAGTTGGAAAATCTGAAAGAAATGGATAAATTTCTACACATAGGCACCCCAAAATTGAATAAAAAAAGATAAAACTATCAGTAGCAAACACTGAGACTAAAGAATAACTAAAATCCTCATCACCCCCCCACAAAAAACCCTTCAGAAATCAACAGATTTAGTGCTGAATTTTACCAAACCTAAAAACGCACGAAAAATTGATGATTTTGCTCAAATCATTCCATTAAATAGAAAGGGTAGAAGCTATCCAAACTCATTTCTTAAAGCCAATGCAACCCTGATACCAAAATGGGATAAGGAAAAAAAGAAAAAAGTAGAGAAGGGAAAGGGAGGGAAGGGCCGGGAAGGGAACAGAAGGGAAGGGTGAACTATAGAGCAACATTCTCGATTCACGTAGATGCAGAAATCTTTCATGAAATACTTACAAATCAAATTAACAGTTTAAATAGATTATCCTGATGAAGTCAGATTCATTACAAGATTGCAAGAGTAATGCAATAAATGTACTATAACACAAAAGTGGAATCAAAGACAAATTTACATGATCACATCAATTGACACAAAGATTTGACACATTTCAACACTCTTCATGATTAAAAACAACATGATAAAACTAGGTATGCAATGATCTTATCCCAAAACAATAAAGCATATGTGCAATAAGCCCACAACCAACATCAAACTGATTATGGAGAAACTGAAAATATTACCCTAAAATCATAAATGCAAACAAATGAACCCAATATCAAAATTCCTGTTCAACGTAGTGCTTACAGTTTTACTTGGAACAATCAAGCAAGGTGAAAGACCTAAAACAGACACAAATAGAAAAGGAGCTAGTAAAAGCATTACTGTTTGAAAATGCTATGGTTTTGTACTTAAAAGACCCTGAAAACACCAAAATACTTTTATAGCTAATAAATAAATTTTAAAAATCAGCAGAATTCACAGTCTATATGCAAAAGCTGTTGTTTTTGTATATACTAGTAACAAAGTGGCTGTGAAAAAAAGTTAGGAAAATAGTTCCATTTATAATAGCTTTAGTGACACACACACACACACACACACACACACATTAAAAAAAGGTGGGGAGGGAGAGTGGGAGAGTGGGAGGGAGAGAGAGAGAGGATATGGAGGAAGGGAAGGAAGGAAAACATAGAAATAGACCTAACCAAAGAGGTGAAAGATTTCTACAAGGAAAACTATAAAACATTTAAAAATGAAGTCCGAAACACCAAAAAATGGAATTTTGTTCAACATGCTTATACCCGCAAAATCATTATTGATAAATTGGCCATATTGCTGAAACTAATCTACAGATTCAATAAAGTCCCCAACAGAATCCAATAAAATTCTTCACTGACCAAGAAAAACAATTATAGGAATCACAAAAGGTCCAGAATAGTGAAAGAAATCCTGAGCAAAAAGAGCAACCATAGAATTATTACAACACTCAATTTCAAA
Organism: Fukomys damarensis; assembly: GCF_012274545.1. NCBI lineage: Eukaryota > Metazoa > Chordata > Mammalia > Rodentia > Bathyergidae > Fukomys > Fukomys damarensis. The sequence continues at coordinate 28,576,487 of NW_022900924.1, forward strand.
ATATATTATAGAGCCACAGTAACAGAAAAAATGGGTACCGGCATTAAAAAAAGATATATTGAATAATGAAATAAACCCACACAGTTACAGCCATCTCATTATTGACAAAAGTACCAAAAACTTGTTGGAGAAGGAATAACCTCTTAAACAAATTCTGTTGGGAAAGCTAAATATCCGCATGTAAAAGTCTGAGGCTAGATCCGTATCTCTCACCCTGTATAAAAATCAACTAAAAATGGATCAAAGTCATTAATGTAAGACCTAAAACTTTGAAACTCATGAAAGACATGAAGTACTTCAATATATAAGTACAGGTGGCTTCTTGAAAAGAAGTTAAATGGTTCACAAAATAGCAACAATCAGTGAATAGGATTACTTCAAATTAAAGTTTTAGACAGCAATAGAGGCAGTCAACAAAGAAAAGGAAACCTCAAGAATAAAAAAAGGGAGGACAGGAACAAGGGGAAAAAATGAGAACCAAGACCTGTCATGTAGAGGTACAGGATCCCAACAATGAATGTAACTATATTGCGTACCTAAAATGTACCAATAAACTCAATTAAAGCTGAAAAAAAAAGTCTTCGCCAGCTACTGTTCTAATAGAATGTTCATCTCAAGAATATATTGATATATTCTGAGCAAGTTGCAAATTCATAAATTGGCTTTTCAGATGAAAAATCTGAGTCTGGTATTGGCTCATGATGGCTTGCCTGAAAAGCCAACAGTTAGTGTGTGGGAAAGAAACAATTCCCCACACCACTGGCTACAGGAGAGGCCTCAAATATCCTTGATGCTGTGATGTTTTGGCAATACAATACTGCAGGTAAGGGCAACATGACTCATATACAAAAGTGCTATAGAATAAAAATTAATCTTGAGAAAAAACAAATTTCCCATTAATCAATGATCTACTCCTACTACCTGTTCCCTTCTTGCTAGGGCCCTCCTTGCATCGGTGCTCTCTGCTCCACTGTTCTCTGCACGACTCTACCCCTTCAAGAAGCTTCTATTCAATAAATAGTGACAAACTCCAAGAGACAGTGTCTTAGTCTGATAAGAGCTCTGATAATCCTGGACCCTCCATTTATGCAGTAAATATCTTGTCTTGTCTTTTGTAACCCTGCCACTGTACCCATGGTCAGGTGACTAGATGTCTGATCAGGTTCTAATAATATTTAAAGATCTCAGAAAACTTAACACAAATAGAACAAGTAATCCAATAAGTAAATAGTCAAATGAACTAAAAAGATATTTCTTAAAAGAAGTATAAATGGCCAACAGTTATATGAAAAATGTTCTAATATTTTAGCTATCAGGGTAAATGCAAACCAAACTACACAGATTTCATTTAATCCCAGTCAGAATGGCTAACAGCAAGAATGTAGAGTACATGCTTGACAGTAGACTTTTGTCAAAGGAACAGTTGGTAAAAGTTTTTTCCGACAGTGTGAGTATCTCTTCACTCTGTTGGTGGTTTCTCTTACTATGAAGAAACTTTTTAATAAGATGAAAGCCCAGTTGTTGATTCTTTGTGCTAGTTTATGTGTGACTGAGGTTTTGTTTATGAAATCTTTTCCTATGCCAATGTCTTCAAGAGTTCTACTTAAAATCTCTTCATCCAGTTTAGTGTTTCTGCTTCAATATTTATATCTTTGATCCATTTCAATTTTAGTTTAGTGTATGGTGAGAGATTTAGATCTAGTTTTAATCTTTGGAAAGTTGAAACTCAATTTTTCCAGCTCCATTTATTGAAGAGGCTATCTTTCCTCCAGCAATGGTGCTTGGCCCCTTTGTCAAAGATGTGATGGCTGAATATGTCTGGAGTTGCTTCTGCATCTTCTAGTCTGTTCCACTGATCCTCTAATCTGTACCTTTGCCAGTACCATGCTATTTTTATCACAGTAGTTTTGTAGTATAGTTTCAAGTTGGAGATTGTTATACCCACTACCTTGTATTTGTTGCCTAGAATTGCTTTTGCTATTCTAGGTCTCTTATGGTTCCAAATAAATTTGTTATTGTTTTCTCTAGTTCTGTAAAGTATGCTGTTGAAATTTCAACTGGTATTGCATTGAATCTATATAGCAGTTTCAAAAGTATGGCCATTTTAACTATATTGGTTCTGCCTATCCAGGAACAAGGGATATCTTCCTATTTTCTGATATCCTCTTTGACCTCTTTTGTCAGAGTGCTGAAGTTTTCAGAGTAGAGGTCTTTGTTTGCTTTCATTAGGTTGATTCTGAAGCATTTCATTTTATAAAATACTATTGTGAATGTAGTTTTTTCTCCAGTTCCTCTCCCAGTGAGCCCATTATTCTGGTACAGGGAGGGGAAGGGGAATTGGAAAGGGTAGAGAAATGGAAAGAAGAGAAAGGAATAAATATGAGAAAAAGAAAAAATGGACACATAGTATTTATAAACAGGGAGAGGTGAAGGGGTTGAAGGGAAGGCATGGGAATGGGGAAAAAGAAGAACCAAGATATATAACGTAAAGGTACAAATTCCCAATGATGAATATCATCATATTGTATACCTAAAAGGTACCAATCAGCTTAATGAATTGAAAAAAGAATATAGAATACAAAATAAATGCTAGCTAGGTTTGGGGGCAGGGAAAGGAACCCTTATACATTATTTGTGTAATGTAAATTAGTAGAGCCATTATGAAAATCTATTTGGAGTTTCCCTAAAAAATTCTGAAAATAGAACTACTATATGATCCAGTTTTATGTTTTAAAGGAATTAAAGTCATCATAGTGCAGGAATAACTCTATACCCATGTTTACTGCAGCAGAATTCACAAGAGCCAAGATATAGAGTCACCCTTGGTACCATCAATCTGGACTAAGGAAACATGATACATATACACAATGAAGCATTATTCAGAAAAACAAAATTGCATTATTTGCAAGAAAACGGAGTAACTAGTGACCAGCATGTTAGGGGAAATACATTAGAATCAAAGAGATGAGCTTCACATGTTCTTCCTTGTATGTAGTAGCATCTAGATAAAGAAAAATGTGATTAGAATGTTAGAGAAAAGGAAAGAAAGTGGGCAAGTGAGTTTGGGAGGATGATGGGATGGTTAATATTGTCAAAGTACATTATTTTATATACACAGATTCTACAATGAAACCCAATATTCTGTGTAATGAGACTATATAAAATTTAAAGCAGAAACTCGTTTCAGTACTGTTTATTATAAATGCCCAGTAGTAAAACAAATAAATGAATTATAAAACCACTCAAAAAGCAAATATATAACTTGAATCAATATTCTTGGGAAGAAAATATTAAAAGATATCTACAGTGAAGGTAAAGCAGTTTTTAATAGGTGCTAAATGATAATTCTCCATCAGGATAGTGAAAATGAAGGCACATGGTACAAATATGAACATTAACATAAATATCTATATCTATATCTATATCTATAATTTATCCTGTTTGATCAAATAACTATTCAACTAACATAAAACTTACTAACTGCCTGAAAAACAATAATTCATTGCTCTAATTATTTGAAACACAATTACATGACAAAGATTATTCTAAGTGTATGAGCAGAAGTATTCATAGCAATAAAAAGATTGCTTCAATGATTTCACCAGTGATGAAGGAAAGACACTTTAAGCACAGCGTGAAGAAAGTCCCTACTGTTGAATCACTATTTGAGCTAAAGCCTGAAAGATAATGAGACCATCCTGTAAAGTTCTGATGCAAAAATATTTCAGCAAAAGATAAAGTTCAAAGACCAAGGTTAGAAATAGGCTTCCAGGGGAGAACATGCCAGGTGCTAGGTGAAGAATGCTGTTATTTTGTTAACCAGTCAGGGATTGTTAAAGCAAAGGTTAAAGAATTACAACTATGCATCAAAGAGCAAAAGAGAAAAGGAATTCTTTGGGAATAGACCAAAGCTATTCCTGGCTTCCCCAAATCATGCCTTGGGGCTATTTCCTTTGCTGGGCACACAGGCTTGTATATGTCTTTTAATCATGACAGGCCCCTGTCTGTTTTGCTGTTTTCAAAATTTCTTGCAGGAACACATGAGGGCATTTACCAACCAGACAGTCGAGGGGTAACTCGTCATGGCTGGGTACTGGCCACTGTGGCAGAGGGAAAAAGCCCTCACCTACCACTGCCCCCACTAGATCCACGTTTAGCCCCAACCTTTGCCCCTTTGTCAGCTTGAAGCAGCTCCAGAAGAGATCTTCGCCCAATAACCATAAAACAGAAGCTTGCAATGTTAGACTTCCCTCACTTTAAGATGGCCATTAAATAAAAAGAAGAGCCTTCTACCCATCATGCTCTGCTTCTCACCTAAAAATATGGCTTTTCCCAATAAAGGACAGCCTTCTTCTTCCCATCATGTCTCTTTTCCTGCCAAGAGAGAAGCCCCTCGTAGTGATGTTACAAACTCCCCCAATCCCTAGCCACTATATCACTCCATCCCACCCCAGCTCCTATAGCTCCACCCCAGTCTTATAAGAAGCGCTCCCTGTCTCGGCCATATTGCTCTCTCTCCTTTCTTCAGAGACAGCTGGGCAGATCATCCCTACAATAAGGGCTTGCAGTGGTAAAAAAAAAAATTTTAAGAAAAAGAAATAGGTTTACCATCTTCTAAAACCTAAAAGACTAGTAGGATAGAGTGTTCTGTGATTCACATACCTGGACAACATCAAATTAAATTAATCACAATTTTGTAACTTCCTAATGTAGCTTGAATGGATTCAGGTTCTAATGCAGGATAAGAGTTGTATACCAGAGCCATATCTATTGGTTTGTACTAAAAACCAAGCTTATGGAGAAGGTGAACATAGAAATCAAGATTGAGATTTCTGATCTTACTGTAGTTTTTGATACCTTCTCTCTTAATGATGTCTCAAAGATGATGTAGTTACTTTGTGCAAGTAGTAAAATAAAGGAGATAATATCACCAATTGAGATACATAAGTCAATAAATACTACTCCTTTCATTATTCACACTATATCTCTACTCTGAAGATACAGCTCAGTGCCAATGTACTTGTTTAGCATGCACAAGAACCTGAGCTCAACCCTGGAACCATGAAAAAATAATGCATCTTTTATGCTTTAAGGCACATTCACAATCCACAAAGACTAATATAGTATATATGACACTATTTTCTAAAACACAATAATTTCATTTACCTGTAATATGCTTATAGTAAAAAATTAAATTATTCAGCTATGTTGAGCCATTTTTATACTATGCAGTAATCTTGGCCTCCAGGATTTATAAGCCATTGATCAAAACTTAGATGACAATTTTGCATGGGAAGCAAGAAAAACATGTTCAAATGGGAAGAACAAGAGTAAGGGGAGGGGGGGAGGGAAGGAAGGAAAAAGATTAAGAAATAAAATGGAAAAAAGAAACAAAGCTTTTGTAAATAGGGAGGGGAAGAAGAGAGATGAAGGGAATGGGAAAGAAAAAAAAAGAATTAAGATATATTATGTACAGGTACAGATTCCCCATGAGGAATGTGATCATTATGTATGGAAAATATGTACTAATTAAAAATAAAGAATTTTTAAAAATAACATGAATCATTTCCTTCCCACTATTATTTTTTTCATGGAAGGTCTGAGAGCACCAGTCAGTGGTAGGGAATGTGCCAGGCATGCACAAGTCTCTGTGTTTGATACCCAGAAGAGGGGAAAAAAAGAATTTTGCCTGAAAAGGGTATCATTATAGTTTCAGACATAATATATACACTTTTGAGAAGTAGTTTTAAAGTCAAATTTTCCCTGAGAGTGCCTTTGAAGGTAAAACAGTTCAAAAGCAGTTAAGTATCAGCTCTGAGCCAATGTTCCTGCAAACCTCTGAGGACGGGAGAGGTCCAAACCCTTCCAAATATCTGATCAGTGTCACTATTATACTTTTAAATTAATTTTTTGATACTAAGAACAAGGCAGCTCTTATTACACTCATTGTATCCTATGTATCATGCATAGAATGTATGCCTTTTGTTAATCATGGAAATTCTATATAGACTATCAGAAAAACATTGACAGAAACTTGTGTCAGCTCAGGCTACCATAACAAAACATCACAGATTGGGTGGATTTAACCACAGCTGTAGTTTTCACAGTTCTGGAAGCTGTTAAGCCCAATATCAAGATGCTAGAGGGGTTGGTTTCCTGGGAGCCCTCACGGTTTGAAGACAGCTACCTTCTTACAGAACCCTCATCCCACCTCTTTCCTGATGTTTTCATAAGTACCTTAGGCATAAGGAGTTAGCCCCCCCTTATGATGTCATTTAATTTTAATTACTTTTTCAAAATAAAGACATCTAGGTCTACCATTATCACTCATACTAAGATGCTTGACAAATTCTATACTACTTGCTTTGTATTTTCTTCTTTTTCATGTGTGTTAAAATAATTCAAAGTGGATAATCTCTATGTGTTTGAAAAAATCTCTGTTGTCCTCCAAAGAAATAAGTTTATGATTATAATTGCAAATAATAAATAATACAAACACTTTCATCTTCCAGGTCTTTAATTCAAGTATGATTGACTATAAAAGTCAATGTTTACTTCTTTTTATTATATTATCTTAATCCATAAAGTAATACAATCTAAAATATTAAGAGACACTAAGCTTATAATCAACTGCTCTCAACCTCAAAAACCAACATCTTAAATAATACATTATAAAGTCATGCCAATATGCATCCAAGTAATCAGCCTCCTTAAACATTTCAGCCACAATATTTGTTAGCACGATGGTTCATTGTAAAACATTAATCTAGTAAATGCTTAGGGAATTTACAATGCATATGTGTCAAAATGTTAATTAATTGAAATGAATTAAATTTAGCAAAGCTGTTATTATCCAAGCCTGGCAATTTAGGCAAAAAAAGGACCAGGTCCTATTCGCAGTACTGCCTCATAAGTAGAACACCTGATTAATTATCAAGAATCACAGACAGATTGTTGTTTGAACACGCTACTTAGAAATTCAGATGTCTGGGTACAGTAGATTTGAGCTTCAGATTAAATGCTAGGGCACCAAGTCATGAAGCATAGCATAAGTCAGATTCCATCTGCAATCCATGTCCACAGGAATGCATAAATACATATTCTAGCATTAAAGTAGAAACTGAAGGCAGAAGTAAGATTCAGAGACTGGAAGAGATGCACCGGAAAAGAGATACACCAGAAATGGATCAAAGTGCTGCCAAAAACATTCCCACCTCCATCTTGTCCACAAAAGCTGTAATTTTCCTCTTGGGATGTTTGAAATGTTCCACTTCTGCCTCTGACAAACATTAGGTGCTATAATTTTGCTGATATATGCTCATGAGTTTGCTGCCTGGACTTAATAGTACATTCCATTCTGCTATGTCAACCTAAGGGGCAAAATGAACATAAGCCCCATAGATTGAAGCTGCACCCTTTAGAGACTGGTAACCGGCCAACGTGGCTCTAATGAAGAGCCCAAAAGAGGAAAATGCAATTAACTAGAAGCTCTGAATAGAGCGTCTAATTTTTATTTTCTTGGCTTGTTAGCTCAGCTATTTGAAGCATGGTATTAATGAAGGCAAGATTGCAAGTTCAATCACCATATGGACCAGTTAGGCTTGCTCAATTCCAAGTCTACCGACCAAATGAGTTGTACTGGTGACAAGAGGAGCTGGACAAGTTAAGATGGATTAGAGAAAATCTATTTATATCATTGTTAAACACAGACTCGAAGCACTACAATCAAGAGCAAGGTCACAGTGTGAACTTTATTTTAATTACTTAAAATTGAGAAAACACAAAATTCTAAGAAGTAAAAATTTAAGCAAAAAGTTAAGACCTCCTAAACAATTAATTCCCTTTACCAAATCAGGGGAAACTGGTCTGATAAACTTATTATAGTTATTCCTTAACTGAGTTATCAAGTATCTATATTCTAATATGGTGGATAGGATGGATTTCTGTTGGGGTAAATCAAATTGTGATGTGAGAGTGACAGAAATAACAAATAAATAATCTTTATGGCTGAAAAAGAAAGAAAGTTAACAATGAGAAAAAGATAAGCTGGTCATGGAAACGATAGTAAATAACAGGCAATCAGTTTATCTCTTAGTCTGGAATAAAAATATGGTCCATTTTAAATTGGGTAAATTGAAGTCCTAATCAAACCCTGGCTTTAATCATTTATTAAATATACCACAAGTATCCACATAGGTGTCTTACCCAAAAGGGAAATATTCAATGTTTAAACAAGAATTTTAAGATTCCAGACACGTGTCTGGTTGCTTACTGTTATAGTACTCCACATATAGGTCATTTATAATAGCAGTTCTATTATCCAAAATCACGTCTGGGACAAAGAAATGAGGGGGGAGGGGAGGTAGGGAGGGGAGGGGTAGAGAGAAAGGGAACTTGCTGGCAAATCTCTGTTAAAATGCCACACATAACAATGAAATATGGATTTTAGCAATTCACCTTTTTTCCTTTTAACTCAAAACTTGGGCTACTCACATCTTTCAATCTTGCCTCACACAGAAGAGAAGTACTTCACATATCTTGTCCTTTGCTTAAGAATAACAACTCCTGTCTAGAAAGCTTTGGGAAAACCATTTTTAGAAACTCTAATCATACAGCTGCATAAATTGCCCTAAATTTTTAAGAATTCTTAAATATATTTAGGGAGACAGGGAACAAACCAAATATACCTTCTCATTTCCTCCTTTATATATGCATTGGTCAGTAATAGTTGATGGGAAATTATAAGACAATTAAGAATTTCTATGATGTTATACACATAAAAACAAGTGGTGTTACATATCTAATGTAATGTAGTATAAAGATTCAAAATTTTAGAATCCCTCTTTCAGACTATTCCTATTCTAAGTATCAGAGATAAGACTCTTGCTAGTGGGAAATGTTAGAGCAAAGATACAGACAATTAACTAGTAGTCCACTCTTTTAGAAAAAAAAAGTGCCTGAACAGTATACTGTTATCTCTTATAATAGAGCCATTTATGTGTGTCACATGTTCATTTTCAGCTCTGTGTTCATTTTAATTACTCTCTTTTGAATTCCCAATCTTAACTTTTTCTCCTACACATGCCTCGTTAATCAAAATGCTTTATTCATTAACATTACAAAGAATTATAGCACTTTATTATTATACTGAATTTCAGCATCTAGTTCTAGTAAAGCAATTGCAAATAAGGCCAGCTGTAATGATATTTTAAGTGTCTTAGGAACTTTGGATGAAAATGGTTATTAAACCCGACAGCATCAGTGACAGTCACTAGTGGTGCTCTCATGCCCCCTATTGGTTGGTTACTTGAGAATAAAAAGGTGTTAGATTGTGTGAGTGTGTGTGTGTGTGTGTGTGTGTGTGTGTGTGTGTGTGTGTGTATGTGATGAGGGAAACTGTTCAAGGCTTTCATTTTAATCTATTTTAGGGCACAAACTAAAAAGTACTTACACAAACATGTACACATACAAAAAGAAAGTTTCACTCTGGTTTCACTTTTGAATTGAAGGTAAAAGGAGAAAGCATACAGAAGCTGTAAACCTTGCCTTGGATGTGAAAAAGCTCCTACGTTCATTCATTTGACATCTGGCAACCACACAGTATTTTCTCCTGCAGTGCTAACATTTTGGTATAGGAAAAGAGGATGAACTTTTAAATGAAATAGCCCCATTAGAGCCGGTGTCTAGATGTCCGGGCATAGCCTCAGGTGCTCATAAACTATTTTGGAGTTGGCTGAATCTAGAGCATGTGACTGATTCAAGGTGAGGCTTGGCCTGAAGTCACTAGGATTAAGGGTGTGAGTGCTACTTGCTCTAAGTAGTCTGAATAAGGTAAAACAGACAGAAAGACACTGTTAAGTCCTCCTTATTGTTTATTTGTACATTTAAAGCAATAATACAATTACATTTATCATTGGAATCTTGTATCTTTGCATTATATGTCTTGGTTCTTATTTTTCCCCATTCTCCTTGTAGTTTTGCTACCTTGTGCATGCCATATCGTTTCACTTCTGCAATGCCTGTCTGCCATCCACCCTGCCTTGGAAGCCAGCCAATTATGGACTGTTAGCTGTGAACTGTAAGTTAAATAAATGCTTTCCACTTTGACTTTGAGTGTCAGGTGTTTTGTCTCAACAAGGAGAGAAAAGTAACTAATATAAGCCCTGAGTTTAAACAAAAGAGAAGAGAAGCAAAAAGTAGCGCCCTCATTTGTAAGTGTTCTTCATAGCATTATTTCAAAATTGTGAATTTTATGAAAAATAAAATCCTTAACTATTCTGAAAACACACAGAAGTGATCTATATGAATCTCGTGTATGTACAATAAAATGTCTTCATTTGAGGGTATTTGCTCTTTTGGTGAATATGTTATAGTATCTTTGGTGAATAGATTGTAATATGTTGCTACCATATGTTCTATTTGAAATATTGGTTCCCAGGAAGATGTGATGGGTTTCACTGCCTAATTTAGAAATGAGCCAATGCTAATTATTACAGATTCTGATTCCACACGTACATCAATGGGCCAAATTTCTGTATGTATAGGTTTAATTAAGAGGCAAAACTGGTAGTATTCTTTTGTTATGTTTTGTTTTGTTTTTGTTTTTGGCACAGTGTCTCACTATGTAGTTGAGACTGACCTGGAACTCACTATGTAGCCCAGGTTGGTCTCGAACTCACAGTGATCCTCCTGCCTCAGCCTCCCGAGTGCTGGGATTACAGGCATGTGCCACCAGGCCCGGCAAAACTGCTAATATTCTTAACAACATAATTAAAACAGTTAAAAATTTGATTTAGAAAAACAATAATTTATATTATGTCCAGAAAACATAATTTCTGATCATTCATTTAACAAATTGAGTGGAAAGGTGGGAAAGTAGATAAAAAAATGAGATATGTTACATTCACGTACCAACATTCCACAAAAACTGTTATCATTATGCACTACAAACATGTACTGACATAAAATAAAGATAACCAGACATATATTTGCTTTCTACCAGTGCTTTAAGTTGAATATTCCTCAAAATTTTTAACTCATCTCCCTATATTTCAATATTTAAAAAAGAAGAATAGCCCTAAATGTGTGCAATTAAATATACGCATATTTCCATTTTAGGATAATGTGGAATTTACAAGAACTTAAACATCTGTCCACTAATAGTTTTTTCTTGGATAAATCATAAATCAAATTTAATTGAGCTAAGGCATCATTTTTGATGACTCTGGAATTTGAACACATATATAAAGAATTATAGGTTGTTTCTTTATCAGCAAAGGCATGTGCTGTTGTAATTGTCTAGTCTTAATGGAAATGCTAAGCTAAAGTTATATGTCAATTAAGCTCTTATAAATGGGGTAAACTAAAACACATAATTATATATTGTAGCTCTATTGGTGTGCTATTGAGTAATGATACATTGAAATCATTCCTATAAATCTACCCATTTCTCATTCTTAACACAACAAATATTTATTGAGTTTGTAGTCAATATGCCAGAAAGAAAATTAGACTGAAACTTGATTAGCCATTCATTAACTAACCAGCATACAGGTGGGTCCCTAATTTCTCAAAATCTCCCTTACCTGTGAAACAAGAATAAAATGCCAACACTTCAAGAATGCTGTAGAGCCAGGTGTGGCGGCACACACCTGTAATCCCAGCACTTGGGAGGCTGAGGCATGCAGATCACTGTGAGCTCCAGGCCAGCCTGAATTACATAGTAAAACCATCTTTAAAAAAAAAAGGGATGGCAAACTAGCTCAGTGGTTCTGCCACCTGCCTTGTAAAGCACAAGGATCCGAGTTCTGATCCCTGCTATACAAAAAACAATGCTCTGTGATTCAAAGCACAACTCAAGATTTTTTAGCTTAGGTTGATGCAAAATCAATACATATTCATTAGAAACCTTATTTTGAGGTTTGAAATTTTACATTTCCCAGTATAAATTTGTATTCTCTTGATCAGTTGAACAGAGTCAGAGAGCTGCTGGTGTGTCAGCCATAGGATCAGGAGGACAGGAATCTCACGTTCTAGGGTACTGTCTTCCTAAACTGTGACATTTTGTAAATTTGACATATCAAATGGGTTTTCATATTCAGTACAGTTTTAATTTTTGATGCGTTTATCAAGATGTAGCTAACCCTGGGGAAAGTAGAGGAGCACATTTATAAGTATAGATCTTGATGTTTAATATTCTGGGAATTCATATTTTCTGAGCTAATCTCAACTGTTTGGCTGAGTGGGGAAACCATTTAATTTCTCTATAAAGATTTCTTGATCTACAAAATTTTGGACAAAAATGCATTTGAAACCTTCTCTGGATCTAATTTTCTATCTTACTGCAAGTGTGCTTAAATGTCAAAATAAACACTGAAATACTATTCCAGATTCTTGCCTCCCATGGATTTTTAAAAGTTAAATCTGTGATCATCTTCTTCTATAATTGGAACTAAGGTGTTTACAGTGTAAACATGTTTTTTATAAATATATTTAAGAATATTTAGCTTCAATGGTTATGTTCTACCTAGTGAAGTTTTCTGTATGCATTTACAACATAAGTACAAATAAACAATATTAAAGGTATAAAAGTAGATTAACAGTACATAATGCTCTTTGAAAATTTCTCCTTGGTGTAATTACCTCAAGACAAATTTTTGTTCATATCTAAATCAGGCAAAATAATCTATAGTAAACATAAATATGAAAGGGAAAAATAATATAAAATCATTTAGAATATTTTTACTTACAAAATCACTTTCAAATACTGGTTTTTGAAGTTATATATTTTTGGGTAATAAAACTCTGTCTTTTTTTGCAATGATGTAAAGACAGTTCAAATATTGATAATTTTGAAAATATAAAGAAAATAAAGAGCACTAGACAACTCTCCAAAGGTTGTAGGCATCTTACTTCTGAGAGTCCTTTGATTACATTTAAAAATACTGGGAGCAGTTTTGACAGAAATCTGTTTCTTCTTGTTTTTATTTCTTAGATCAAATTGGCCAAAATTTGTCAAATTCATAGATTGTACAGAAGTCAAACATCCAGCGAAATTCTCAGGAAATGACTGTTCCTGCACTAGCATTTTGCAGAAAATCCTTTAAATATCAGTTTCTCCAGACAAGCTGCCCTTTTATCACAAAGTAGTTTGGATGGGTTGGCAGCAGGGATTAAAAAAAAAAAAAGAAAAGAAAAGAACAGGCAGAGGCAGTAAGGTTTCCTCTCCATAATGTTTCATACATGTTAAGATATGGAACAAATCTCATTACTCCTATCAAAACTTTATTCTCACCCTTTCATACAAATCTACCCTTCTGACATTGTATTTTCCACAAGTTAAAAAAATTTCAACAAAATCAGCTCTCAGAGAAGTGAGAACAAACAACAATATAAATACATACTTTGTCAAAATATTTTAAAAACAGATACTGCAGTTCTCTCAAGAAGGGTAAATGAGACCACTGTGTTGTTATGCTAACTACAGCAGCAATGTTTTATCTGTAAGTGTTTTGATTTTATTTGTGTATTTAATACAACATATTTTGATGATTTTTATGTAAAATTTCAAAGGTTGATTGAATTTGAAATAATCCATTAAACATCTGCTAAAACTTGGACCTTAAAATCAATTCTATATACAGTCAAATGAGAATAAAATTGAAATATCTTTCTTTACATGGTTGGATATGGAGATAAATCGCAACCAGTAGCGCATATGGAGGAAGAAAGTATAGATACTGGAGTCATGGGGGATTTTATATCCATATGTATAAAGTGTGGGCAAAAACTATGGTAAATATTTAATTTAAAAATTACCATAAAAGATGAATTCTCATTAATCCCCCAACATACCACCCCTCCCACTTCCAACACACACTTAGTCCATAATCCTTACCACTTTCTGAAGTAGTTTGGAAAGTCTACTTTTGCTAATGTCTGGTTGCTCCTGATTTGATTCAAAATGTTTACCTTTCATGGTCATTTTGATGTTGGACAGAAGCCGGAAGTTACACAGTGCCAGTTTCAGTGAATAAGGCAGGCAAAGGTACACTTTCATGTTTCCAAGCCTGGCATTCCACTGGGGAACATGCAGGCGCAGCAGCGTTCACCTTATTTTCACAGAGACATTTAGAAAGACACTCAGGAAACAGAACTTACAGAACTACTTCAGACAGTGGCAAGAATTGTGGGATAAGTATCTTTGAAGGAAGAGAGGATATTTTGATGGGGATTAATATCAATATGTCTTTTACTATAATTTTTAAAAATGTAAAAATGTCAACATTTCACCATATATTTTGATCACATCTTGTACATGTGGATATAAATCACATATCCTGAGGACTTTTGAATCAGCACCATAGTTAACCATCACCTATACTTCAGGCATTCCAGGGCAAACCACAGATCCAGATAATTTTTCTAAAATATTTTTCATTTCAAAGATAACAAAATATACAGCCATAGCAATGCCATCTAAGTAATTTATTTAATGGCATGCTATGCGTATTAAAATAATGGAATAGCTAGAATTTGGTAAGCACCTGCTATTAGATTGGCATGGCTCTCAAGAATCTCTTTATATCCTGCTAATAATATCTTATTAAAAAACTCTCCAAAAAATAAAAAAAAACTCTCCAGAAGAAAGGAGATCAAAGTATAAAACCTATTCATCAGATGAGAGAATTGAACCTTAGAGAAGTGAAAGAGTTTGTCCCATGTTTGCATGGCTTACAAATGTCACAGCAACGATTAGGAGCCATCTATACTTAACATCAAATTACATATTTTCAGTTACCTGAGTATCTCCCACTCAAGAGCACTGTCAATTTGACTCAAGGATATGGTCAGAACAGGCCTCAGCATTCTTTTCTAGGAGTACATGGAAATCTAGTCCCACTGATTATTCTCCTAATTTTAAAGCCTTCTTAATTAGACCTTTTTATTTATTTATTTTATTTTTTTGTACCAGGGATTGAACTCGGGTCCTTGCCTTAACGAGGCAGGCAGCAACACCACTGAGCTAAATCCTCTAAATTATTTCAACACATGTTTTTTTCTCAGGCCCTATTTCCAAATAAATAACAATATTTTTTTGGCAGATTGCATCTATTAGAGACAGGATGCTCTAAGGGATCATCCCAAAAGTTGGAATAAGCTTTACCAAGACAATTGCAATATCCAATTTCAATAATTTCAGTTTCATCTTTCCAATAGTGAGTTTCATTACTCATTTAAATAGCAAGTTTCTGAGCTATTGAGTCAATTAAGTTTTCAAGTTCCCTAATGTGACTGCAACATATGCAGTGCAAAAGCTAAATAGATGATGTGTTATAAAATTAAAAGGAGAAAGTGAGTGAGAGAAAATCCACAGTGGTAATAGATGTTTCCAGCTGTAAAAGGAAATGATTAGTCTCTGCAAACTTGTACTTTTTTCTAGCAGACATACTTTAGGCATGAAATCCCAATTCTATATTTAACTACAAAGTCCTTTTGACATGTATCAAATTCAAGGAGAACAATCTGTGCCTGGCACAGCAGATTCAAAAACATCCCAATATGATATTAAATGATAATGATCAAATTCTGAGAGCGTAGTCAACCTAAATAACCAGATGAATTACATCTGGCTGCCTTTTGAAGATATGATACATAGTACACTTTTCCTACCTGGCTGTCCTCCCACCTGCCAAATTACATCTAGAAAATTATATATACATTATAGTTCAAAAATATATATTCATATATACCAATTTCATAGTGAGAAATACAGTTGATGTTTTGTATTTAAATTCTAAAATCTTCAACTAGACTCATACTAAAACTACATTCTATGTATGAAAAATACATTCAAATTACACAAAGTATATTTTGTCAAAATAAAATGTAGCAGAATTTGGACTAAAGCATCACGTAATAACAAAATATGGTAGAGTGATGTTTTAACCTGATCATTGCATTATATGATGGTAACATTTCTGCTTGAGCATACTTACCTTTATAATACATACAAAAGTATTTCAAATAAGGAAAGGGGCAATAGCCTTCGTTTCAGTGCTAAAGTAGTTGGTTTATTTTGTCACAGAAATTAGGAAGTCAGATATTTCCAATTTTTATTTATATGGCATTTTCATCATTTCTTCCCACCAGTTCCTTGTGGCATCAAAAAATTACATTATTCTATGTAGCAATGATGCTATACAAAATTTCGTATTAGGGAAGAGTATGATTTAAGGGAAGTAATTATTATATTTCTTTTCTTTTCCTTAACAGTATCTTCCATTTCCAGCAGATCATTCCAGTTTCTTGTTATACTAGCACTAGTTTCACATTTTCAGATAAACAGATAAGTATGTTTATGTTAATGAGGGCTAGAATATGTGTTCTTAAAATATCCTTCTGGGGCATCCTGATGAAATATGAAAAGTTCAAAAACACTTTGTAGACCATGTATATTTACTTTGATAAAGAATTTTTACAATCACCACTAGGGTAATTTAGAACCAAAGAAGCACTCTGTTCTTGCATATAAAATCACATTTGCTGAATGTGACAGTTCTAGGTCTCTGCCAACCATAACACTACAAAAATGGATTATACGTAAAATCATGATCAGATTGGATTTTGGAAATATTTTTCAATTGTGCCAATCCTAATAATTTGAAATGATTATGACTTTATAAATTAGGTTTTTCACATTCATTTGTAAAACGGACATACACCATAATTATAACACACCTACAAAAATTTTTTAGGCTGCAAAGTTAAATATACATAAAATATTATATTTCCTGGGACTCTCATCTTTGTGAATGATGGCACTATAATTCACCACAGAATTTACCTCCTCTTTGAAGATTTCCTGAAGCTCTGTAGTCAGAGCTAACCTGTCCCTTCTCTTTGTACTGATCAAAATCTTCTGTTCTGAGTCTTAGAACCTATGCTCAATCAGTCTCATTAGGCTTCTTAGGTATGAACACTTTTTCCATATCATCTTCATCACAGACTTATATGTAATTTCTTCCCAACCAATATTTATTTAACTATGTTAATGAAGGCCTCTTCCTAGACAAATGCATAAAGTGACCACTTCTCTGTGTTTCATCACCCTATTATTTGAATACACCAGCAATTCTTTGCTCCTTTGCTTAGTGAAAGGAAAAATTAATTTGAAATGCTATGTATAACATTTTTAATGCATTATTTCCCTATGGCAGGCCTTTCTGAGTTGTTCAAGAGCCTAAAGAAAAAGTCTAAACAAGGTAAAAGAACTCAGAAAGTTCCAACAGGATATATTTACTAGGTATTATCCTTGAAGAAAATTTTATAATTTATCATACTATAGAGATAAATTTAAGCTGTTGGCTGCTATGCACTCATTCTTCTTAACTACTGACATTTTCTGAATGTTCTACATTTATGAACTACAAGCAATGCAAACCATTTAATATTTATATTTATAACTTTATCTTTTAAATTATAGGTTGGTCTATTACTGTTTGTAATGAAAATATTTTTTTCCTAACTATGGAAAAAGGGTATAAGTTTAGATTTGAAGTTCTATAGAATCAGGAAACCATGAATATAAGCTTTTGCTTCTTTTCTCATGAGAGATTTGATTTCTAAGATATTTTAATTGTAGTTACACTCATACCATTACACAAATACTACAGATCACTTTTCATACAATCCACAGAAGTTACAAACTACTTAGAACATAGAAGACATCAAGGTAAAAGTTGAAGAATTTGGGTAAGAGGCCTGCTTCATGGAGCATTTTAGGGACAATCTACAGACTCGAGTGGGTGCTTTGGTTAGTATCATTATCATATCAAATTTATTGCAAAAAATATATTTCATTTGTAATGGAAATGTCCATTTCTCTATATTTTCATAGAAATGATGGAGCTGGACCATGTACTACTTATTACAACCAAATGGCTTCTCAGTTTAAAAGGTAGGAAGCAGAAATAAAGTGATACTAAAATCTCATTTAACAATTAGAAGAGCCAGAGCATAAAGAATGAGGAAAACATGATAATCCAAAAACCAAGGACAAAACTACTGTGAGGAGAACAAGACAGTTCTAAGAACACAAAAGCAAAGACAAGTTGGTGATAGATCTGACAGTACTAGGACTGATAAATGAAGAAGAGTTTGAGAAAAGTCATCAAAAAGGAGAAAAATTGAAGTGATAGAGTACCAAACAGATTTAGTATTGTGGGAAACTAGAGTAAGATTAGTACCAAACAAATGAAATAAAAAAGCCAGTTAATTAATTGCATAACAAGCCCTCTATAGTTCTTTATGAAAAGAATCATAGCATAAAATCAAAAGCCATTTATATCATTTGATGATGAAAACATTTCAGCCTAGAATTAATCAAGAGTCAGTTACAATATTTTAAAGTAGAGAAACATATATTTTTAATATGACAAATGATAAAAGAGGCCAAAATCTAAATTCTAATTCCAAATTTGGATTCTTAAATAGTAGGAACAAGATGGAAAATATCTGCTTGAAAAATTAAAAAATAATTATTTTGAAGAATGATAATGTCAATAAGGAAATAATAGTTTAAAAGATTTGAAAATAATAATAATAATAATAATTATAATAATAATTCCTAGGCAAGGAATGAACCTCAGTTATCATTATACGAACCATTGCTTTATGTTTAGAACTCTGCAGAGGTTAAAATAAAATTTAAACATTTACAAAAGAGTCTGTGAAATCTTTCAGATTAGAGAAGCTTCAAGTTACCTCAGGTAAATGACCTTCAAAAACCAGCCTGGATGTACAAAATGGGCAGTGCTTATCAAAGTAATCAGAAACATCCAGCACATTAGATTTATTTTATGTTAGTGTGCATATAGAGAGCTCATGGTGCCCACATTCTAATTCTATAAACACATTTATTCACTCCATCAACACTGTTCTAAATAGTTATCTGCCTGAACCATCATCATAAGTGACAGCAGAAAACTCTACTAAATGGCATCAGAGCCAGGGATTTAGCTCTGTCTCGCAAATGCAAGGTCCCAAATTTGATCCCCAGTACAAAAAAAAAAAAAATCCCAACAACAACAAAAAACGCATCAGAAATGAGGTGTGCCATAATATCAATCTGCACAATCACTACTGTAAGGCCCTGGAATGAGAAGACTTGACCACATCTTCCTGATGAGTTAGCAATCATTATTCTCATTGTTTAGATGGTGTAGGTGATGTTGAAATAAATAACTAATTTTCAGAAGGTCACAAAACTGCAAAAGCAGAGGATCAAAAGATTCATTGCAGATCTGTTACCAAGTCCATAACTTACCCTGAAGAAATAGTAGATCTTCTCATGTGAATCAGGAAGAGCCTTTCACGTGGGAGGCTCTGGTCATGGTAAGCTGCCATGCCTTATTCAGAGAATTTCACATGCTGTTGTTAGTTGTGGTTGTTTTTGTTGTTATTTTTGACCCACAACAATCTTAAAAATGGTATGAGGAAGGCATTATCTGCTTTTTAAAGAATAAGCTGAGAAGACCTGCCCAAGATCTCATGGCTATTCAGAAGTAGGATCAAAATCAATGCAGCTATAATCAAAATTTAGGCCACAGGTGTTGGGGATATCATAACCAGTCAGAAAGAATGGAACATCAGCCCGGAACTACACCAGATACAACTTGCCTTGTTAAAACAGAGGATTGAAAGCATCCTAATCTTTGTAATTGTTATATTTGAAAAGTGCATTTACCCTAAATTCGACATAAAGTTTCATTCTAGGCATTTTGGTTTTTTTTAATGAAAATGAAATTAAATTCCATGCAACTATTTCTTATTTGTTAGGAACTTGAATAAAAAAAAATCTCAGTTAATCCTCCTAATAATTCCATGGGCAAGCACTATCTAATGAAGACATAGAAGAGTTAAGTGAGTTCCCAATTAGGTTTCTCAAGAACCTAGTCCTTGCATTGCCACAGTTTCAAATACAAAGGCTTATTAATTTGTATTATTGTAAGATTTATTTATTTAACTGAGTTTATTGGTATATTTTAGATATAGAGTACAGTTACATTCATTATTGGGATCTGGTGCCTTTACATGACAGGTCTTGGTTCTCATTTTTATCACTTGTCCCTGCCCTCCCTTCACCCCCTCCTCCCCTCCCCATTTACAAACACTTTATTTCCATTTTATCATTTTCTTATATTTTTTCTTTGTCCTTATTACCTTTCCCCTACCTTTCCCACTTTCCCTACACCTTTAGTTCTTTTCTTCCTATTTCACATTGTCAATTATCTCATTAGGATCTTATGTACTATTATAGTTTTTAACACTATAGAAACTATTCCGTATTTACACATGTGTGACTTATTTATTTCACTGAAGTGTATAACCTCAATATGTATCCATTTTCCTATGAATGAATCTAATTTCTCATTCTTTATGACTGAGTAATATTCCATTTTATAGAAAAACCACATCTTCTTTATCCAGTTTCCAACTGATGAGCAAATGGGTTGTTTCCAAGTTTTAGCTATTACAAACTGTGCCGCTATAAACATAGGTGTGCATATGTCACTATGATATGATTCTTTTAATTCTTTTGGAAAGATACCCAGCAGAGGGATGGCTGGGTCAAATGGAACCTCTAGTCCCAGCTCTTTGAGGTATCTCCATATTGATTTCCAAAGTGGTTGCACCAGTCTGCACTCCCACCAACAATGGAGAAGGGTTCCTTTCTCCCCACAACCCCGCCAACATTTGTTATTGGTTGATTTCTTGATAGCAGCCATTCTTTGTGGGGCGAGGTGGAATCTCAGTGTTGTTTTTATCAGCATTTCTCCAATGACCAGTGATGTGGAACATTTTTTTCATATATTTACTTGCTGATTTTACTTCTTTGACTGAGAAATGTCTGTTCATTTCAGATTCCCATTTATGAATTGAGTCTTTATATTTGGGGGGACTGATTGTTTTGAGTTCTTTATATATTCTAGATAATAGTCCTTTGTCTGAGGAACAGTTGGTAAAAATGTTTTCCCACAGTGTAGGTTGTCTCATAGTTCTGTTGATGGTTTCTTTTGCAGCACAGAAGCTTTTTAATAAGATGAGATCCCAGTTGTTGATTCTTTCTGCTATTTCCCGTGCTACAGAGGATTTGTTCATACAGTCTTTTCCTATGCCAATGTCTTCCAGAGTTCTGCCTAATTTATCTTGCAGGAAGTTTAGTGTTTCTGTTTTAATATTTAGATTTTTAATCCACTTGGATTTTAATTTAGTGCATGGTGAAAGATAAGGGTCTAGTTTTAATCTTTGGCAGGTTGAGATCCAGTTTTTCCAGCACCATTTATTAAAGAGGCAATCTTTCCTCCAGTGGAGATGGTCAGCTCCTTTGTCAAAGATGACATAACTGAGTACATCTGGATTTTTTTTTGTGTCTTCCAATCTATTCCACTGATCCTCAGGTCTGATTCTTTGCCAGTACCATGCTGTTTTTTTTTTTTAATTGAGTTTATTGGTGCATTTTAGGTGTACAGTACAGTTACACTCATTATTGGGATCTTGTACCTTTACATGTCAGGTGATCTTGGGTCTCATTTTTTCCATGTCCCTGTCCTCCCTTCACCCCCTCCTCCCCTCCCCATTTAAAAACACTTTACTTTCATTTTTTCATTTTCTCATATTTTTTCCCTTATTACCTTTCCCCTACCCTTCCCACTTTCCCTACACCTTTAGCCCTTTTCTTCCCATTTCACAATGTCTGTTATCTCATTAGGATCTTATGTACTAGTACAGTTTATTCACACCAGAGAAACTATTCTGTATTTACACGTGTGACTTATTTATTTCTCTTAGGAGTATATCCTCAATATGTATCCATTTTCCTATGAATGGAGTACCATACTGTTTTTATCACAGTGGCTTTGTAGTATAGTTTCAAATGGGGGATTGTTGTACCCTCTGCCATGTGTCTGTTGCCTAGGATGAATTTTGCTATTCTAGGTCTCTTATGGTTCCAAATGAATTCTTGGATTCTATTGTAAGATTTAAACATGAATCTCAAACTGGGAATAAACAAAAAAGATTAGTACAATGTGAATAGGTGCAAGTAATTGACATTTTTCTCACCAATTTAAAATATAAACCATCCATCTAATAGAACAATCAATGTACTACCAGTACTGGAGTTTCTAATGAATGTCTTTATGCAATTTATGACAGAGTATTTACAGTAGGCTAGGAATAATTCCAGTAATTTTATGTCTATAGACTTAGAAGGAACTGTGTCACAACCACAGAAAATTTAGGTAACTTGCCCAAGGTCACTGCAGTGATCCTCTTAGAATTCAAATTGAAACCAAAGTTCTTAAACAAAGCTTTTAACCATTACCTTTTACTATTCTTCTATATAAAAATATGATAAGGACATACTAACAACATACTATATAAATTGCTCTTCATAGTTCTTTTATTTTTTTTTCTCTAGTATTAGATTATTAGTGGTTCAGCTGGAGAAATCATCTTTCTAAAATGGAGATCTAGACACACAACTCAATTATACAAAGTGATCTTATGGCTCCACCATAACTAGCTGCCTATATTTAAACAATACATTTGTGTCTGACTCAAGATCCCTACCCCCGCAGGTTGCCCCAGTCCTTCGAGAATTGGTGCTGCTCCTTGCTCTAGGGCCGAATGCAGGTGTTTAGGAATTACAGACTTGGTGCACTGAGGAAGTATATGGTTGCAGTGCTGGGCTGAGAATATCCCTACCCTGAAGCTTCCCTTTGATTATGTTATGAGGAAAGATGTACAGCCCTTCTGTTTCCTCCACCAGGACAAAAATCTGCTATTCCTACATAGTGCCAATTCACAATCTTGATTTTTAAATAAATTTAGATGGCCTCTCAAAATTACTGAGACCCATCCCATGCAACCAGTTGCTGATAAGTTTTCCTGTTCTTGATATTCAAAAAATGTGTGTGTGTGTGTGTGTGTGTGTGTGTGTGTGTGTGTGTGTGTTTCTGTTTGAGAATTCAGGCCCAGCAACTGTGCAGTACTTGCTACATTCTTAGGACACTAATGAGGCTATATCTATTGTTTGCCATCACAACAACTCTGTGAAGTGAGTCATCCCCATTTGATGAAAGAAAATAAGTAAAGCTCTGAGTTTTTAAGATAACAAATAGAACACAAAAGAGACTCAAAGCAAAGAATTAAAGAGAATGTGGATGGTATTTATATGTAAATGAAACACACATTCCTTACTGATAACTAAAAGCATCAGATGATGATATGAGCAACCAATAATCACTTTGAGCCATGCCTTCATCTTAAACAAACACCCTTATCATAACATCTAATAATGTAATATTAAAGCAGCAATAGAGCACCAAACAGAATGCATCTAAGTATGCTGAGGTAAACATCTATATTTTGGAAAAGCTTGAGGTTGCCATTAATAATTGACAGAGCAAGTAGCTTTAGAGTTTAATAATTTAATTTAGAGTGCATTTATGTTTTCAGGTGTTTCTATTTTGTCACAGTACTGTACTCCCTTCAAAGCTTGCATTAAGACTATTTCTGGGCACATGATAGGCATGGGGTTTTCAAAATGTGCAATGGAAAACACTCCCTGCCTGTTATTTATACCCCTGTTACAAAGCACCTCTCATTTTCCTTGATGTTACACTGCATTGTATCTCATAGAACAACCTTTTTTAAAACCTTCACTTTCTTTGGTCAGAGATTAGAGAATTTGATGTCATATATAGACAATAAAATCCTTTTTATCTCAGTGGTATTTCATTATACTTTGTGACTTAGAAACAAAATGAGCTTAAAGTCATGCCAAAACACATCTTTAAGATCACTATGATAATGCTAATATGCCCTTTAAAATTGAGGCCATCTGGGAAATTGAAAAGGTGACAAGTGGAACGAACTTACATCAAACTGGCATGACACCAGACATTGGCGTGGCCTAAGTGACAGCTGCAGCATCTGGAGAGAGTTTGATAAGAAAATCCTGCTATAATACTGCACTGGTTTTCCTTAAATTACATCTTACATGATTTCATAGATGCCATATTTTACTTTAGAACAAAATGTATTTCTTTTGAAACAGAAATACTTTTGTCCTTAAGCAAATGTGAAAGAAGTGGTATTTGGCTGTCCTTTGGCAAAGGGAAAACCCATGTATATTTAATTAGCCCTTTTACCTGAGGGATTTTCTGTTATGAGAACAGAGTGTGAGACTATAACTTTGAGTAGTAACATAAATGCTATCAGAGCATTCAGAGCAGAGTTCAACAAAAGAGCTGCGGTCTGTGGCAGTTGTTACAACGCACTTGTTCTGGGTGACGAGTGGATAAAGTAGAACCTGGTCTCAGTTTCACTTCCCTTTGAGTATTATCTTTGAACCAAAAGTCAGTGGGGCAAATAACCAGGTGCTCTGGCTTATGAAGCAAGCTAAAGAGGCAATTTCCACCAGCTTTGCTCCATTGCAGTAGGTAAAACTCTAAGCTAAAAGTGCTTTCCAACCATTTCAGCGTACAGCTTCAGTCTATGGATCTATAGTGAAGGAAGTGGTATTTTTACCAAAATATTTTCTTCTAGGGAACAAAAATTATCCTCTCCATTCTTCATTCCTTCCACATATCCTTATTATGTAGCTTCTCTGTAACAGGCACTGTGTCTCTATGATTTGAGCTTCTGGAATGTAAAATTGGTATGGGTTCTACCTCCACTAAGAAACAAGAAAAAAGACATCTGTATATTTAAAATAATTGCAATATAGTGTGATAACAGCATCCCTAGAATGCGTTCAAAGACTTGCTACTCTCACAGTTCCTGTTGGCTTTCCTACCATGTCAAAGATACACACTTTTTTGAAAAATTTTAATCTCTCTTTTCCTTATTATAAGGAAGATGCTTCCTCGAAAGTATTCAAGAAACTGGGACCTGTGACTCTTTTGAATTTTGGCTGATCTACTAGAAATATTAATACTTGATCAGTTGCTTCAATAAAATAATCCAAACTCAGAAAAAGGAAATATTCAATCTAAAAAGGAAATGAAAAAGAGACCAGAAGACTCCTATCTAGTGATAAGACATATTTTACGTGCTTTTAAAAATCACAAACCTAACTCATAAGAGCAAAGTAATATTTTTTGAAATGCAGCAATTTATTATTTTAGCATCTTAAAATCTTTTATAAAGCAAAGTGTAGTATACAAGAAAATCAATGAATAGAGAGTTAAGATGTTATCATTGTACTCTTACAGATGATAATCAAGGAAAATAATTTCATAGAAAAGAACACTGAGAATACACTGTTGGAGGTGGCATATGTGATATTGGCCAAATTTATTAGTCATGGCCAGCAGATCACACCAAAGCCAGTACAATAATCTCAAATACACATAGTTACAACACTTAGTAATACCAATATCATAGACTTATTATTCATCAGAGAATCATAATTGTAGTCAGTGTCCATTTTATATTTATCATAATGTGCCAATAAAGGCCCTATAAAATATTGGTTTCAAACACTTCCTCCTCTCTTGCTCCTTTATCCTCTCAACTTTCTTGACAAAACTTAAATCAAGATATGAACATCATTTTCCTTATTACCCATCTTCCATTTCAAAGAAGTTTAATGATGATTGCCCAAATAACTAGCTGCCTGAACAGCATAACACAGCCTTCAGAAACAGCTCAGGAAATAAAATTATTCTCTAAGCTGATTCCTTCCACCACCCACTAAGGTACAGTTTTATTTACAAAAGAAGATAAGAGACATTTTTCTAAACATTTTTCTTATAGACTTAATATTTAAACCTATTTTACTGATTCTTATAAAGTATTTATCACTTACTGTAGGAATTTAGTCATTTTAGTATGTCACAAATATAAGGCAAAACATTTTTTTACTAATACTTTCTGTTTCTACCCTGTAGTTTTGAAAAGAAGGAAATAGAAGAGAGGAATAGACAAAGAAATAAGAAATTTTGCCACCCCAATGTTAAAAATTTCTGACTATAAGGTTAGTTTCTGATTTTAATTGGGATGTCTTACATGCTTATATTTTGTCAACTAGCACATACACCTTGACTCTCTGTCACTAGGGGGTCATAATACACTCAAGCAGTTGCATTAAAATGCATGCAGAGAAAATGAAATACTTGGCATCTGATGCTTTCTTTTGCTATCACTATTCCTTTTTTTTCCCTTGGTTATTTTTGTTATAGAATCATCTTCTTATACCACCAGTGGAACTGCTACCTGTGACAGCAAAGAAAATACTGTGAGATAACGAATACTGGCTAAGAATGAAAAAAATAATCAACAGAGTTGGGTATTTTATCCAGACCCTATACTGTGACCTGGTCCCATCCATTCTTTCATCCCAAGCCAATTACACCCTGCCTGAGCTTATGACCAACTTCCTCTCTTGACCAAGCTCAATGCATATTACATGATTCCAACCTATTTTTGCTAGTTGTGTCCCCAGGCAGATTCACATATTATTTGCTTCTTTGGATGAATAGCCATTCAGTAACCATTATCCAGTTCTTTAGTAGTGCCTCAGGACAGGATTCATATCCACAAATAAGTAAGGACATCCCACACACGGCCAGCTGTTTATTCACTACACGATTACAACACTGCATGCTCCAACCTTCTGGCCAATTCCAAAATAGTTTAGTCATTTTAATGGGGAAAAAACCTTCACTAGTTTGATGATAGAGCAATAGATAGATAGATAGATGATAGATAGAAGTTTAAGTTTTAAATATATATTATTATCTGCAGGGTAGACATTTATTGTGTAATTTACAGTCATTCTGAATTCACTCTACAAAATCCAGATTTTCTTTTGTTACACATTAGCTATGACCTTAGTCAAATTTGAGGACTCTTAGATTCCAGACCAAAACAAAAAATAAAAATAAAAAAATGGTCCTTGACAGTACTTACTGCTTTCATTTACCTTAATTGTGAATAGTTGAGCCACAGACATGAAACTGAGTTCCTATTAGTGGAAACTAAAACATCTGCTCTAGGGTTTGTGAGAAAGAGTTCCTGGTTAAGAACAATGAATAGAAGGAAATACTGCAAATGCCTTAATTGCATGTCAACAAGACTACAAGTGACACCTAGGAGTCCTCCAAAGCCATTCTGGAAACTGGAAATACTTTCAGAATCGTGCTTCTTTCCACAGACCCTACCATAGCTCTATTTTGTACCTTTGCTTTGGATGAAAATCATAATATCAAGCTATTTAAATGACAAGGAAAAGTTTGATGTATAATGTTAGTAAAGATAACTGGAAAAAAAATTAGGTACTCTTGTAGACACAGAGGGTGTGTATATATACTCAGATACAGAAGAAGCACACCAAAATATGAGAACTCATTGTCTCTCTGCCATTTTAAAGTACCACTAACTGAGAGACTTAAACAACTGAAATTTATTGTCTCCTAGTGCTGGAAGTTGGAAGTGCAAAATCAAGACTGGCTTTTTTTTTTTTTTTCTGAGACCTGAAGGAAAGAGTTTTATTCAAGCTTTTTCTTCTCAAAAAAGAATGTCATTGGGTTCATATTTTCCCTATATTTCATCTATGTATGTCAGTCTCCAAATTCCAGCTTTGTAAGGATACAGTCATGAGTTTAAGACTGACCCTTCTGACTTCATTTTACCCTGATTACCACAAAATGGGCAAAGTTTAATGTAAAAATTTAAAAACATTACAGTGAAAGATGACTTGTCATTAATCATTTTCAAAATACCCTATTATTTTTCCTCATTGAGTTTATTGGTACATTTTAGGTACACAGTACAGTTACATCCATTATTGGGATCTTGTACCTTTACATGACAGGTCTTGGTTCTCATTTTTTCCCCTTGTCCCTGCCCTCTCTTCACCACCTACTCTCCTCCCCCTTTACAAACACTTCATTTCCATTTTTTCATTTTCTCAGATCTTTTTCTTTTCCTTTATTACCTTTCCCCTACCCTTCCCACTTTTCCCATGTCTTCAAGCCCCTTTCTTCCTATTTCACATAGTCCATTATATCATTAAGATCTTATAAACTATTATAGTTTAGTCACACCAGAGAAACTATTCAGTATTTTCACATGTATGACTTATTTATTTCACTTAGGAATATATCCTCAATATGTATCCATTTTCCTATGAATGAATCTAATTTCTCATTCTTTATGGCTTAGTAATATTCCATTTTATAGAAAAACCACATCTTCTTTATCCAGTTTCCAACTGACAGGCAAATGGGCTGTTTCCAAGTTTTAGCTATTACAAACTGCCACCATAAACATAGGTGTCCATATATCTCTGTGATATGATTCTTTTAATTCTTTTGGAAAGATATCCAGCAGAGGGATGGCTGGGTCAAATGGAATCTCTAGTCCCAGCTCTTTCAGGTATCTCCATATTGATTTCCATAATGGTTGCACCAGTCTGCACTCCCACCAACAATGGAGAAGGGTACCTTTCTCCCCACAACCCCGCCAACATTTGTTATTGTGTGATTTCTTGATAGCAGCCATTCTTTGTGGGGTGAGGTGGAAAAAAAACCTCTACACTGAAAACTACAGCACTCTGAAATAAGAGATCAAAGAGGATATAAGAAAATGGAAAGATATCCCCTGCTCCTGGGTAGAAAGAATCAACGTAGTGAAAATGGCCATACTACCAAAACTGCTATACAGATTCATTGCAATGCCAATTTAAATTCCAACACTATATTTCACAGAACTAGAAAAAATAATCTAAAAATTCATTTGGAACCATAAGAAACCTAGAATAGCAAAAGCCATCTTAGGGAACAGACACATGGCAGCGGGTATAACAATTCCCAATTTGAAACTATACTACAAAACCACTGTGATAAAAACAGCATGGTACTGACAAAGAAACAGGCCTGAGGATCAGTGGAACAGACTGGAAGACACAAAAACAGATCCAGATGTACACAGCTACCTCATTTTTGACAAAGGAGCTGACCATCCTCAATGGAAGAAACATAGCCTCTTTAATAAATGGTGTTGGAAAAACTGGATCTCAACTTGCCAAAGATTAAAATTAGACCCTTATCTTTCACCATGCACTAAATTAAAATCCAAGTCGATTAAAAATCTAAATATTAAAACAGAAACACTAAGCTTGCTGGAAGATAAGTTAGGCAGAACTCTCTGGAAGACATTGGCATAGGAAAAGACTTTATGAACAAATCCTCAGTAGCAGAAAGAATCAACAACTGGGATCTCATCTTATTAAAAAGCTTCTGCACTGCAAAATAAACCATCAACAGAGCTAAGAGACAACCTACACTATGGGAAAACATTTTTACCAGCTGCTCCCCACACAAAGGACTATTATCTAGAATTTACAAAGAACTCAAAACAATCAGCCCCCCAAAATATAAAGACCCAGTTCATAAGTGGGCATCTGAAATGAACAGACATTTCTCAGTCAAAGAAGTAAAAGCAGAAAGTAAATATATGAAAAATGTTCCACATCACAGGTAATTTGAGAGATGAAGATGAAAAATACCCTAAGTTCAAACGCACCTCTTTTATCACATTTCCCACCTTCTAAACCTATTCTGGAATTCGTTTTATGATGTCATTAGTTGAGTATTCAGAACGACTTCTATATTCTGAGTAGATTCAGAAGTTTAGCTCTCGTGATAATTTTGGCTCTAGGGAGAGTCAGACATCATTTTATTTCTAGTACTTTTTTAGAGTTTAACAAGCACACATTCTCTCTTTTACTACTTTGGAGCTATGCAGTCATACTAACTAGTGTGAAGTAGTTATAGTTAACAATAGTGTGTTGTACATTTCAAAATATCAAGAAGTGCTTTTGGATCCTGGTCTTAAAGAAAAGATAAATGTATGAGGTGATGTATATGCGACTTACCCCATTTCATCATTACATAACCTATGCATGTATCAAAATTTCAGATTATACCCCAAAATATGTGTAATTATTATGTATCCTTTAATATTTAATGGAAAGTCTGAAAATTATTTCCATTTTCCTTCTCACACTAAAATTTTATTTTATTGTTTTCCCACTAAATTTGTGGTATATTTAAAGCAAACAATACAGTTACATTTATCATTGGAATCTAGAACCTTTCCATGATACATCTTGATTTTTATTTTTCCCCATACCCCTGCCATTCCTTTATCCCTTTCACCCTTCCCTATTTACAAAGACTTTGTTTCCAATTTTTCCTTTTTTCACATTTTTCTTTTCTCTGATTTCCTTTCCCCTCCTGCTCCAACTTCCCCTTTATCAATTTGTTCCTATTTCACAATATTAATTTTACCATTTGAACCTAATTTACACTTTTAGTTTTTCACACCAGAGAAACTATTTGGTATATACTCAAGTGTGTCCTATTTATTTCACTTAAAATTATAGCCTCAGTGTGCATCCATTTAGCTATAAATGCCTCCAGTTTCTCATTCCTTATGGCTGAGTAATATTCCATTTTATAGAAAAAAACACATCTTTACCCAGTCTCCAGTTAATGGGCATTTGAGTTGTTTCCAAGTTTTGGCTATTAGAAACTGTGCCACTGTAAACATGGGTGTGCATATATCACTGTGGTAGGATTCTTTTAATTCTTTTGGAAAGATACCTAGCAGAAGGATAGCTGGATCAAATACCCAGGACCTCTAATCCTAGTTCTTTGAGGTATCTCCATACTGATTTCCACAGCAGTTGCTCCAGTCTGCACTCCCACCTACAATACAGATGGGTTCTTTCTCCTCACAGATCCACCAGCATTTGTTATTGGTTGATTTCTTGATAGCAGCCATTCTTTCTGGGGTAAAGTGAAATCTCTGTGTTGTTTTCACCTGCAATCTTGAATGACTAGTGTTCTTGAACATTTTTTAATATATTTATTTGTTGCTTTTACTCCTTTGTCTGAGAAATGTCTGTTCATTTCAGATGCCCATTTATTCCCATTTGTTTTCTTTTTTTTCCTCATGAGTTTATTGGTACATTTTATGTATACAGTACAGTTACATTCAGTATTGAGATCTTGTAACTTTACATTACAGGAACCAGATGCTCATTTTTTAATTGGGTCTTTGTATTTGGGGATCTAACTTTTTTGAGTTCTTCTAGATAGTTTTTGAGTTATTCTAGATAGCTCTTCTAGATAGCTATTGACTTATTCTAGATAGCAGTCCTTTGTCTGAAGAATAGCTGCTAAAATTTTTTTTCCCACATTGTGGGTTATCTCTTACCTCTGTTGGTGATTTCTATTGCACTGCAAAAACTTTTTAATACAATGAGATCCCAGTTGTTGATTCTTTGTGCAAGCCTCAAGCTGTGGAGGATTTGTTCATAAAGTCTCTTCCTATGCCAATATCTTTGAGAGTTCTACCTAATATATTTTCCTGTAAGTTTAGTGTTTCTATTTTGATATTTAGATCTTTAATCCACTTGGATTTTAGTTTAATGCATGGTGAAAGATAGGGATCTAGTTTTAATCTATGGCAAGTTGAAAGCCAGTTTTTCCAACACCATTTATTAAAGAGGCTATCTTTCCTCCATTAAAGATGATTAGTTCCTTTGTCAAAGATAAGGTAGCTGAGCATCTGTAGTGTTGTTTTTGCATCTTTTAATCTAATCCATTGATTCCTGGGTCTGTTTCTTTGCCAGTACCATGATGTTTTTATCACAGTGGCTTTGTACTATAGTTTCAAGTTGGTAATTGTGATACCCACTGCCATGTCTCTGTTACCTAGAATGGCTTTTCTTTTCCTATTCTAGTTCTCTTCTGATTCCAAATGAATTCCTGGATTGTTTTCTCAAGTTCTGTGAAATATACTGTTGGGATTTCAACTGTGATTGCATTGATTCTGTTTAGCAGTTTTGGAAGTATAGCTATTTGCATTATGTCAGTTCTTCCTACCCATGAGCAAAGGATATCTTTCCATTTTCTTATATCTTCTTTGATCTCTTTTTTCAGAGTGTTGTAATTTTCAGTGTAGAAGTCTTTTGTCTCCTTTGTTAGATTGATTCCTAGATATTTCATCTTTTAGATGTTATTATGAAAGGAACTGTTTCCCTAATTTCTCTCTCAGTGAGACTTTCATTTTTGTACAAAAAGGCTATTAATTTTTGAGTGTGTACCTTGTATCCAGCTACTGTACTGAATCTGTCAATTAAGTGTAGAAGTCTTTTTGCAGAGTTATTTGGGTCTTTCATGTAGAATATCATATCATCAGCAAATAGTGACAGTTTAAATTCTTCATTTCCTATCTTTATTGCTTTTATTTCTTTCTCTTGTCTAATTGGTGTGGCTAATTTTTTTAGAAGTATATTTAACAGGAATGGTGACAGTGAACATCCTTGTCTTGTTCCTGATTTTCAACTTTTGACCATTTACTGTGACTTTGGCTATTCACTTTCATAGATAGTCTTTATCAGGTCAAGATAAAGACCATGGATTCCAGTTTTCTGTAGTATTTTTAACATAAATAGGTGTCAAATTTTGTTGAATGCTTTTTCTGCATCTATTGAGATGATGTTAATCACATGGTTTTTGTCCTTGACTCTGTTAGTATAATGTATTGCATTTATTAATTTATGTATGTTGAACCATCCTTACATCCCTGGGAAAAACCCAACATGGCCAGGGAGTATGATGTTATTGGTGTTCTTCTGTATTCTTTTTTCAATATCTTATTGAGAATTGTTTGCATCTATGTTCATTAGGAAGATTGGCCTGTAGTTCACTTTGTTGGTTGGGTCTTTCCTGGTTTTGGAATCAAAGTAATTCTTGCTTTCAAAATGAATTTGGAAGTATTGCTTCCCTTTCAATTTCACTGAACAGTTTAAGAATAGTGTTCGACCATGTAAAATCTTAGAGAAATAAATATGATTCAAGAGTGTAAGCCATTTGGTCAGCTAATCGGTATAATCTGTAGGAAGAATTAAATACATACACATTCTGAGAGCAAATATATGAAGTTTTGACTTTAATACCAGGACTACTAAAGTGTTTTGGATACATTTCAAAGGATATTACAGGAATACATCAACTATCAAAATAAAAACACATACGTATCACTAAGATTTCGCAAGACAAATTAGAGCTGTCAAAATCTTCTAGAATTTTCATCCACTTCAAGGATGAATACAGTCTTTGCATTGCTTCTTAGCTTCACAACAAAAATATCAATGTAAACTCTGATAATAAAGTTAGACTCTTGTAAAGGCTTAATTGCCTAACATTATGATTTTCTATATATTATATATTTTAGCTGACACTAACAGCAGTTTACTTCAAATTGACATTCATAATACAAAGCAGCAGTTATAGTTACATATATATCATCCATTAGATCATATCCCGACAATGTTAAGTTTATTTGCTGTTTTTGGAGATGGTGTATGCTTGTTACTTTTTTTTATAAATATCATTATAAAAGAAATGTGTAGCATCCATAGAAATGTGGCAATTTAAAGGTTGAGCTGACTCTTCTATAAGGTTTCATTTATAAAGTCAGAAAATGCTACTGTCTTCAGATTGAGAATTTTTCTGTCAAATTCATACTGAACCAGTGTCATTTTTTTCCACTGGAGTCTTTAAGTAGCTGCTGTGGGTAAAGTACATCTCAAAAGTCTGCATGAATTAACATATACAGCCCATGTCCATTCTTCAACAAAAATCACAATCTAACAGATGCAAGAAGACAAAAGAAATGTATTAACAGATAATATAATTATGCTATTACTGCAGCGCATTAATAATTACTTGATACAAAAGAGAGCACTTTTCTGAGCAGTATGTTTGAGGAAATATTCAAGTTGAAACTTCTTGGATTCAGAAGATGGGTAGGATTTTCATAGGACCCCATGAATGCATGGCATCTTCGAACAAATAGAATCTTTTTAGCCAATTCATAACAAGAATAAACTACAAGAGTTTTTGACATGAAGCCAGAATTAGTTGTACTAGCAAGAAATGAGGGAGGCTTAAACATTATGAGGACCCAAATCATATCTTGGGAAAAGAGAGAAACTAAAAGACCTATATAGATGGCTGAAGAAAATGGAAGGAAATATGTGTCAAGCACAAGTATCTTTCATTGTAACATTTGGCACTTTGCCTCCTAGTTTTCAAGTAGAAGTGGACTTTAGAGCATTAGCCATGCCATTGGTTTTTGAAAATCAGGGAATCAAAACACATACACACATGAATACACACACACTCACAACTTTTTCACCAAGAAATCTTTCTTGGAAACACAGTTTTTAAAAACTGCAAGGGTTGTAATTTCTTTCTTCTCTCATGCAAATACTCCATTATGAAACAGTATTTTAAATATCATTGGTCATTTTTGTGAAAATAATTCCATGAGTCACTTTTTTACATATTGATTTGGCCTAGATTTTAAATAAGAAATGATGATTGAAATAATATAAATAGAAACAACACATTTTTATTAGTGGAGCTT
This sequence comes from Fukomys damarensis, assembly GCF_012274545.1. Taxonomy (NCBI): domain Eukaryota; kingdom Metazoa; phylum Chordata; class Mammalia; order Rodentia; family Bathyergidae; genus Fukomys; species Fukomys damarensis. The sequence continues at coordinate 28,611,005 of NW_022900924.1, forward strand.
TTAGAAAGAAAGTGTTTTGTCTAATTTTAAGATTCAGAATTAAGATTTTTTCAGCAGATTAAATATAGTGTTTTTCATACACACATGGTATCTGAGGCAGGATTAAAATATTTGCTGAATGACTAGATAGAAACATTATTACAGTAAAAGACATTGCCATTTATCACTCTCAAAATGCTCCCCTATGCTTCAAAACACTTATCCCATACCACACCATCATTTTTACTATTTTCTTAATGAATTTTGAAAATTTTTTGTGTCTTTAGGAGTTGTGATTCAATTATATCAATATGAATCATATATATATATATATATATATATATGCAATTAATATGGCTGCTCAATGTCATTCAATGAAAGTGGAAAGGTTGGCTCTTAAAAGCATTATGACATATCCCCATCCACTAACCAGATCTGCCTCCTTTACATAATTCACTGTATCTGGAACCACAAGAACTCCAACACTTCCGCAGAGTCAAACTGATTCGGAGAGGTTTTAAATCAATTCAGGACATAGAGGCAGCCAGGAAAGCACAACTAAAGGCATTCCATAACTTCTTCAGAATGTAGCAGGAGCATGGAATACATGTGTTTGAAAAGTTGGAGATTGCTTTGAGGGGGAAGAGTGGCAATGTGTCTGTTACTGTCATAGCTTTTTTAATATAAATATTCATGACGTCTCTTTTGAGGTGTGGGTAACGGGGATAGAACTCGAGTCCTTGTGTTTGCAAGGCAGGAGTCACCATGTCTTGATCACAACTCGTGCCTGTTACTATTGATTAGTCTTTTTTTTGGTGGGGGGGATACCAAGGATTGAATGCAAATCCTTGTGCTTGCAAGGCAGGCTGCAGAACTATTAATTAGTCTGTAACAGTTGAGCATGGCTTGATAAATTTTCATAAGCAACTATTTAGTTATAAATTTCAATGAAAGATTGAAGATTTTAACACACTTATTTACTAGGCTACATTTACATTATTATGAGAAAGTTCTTCTGACCTTATGTTAATAATTTTAACTTGGTATTTTGAAACATAAACAGAAAGTAATGGAAATTGGCTAAGTAATATTTTTTTCAAAAATGTTTAAATTCTATCTTTATCCTTATCTTGCCTTCTTATTATACATTACTCATTAGACATCAATAATAAAAAGAGCACTATGACCTTGAGTAATTATATTATTTTATTTGGAAAAATATTCCCGTTTGAATGAATTACTCCATATATCATTCCATTAGTCAGATATTTATATTTTACTTTTCTTCTATAAAGAATGACAAGTGCAGGTGCTTCTTTGAATACCAGATTGTACATTTATACATTATGATAATTAAATTAATGTTCAGAGATGAGCTTTGCAAGCGCTCTTTATTGTGTGACTACATTTCTCAGCCCTCTACTTGTGGCTTGGTAGATGCACAACCCTCATGCCAGCCACTGAGGTAAGGACACATTCTGCCTCTGAGGATGCTAGATTTTCACTTCACAATGGCTTTATCAGCTTTCACAGCTGCAGGATAATGCAAGCTCCTAAGAGGCTCTAAGAGACACTTAGACACCTGTCAAACCAGGTGCACTGGGACAGCAACTGCCCATGAAATATCCAAGCTGGCATGGAGCCGACATCTCTATACCCTCCATTCCTAATAAAAATAAAAAGAAGAAAAAAATGAGATCACAATTAAGTAACACAATCCTTTTGCCAGACAGACATTTTTACAGGTACTGAAAAATGGGCAAGTGTGCTTTTTAAAAATCTGAGGCAAGACTGGGTCAGAATACAAAAATGAAGCTTACTCAGCCCATTTTGAAACATTGCCTAGTTGTTAATCATTAATGAGATGCTAAGTTTATGAAGAATTGAAGTGAAACAGAAGACTAAGCTTTTGGCATCAGGTTTTATTTGAGTCAACTTTCTGCAGAAAAAAGGAGAGAGGGGGAGAGAGGGAGAGGGGCTCAGTAATTAGGACCACTGGCTGCTGTGGGTACCCCAAGGCATAACAGTTGTTCTATAAAATCATCCTATATCATCATCACACGTGTATGCAGGGAAGAAAAATTAGACTGTAAGATAATCATCAAGCAGACAAAATAAAATACACCCTCAGGCATCCCATTTGTAATTCCCTATGCTCACATGCCTCTCTTTCTTGCGCAGTTCCTCAAGTTAATACAAACCACTCTATGTAGCCAGTACATGGTACCAATTCCCTGATGGTTTATAGGGCTAATTTATGACCAGCTAAAGCAAATGCCTTAGAGAAGTCAATAGAAAATGCTTCTATCACACAGTCTTCATCCATTGCCTTGGAAATGCTGTGGGTGTGTATCCTGGGCGATTGATTTGCTCTGAAGCCTCACATGAAATGAGTTAGCAAGGACTTTGAATGCAGGTAGTTTGAAATATATATGTAGACATTTTTAACAGATACAGCCAAAGTAGTCCTCTACCAAATTAAACCTCTTAAATGCCTTTGTGTGTGTGTGTGTGTGTGTAGAAGTGAATTGTACTAAGTGCCCGCACATGAATGACAGAAGATTTAAAAACAGAGACATTTATATCGACAATTAAAGGAAGTGATAAAAAAATGTGGGCCCTTCACACAGACAGTTCCACATTTTGATATTCACTAGGAAATAATTACAAAGTTTCCAAATACATGAATTAATCCCTTGACACTGAAAATCCACATTAATGTATATTTACTAGCATGAAGGCACAGTCCCTGAAGACTACCTCAAAAACAATAGTTTAAATCAATATTAATAACCTGGTGTTTGTCAATTATACTGTTTATGATTAACTGTTTACAGTTTGCTATTTAATATGATTATATATATATATATAATGTGATTATATATACATATATATACATATATATATATGTATATATAATGTTATCTTCATTCTCTAAGTAGACCTTGTCTAATGTTTCCAGAGATTAATTCCATAGTTTCTTATGTACTGAATAGAACTGCTGACAGAAAGCACAGTATATCTCAAACACCAATAAAAGACATTTTTAAAAATTTACTGATTTTTTAATTTAAATTTGTATGTTTACCTTTCTGACTTTGTCATAACTTATTGGTTTCCCAGGATAAGATGTAGGCTATCCCACCATCTAAGAAAGACTGCCATATTCATTATATTCTGCCAAAGAATTGTTTACATTTTGCTTGAGACTGTGTGAAAGGCTAAATTTAAAGTCAGTGGATGAACTAATCAGACAATGAAAATTTCAAGCTAGCACAATGCTCAGGATGTGGTATGGATACTGTTTGCTGCTTTCAGGCAGATTTATTGTGAGAATTTGGAGCGAAAAATAGAGCAGAAGTATTTGCAAAACTTAACTGTTTTCCAGAAAGGAACAACATGTAAAGTTGGCAACAAAAAAAGTGTGGTAGTTTGAAGAGATTAGTGCTAATAAAAAGACACCAAGTACTTTGAACTTGGACAAGAAGAAACATGCCTTTAAGACACCTTGGGATTGTGCAAGACTAAACTCTTTGGAGGCCCGAGGATGCAAAAATGCAATCTTTCATTTGGGAAGGACTAGTAGACTTTTTTTCTATCCATATGAATATGTTTTTTGAATCATGCAGAATGCAAGAGTTGGGGTAATAGAGGTTTCCAACAGATCTTACAGGAAAACCTCAGAGGCCAGGCAACATGCCTTTGACAGGCAGATGCATGGTGGGATGCAGGCAGTTGTGTGGACAAAATGCATGTATAAAAGAGACCCCAGGAAATGAGAAATGACAGGAACATAAAAAGTATGCTAAGAAAAGAAAAGACAGCAAGTAGAATAAATTAAGAAAAAAGTCATGCGGCCTGAAAATGAGAAAGCCATAGGTATCTGGCCATCCTACTCTGAAATTCACACCTCAGTACCATGGGCCCTGAGTGTTAAATCTGGAGCTTTAGGATGGAATATTTGTTCTGTTGGTTTTCAGTCTTGCTTTGGTCCTATTCTTTTTTAGTTCCCTATTATTGTTTTTTGAAATGGTAATGTTTACCCTGTGTCATTATTCTTTGAGATTTAGTAAATGATTTTTGAATTTTACAGAGGTTCATAGCTAAAAGCTTGCCTTGAATCTTCAATTAGACTCTGACATGGAATTTTGCAAAATGCTGAAATTGTGAAAATGTTGAGGAAGGGATCACTGTGTTTTTGGTTATATGTGGGAAAGTTACACGTGATAGCCCAAATCATGTCCTGGAGTTTATTTGGAAATTGACTGTATTTTATGGAGCTGTGCTTAGGTATCAAGTAGACAAGATGTGATATGTGATCATTAAGCTTAAAGGTCAGCATGATTTCATTAATAAACTCATGGAGAAGTTATTGGAAATGAGGGTACAACTGTCATCAGTGGATTGATTAACCCATGAATGTTCATAACTTACTGTGCTAATAAGACATGGAGCTCACTTAGAGGTGGGTAACTGGTGATGTGCTTTTGGAGGTACATCTTTTGATTTATCTTCTTCCCTTGTGTTCTACTTCCTGGTTATCATGAAGTGAGCTCTTTTGCTATACCACATACTTCTGCCATGATGTTTCTGCCTTGGAGCCAGTCAACTATTTACTAAATCCTCCAAAACCATGGCCTATAAGGCTTTCCTTTAAACTGGGTATTTTTGCCAGCACTGAGAAAACTTATTTCAATTCCACCAAGATTGAAATACGCAAAGATAATGAAATAACAAAGATAAAATAGATGAGAAAAATTGATTACATATATTCTTATACTGTCTATGAAATTTTAGATGTACTTTGTATACAGAACTTTCACGTTTAATTTTTAATGTTATTTGATAAATTAACAGGCAAGAGACTAGGTTGGTTGTTAGGGAAGTTGAGTGAAATCATATAATCCTACACATGATAAATAGATAGGGATAGTTGTTTTTGATGTTGATATTATTTGTCTTAGCTCTTGTTATGATATATAATGTTTACAATGATTGAAGCTATTAGGCACATCTTTTTCTTCTTGTTTTCCCATGCCCTCCTCCTCAACCCTCTCCTTGTTTCCTTGGACAACTTCCCTATTCCACTGTGAGAGATATCACACAGTATTTAAAATTCTGTTTCTGATTTATTTCACTCAACATTATATTTTTCAATTGTATCTATTTCCCTACAAATGCCTCAAGTTTGTCATTCTTTACGACTGGGTAGGGCTCTGTCATATAAAGATACCACATTTTGTTTATCCAGTCATCTGTTGATGGGTACTCAGGCTACATCCAAGATTTAGCTATTATGAATTGGTATGCAAGTGTCACTGTAGTATGATGACTTGACTCTTTAGGGAAGATAGAAGGGGGATAGCAGTTGTACAGAATTTCCAATTTCAGTTCCTTGAGAAAACTCCACTCTGATTTCCAGAATGGTTGTACTGGTTTGCATTCACACCAACAATGCGGGAAGTTTCTTTTTTTATTTTATTTTTTTTTATTTTGCCACAGCCACAGCAAGATTTCTTATTGATATAAGGTCATTTGTTAATTTTTGATGCTATTTCTTGTGTGATTGAGATTCTGTTTAGAAAATTCTTTCTACTAGACATTTAATGTTTCTGTTGTAATGTTTAGATCCATTTTGATTTTAAGTCAGTATGTGGTAAGAGATAAGGGTCTAGTTTCATTTTTCTTCAGATAATGTTTTCCCTACACCACTTGTTGAAGAGGCTATCTTTCCTCCAACACATACTTTTGGCCCCTTTGTCAAAGATCAAATATTTAAGTGTTTGGGGAGCTTTCCATATCCTCACTTCTGCTCCACTGATTCATGTGTCAACTTTTGTTACAATATCATGAAGTTGGTATCACAATTGATTTGTCATATAGCTTGAAGTCTATTACTATTATGCCACCTGCTTTGCACTTATTGCACCAAATTACTTTTGCTATTTAAGGTCTCTTCTGGTTCCATATGAATTTCAAGATGTTTTTCTCTAGATCTGTAAAGAATGCTGTTGGTATTCTGATTGGAACTGTACTGAATCTCTATAACAGTTTTGGAAGTATAGCCATTTTGAAGATGTGGGTTCTGTCTATCCAGGAACAAGGAATATCTTTCCATTTTCTGATGACTTATTCAATTTCCTTCTTCACCGTACTATAGTTTTCTTTGGGGAAGTCTTTCACTCTCTCAGTTAGGTTAATTTTACTTTTCTTAAAGTGACTGTGCACAGTATTGTTTTCATAATATCCTTCTCATCCTGTTCATTGTTGGTATACACAAATGCCAGTGATTTTCATGTGTTAGTCTTGTATCCTGCTACTTTTTAAAACTTGGTTATTCATTCTTAGAGTGTCTAAATCACACTACATGGGGACAAACTAAAAACATCACCCCTAAAGTCAGGAGCAAAGCAAGGATGTCCACTAATTCTGTTCTATTCAACATAGTGCATGAAACATTATCCAGAGGAATTAGACAAGAGAAAGAAATAAAAGGGCTGCATGCAGGAAAGGGAGAACTCAAATTAGTATTATTTTTAGGTGACAATGATCCTCTACATAGAAGACCCAAAGAACTCCACCCACACACTCTAAGAATTGGTTTAGCCTTTTTCTTCCTATTTCACATGGTCAATTATCTCATTAGGATCTTATGGGAAGGGTAGGAGAAAGGGAATAAGGGAAAAGTAAAAAACACGACAAAATGAAAAAATGGAAATAAAGTGTTTGTAAATGGGGAGGGGAGGAGGGGGTGAAGGGAGGGCAGGGACAAGGAGAAAAAAATGAGAACCAAGACCTGTTATGTAAAGGTACAAGATCCCAATAATGAACATAATTATACTGTACCAATAAACTCAATAAAAGAAAAAAATGTAAAAAAAGGAGAATTGGTTTAGCAGTGATTGTATTTTGTGAGCTAGTCATTTTCATGAAAATATCTTAGTTTTTCATTTGTTTTGAAGGATACTGTTCCCGGGAAAGTTAATCTGGGCTGGATGTTATTTGCTCTTATGGCTTGAAACACTTCACTCCAACCTCTTCTGGCATTCAGGGTATGTGGTGAGAAGCCTGCCGTGATTCTAATGTGTTTGTCTTTACATGTGATTTTGTTTTTGTTTTTCTCTGGCTGCCTTCAAATTTTTGCATTTTTTTGTGTGAATATCTTCTAATTTAATGAGGATATGCATTGGTGAACTTCTCCTTTCATCATAATTGTTTGGAGTTCTTGTATTTAGGAAATTTTTCTTGTATTTAGGAAACTTTCTTCTATAATTTCTGCAAGGCTGTTGGTGAATTCAACTGTGCAATCATCTAGATTTTCTCAAACTCCAATTAGCCTTAGATTGGAATTTTTTTGTCATCTAATAGCTGCTGGATAGTCTTCCATTATTTCCCTATTTTCTTTTTGGCTTCTTTGAGCCCTTTATTGCAATCACTGTTTTATCCTTAATATCATATACTCTTTCTTCAAATTGGTCACTTCTCCTATGTAGGAGTGCTTTACTGTTTTTTATTTTGGGTGTTACTATCTGACATCTTTTTAAAATTAATCTTATTGGTACATTTTAGGTCTATTGTATGATGACATTCAACATTAGGAATTTGTACCTTTACATTTTATATGTTGGTTCTTTTTTTTTTCCTCCATTCCCTTGCCCTTCAACCCCTCCACCCTTCCCTATTTACAAAGACTTTGTTTCCATTTTTTCCTTTTCTCATATTTATTCCTTTCCCTTCTTTCCTTCCCCTCCCCCTCTACACCCCCCTCCCCTTTGGTCTTTTTCTTCCGATTTCATGTTACCTATTATACATTCTTGGATTCCATATAATTGTTGAATCTGTCATTCAAATTTTGAAGTATTTTGGCTAGCTTGTTCAGTTTTTAACCTACTTTTCTGAAATTCATAATAGGCATATTATGTGTCATTGCTGTAAACTTTTAGTTCATTTTAGTTCATTTCCTCTTTGAACTCATCTATTGTCTTTATCCCTTCTAAGAATTTTTTCTTTTTTTGCTACCTGCTATTTGTTTTCTTCTCCCTTTGTGACTCCTTAAGAGAGTTGTGCAGGGGTTCAGAGATCTTCTATTTCCTTGTTTCCCATTCTCCTATGAATTATATTAGGCCCCCTCTTTTTTCTCCTCCCTGTTTTGGGGAGTTACTGTTGGTTGGGGACTAGTGAGGCAAGTATGTGAGTTTTCAGTAGGATGTTGCCTTCCTGTGAGTCTAATATTTGCTACTTATGTTGTTTACTTTTAGTGATTATTATAGCAGGCTGGGAACACATGAGGTTATATGGAACATTTTAGTAGAATGTTGCCTTTTGTGAATTATTTTCAGTTTTGCATATCTAATTCTAGAATTTATTGTTTCTGTTATTTACTTTAGGAGATTTCAGCTCTTCTCCTATGTTTTGCCACAAGAATTGCTTCAATTTAAAATTGTATCTACAGTTTCAATCTTAAAATATATCAATATGATAATCCTTATTGTTACTCTCCCTCCATGTGTCGTCTGTTCTTTAGATGGAGAGAACCTATTAAAGACCCAAAGAAAACACAAATATACAAGAGTAACATTCCAATATACCCATGAAATCCTAAGAGAATATAACCCCCTGTTACTAAATAACTCAGGGAACACACAGAAACTTAAACCACTAAATGTCTGATAGAACACAGATTAGAATTCCAATAAACCATTGCATACATGATTCCCAAGTTTCTTTGCCAGAGTCTGACAGTGTCTCTTTGCCAAAGAGTCTGAATTTCACACCTCTGTAATTCTTATGATTCCTCCCCCGAAGAACTTGGTTAAACTTAGATTCAGCATCTCTTTCGTTCAGGTTGCAGGCATTTTGCAGAGTTGATCCACCCCAGGTTCTTGGGTTAGAAATTCTTGCTGACTCTCTCCCTGGGTGCGAGGGTGGATTTGATAGACAAATGAGCTGGCATTAAATTGTCTACTGAGTCAGAATTATTCCTATGCAATTTGTTCAGTTACGTCAGTAACAGGCTACTCCATTTCAGTGGTGTCTATCAGGGCTAACTGACAAATAACATCCTACAGTCCTCTATTGTGGGTCTCTCCATTAGCAGTGTGATCATCACAACAATGTGAGCCTCCAGTCAAATGTAACTCAGGCTGACTCCAGTGTCTGATCCCAGGACCTGGGTCTGTGATCACCAGTCCCTGCCTTTTAGCAGACCTCCTCTCTTTCCGCTCTTCCGCTGCTGGCAGTCACCAGTGATTCTTTCCCTCATTTACTCTGGGGTTTTGGCAACATGAAATGGCCAGGGGGCTGCTCTGGAGCTGAGGGATAAACACCCTTCCATTCACCCAGATGGCATACCTACCCATGCCTGCTCTGCACAGCTATGCCCAGGCCTCTTATAATGCAGCTGTGAGGTCACTTACCACCTATTATGACTGGAAGGTTGCTGAGGAATCAGAGATTCATGTTCCTGCTGTCTCCAGCTACATAAGAGTCTACTGGTCCAGGAACACGGAAGTTTTAGTTTCACTGCACCTCCTGGCCAGCATTCGGCCAGCTGCTATTCATGGTTCTGCAGTTTCTCTTCTGCAGCATGGGACACTTCTTCTGTATCATTTAGTCCCGTTTTTTTCTTCTCTGTCAGTTCCCTCCTTGTTCCTATGTTTTGGTTCCTCTCCAAGCCACTGTCCTCTGGATTTCAGACACCTTGTCTAGGAGAAGCCAAGATGTTGGCAGCCACTGTACCACAATAATTGTGTATCTATTGATATTTTTCTTAAGAGAAAGATAAATAGTACCATATTGATTTTACATTTTCACTAAATATATTACTTGCAATGTATATGAAGTAATGTTATTTTAAATTGAAAACTATAACATTTCAAATTAAAAATCCAATGAAATGGGCAGCTATACATATTATTAAATGCACAGAGATGATCAATGAAACTGAGGTATACTGAGCATTTACCTTAGCACTTCATGTATCAAGGCAATGCGCCAGGTATCATTGGAGGATAGACACAATTCATCACTAAAGCAGCATAAAGTATGATGAAACTTAAACAAATATTTAAATAATCATTCAAAACAGTACAAGTTTATAATCTGGCCTTTTCAAAGTTAGTTTCCTTACATATTCTTCCTGAGCACTTTGAAAATCATCCATTACTAAAAGGAAAAGTTTTCTCAAGTTCTCAGTAATTGATATTTTGAGTCATAGAAGACATTATGCTTTATTGCAGTAAATTAATGTTTTTATAATCCAAACATACTTAATATTTTCCTAACATATTTGTAGAAAAAGAAACATGTATTGACTCTAAATTAGCATTGCTTTTTATTGGCATAAAGAATTAAATTATCAGCTCAAATTGATACATAAAATTGCTTAAATAGAATCTTCTGGACACTGTGGGTCATTACAGTGGGTTATGTAGATATTCATTGCAAACATCAGGGTTAGGGGTGTAGCTCTCGCCTAGTATAAATGAGCCTCAGTATCCAAATCTCATCACTGAAAAAAAAGAGAATATTTCACAAGTAACTTTGATTATTTTTTAAGTTCCAAATGTAAAGTGAATTTCCTCTAAAATAGGAAAATATAATTTCATATTGACTCTTGCCATGTTTTAACTTTTGTAACTGCTCCTTGTTTATCTTGTCAAAGAAAAAAAAGTAAAAAAGAAAAAAAAATGAAGAACCTTCTCACATGTATGCATAAATATTGTGAAGTTAAAAAAAAAAGCCTGAAATTTTATCCTCTGATTTGTCCGTAAACATTCTCACTGCAGTGTTCCAATGCACTGTTTATTCTACTATCAAACAAAGAAAGTAATGCCTGATGTTAGAGCACCCTGGGAATAGTTAAATTTGTCTGCAGCTTTGATCAGTGAAGAAAAGATGTCTCTGCATAATAATGTCATGTACTTCAATATCTTTGAACTTTCTTGTATAACTTTAATGTGAATTGTCACAGAAGTTTTACATTTTCCTCCAGCGAGCATTTATATGAAACTACTGATCTCTTGCAATCTTGGTGCTTCTTAGGTTTAGTGCATCATGTACTTTTGATAGCATCTCAAAATCCTGCCCATTTTAAGAGCTCCTATTTGAAATTTCAAAGATTGTCAGCCTCTTCAAAAATGTGTGTCTTTTTTTTTTTTAAACAGCTAAATTGGACTTGAAGAAATATCCTAGTACTCTGTAAAAATAAAGCTTCTGTGTCAATATCTGGATTTTCTGCTTTGGTAAAGAAAGAAAATACATATTCATTATTTCTCTACTTCATACATTTGTACCAAATCTCTGCCAGAGTTCCTGAAGAAAATGTATCCACTGTTGAGAAAGTTCTTCACTTGATCATAAGCCGGGCTTATACAAATTATCTTTTTAAGTTTGATCTAGAAAAAGAAATCATAATGTAAAGTTCTTTACAACCATGCAGAAGTATATTATTGAACTTTGATCACAAATGCTATTGTAATGGGAGAAAAGGAGAGTCTCCTGTCAGATTGACATGAAAAAATTGATTTATGATCCTATATTTCTTAGTAGATTTTTATAAGATCTTATGTAATTCAAAAAATAATTAAATCAAATTTCTTCTCTGAAAACATTACAGTCATTGAAAAAATCATGAGTTCAATTGGCCACTTTATTCCCCTATGTTTGATATAGACATATATGTAGAGAGAGACATATGTGTGAGTTTCTCAAAAACCAAAGTTTCTAACAGATGGATATACAGAATTGCAAAGATTGGTCCATTTCCCTAGAAAGGGAAATCTGCCTGCCAGACTTACTGACGCAAATCTGTAATCACAGCTTTCGGGATGTGGAGGCGGGAGGATTGCCACAAGTTCAAAGTCAGCCTAGGCTACATAGTGAGTTCAGAGCTAGTCTCAACTACATGATGAGACCTTGTCTCAAAAAGCAAATGAACACAAACAAACAACAACAATAAATCCCCAAAAGCAAACAAAAAGGTAATTTGCAGAACTAGTAAATGCTAATGGGCTTTTAGTTCTTTTCAAACAAAATAAAAATAAACACATGAATTTACAATCATCTCCTTCTTGACTTAGATAATCCATGTCAGGGAGATAAGTCTTTCCAAGCATAAATGTCACTAGTTGTCATTCATCATAAATCCACAGCTAAGAACTAAACTCTAATGTGCCTTAGTTCTTTTTCATGTGGAAAAATGAGCCATGTGAAATTTGGGAGCTAGTTTTTTCCCCCCTACATATTCAAGAATTTCCAATGATATTTGCTTTCATCAAAGCATACAGTTAAAGTTTATGTGATTTGAAAATTGTTACAGATTTGTCAATAATATTTTCTCTTTTTTTTTACCCTTCACTATCCATTCTCATAGCATTTCCCTCTCTACTGAATGTGACCTCCCTAACCTCAACTGGAAATTAATTTCCAGTGATACTTAAGAGAAAGTATTGCAAATCTTGTTGAATTTACACCTAGGTAGCAAAGTGGTCAATAGGAGAAACATAGGATAACCTAAAATGTTTAAAATATAAAACTTGAATTAACTTGCATGATTTTTTTTTTTTTCAGTACCAGGGACTGAGATCAGGACCTTGCATTTGCAAGTCAGGCATGGCATCACTGAGCTAAATCCGGCCCAAAATACATGAGTTTTAAAAACTCTGTGGTCTCTAGATTTAGATAAGCTACTACAACAAGCATATATGTCAATCATTTCTCTTTATGAGGTATTTCTGTAGTATGATCTCTCCCCTAAAAGTCCCTATCAAAATTGTATTTGTAGGGCTATATCTTTGTTTCCACATAACCAAAACATTAAAAGTGAATTGCATCTACTTTTATTTTGGTTTGACACCTCTGAAGGCCCTAATAATGATAATCTTAAATCTACTTGATTTTCTTCCCTAAAGCTGTTTAATTTTTTGAAAGGGATTTCTTTGAAATATATATTTAAATGAAAAGAATATTTTCATTAAAAACTAAGTAACAAAATAAAATATTATTCTTGGAGCCACACATTTATTTTTATTTTATCTTACAGGCAAAAATAAACATTAAAGTAAGCTGCTATCTTATACTTTTAATATAATCCTATTTTACACTTTTAGTCTGTTATTTTGTGCAGATACATTTACTTCTTTAAACTATTTCCTACTAAATAAATATCATTACATTATATAAAAGTATGCATGCTATCTTAGTTTGTAAGAGTTAGGGCAACTGCCATAAACTAATTTATTTATGAACAAAAAAATATTTCTCATAGTTCTAGGGGCTGAGACGAACAAAACAAAGGCAGACATACTGTCTGGTGGTGGCTGGCATTCTCATGACAGTGCTTTTTCATCACATGATAGAAGGGAATCCTAGCTCTCTGGTGTCTCTCTTTATAATGGACTCAAAGCAAATTATGAGGACTCTACTTTGACCTACTTACCTCTCAAAAACATTGCTTTCTTTGCCAGGGATTTAGCTCGGTGTGCTGCTGCCTGCCTTGCAAGCACAAGGTCCTGAGTTCGATCCACAGTACCAAAAAAAAAAAAAAAATCATTTTCTAATACTGTCCTATTAAGGGCCAGGTGCCAGGATCTCAACAAATGGATTTGGGGAGGACACATTATATGTCCCATCTTCAGCGTATTGTATTGTTCAATCTACTTGGCATCATTGGCTGACCTGAAATTTCTAGTTATTTTCATGCTAAATGATTCTATCTTTATTATTGTCTTTTGTTTTTAACAGATTAAACTTTAGTTTTTTATTTATTTTTGTAGTTCCATTTTATTCAAGCTGCTGCCATTGCATTTGACTTGAAAAATGAGAGAAATTTAATCCTTTGTAAAGATTTTTACACCTTATCTCTATAAAAGAAATTTTCATTTTATTTGTTATGAAAGCTTTTAATCTAGCATACTATGACAGATTTCTATTTTTTAAATTTACAATTTAAAGTGGACCAATTATCTTATTCCTCTTAGATAAATTTATCCACTTATATATACTCTTTTAACATAATTCACTTTCTTCCTTCTTTACTTCTTCCTGCCTTCCTTCCTCCCCTCCTTCCTCCCCGCTTCCCCTTCCTTGTCTCCCTAATGTCATTGGATATTGATAATAAGCCTACAGTACAGTGGACCAAATCTTCATTATCCAAGCCATCCACTGTTTCCCGCTCCCTGATTTACAAGCAACATCCTAGAATTGGTGATATTAAATAAAGTGCTTCTGTATAGGAACTAGAACTAAAATTTGTCTCTCTGGGACTAAATGTTCCTTTCCTCATACCTCTTTTTTATCTTCTTGTGGGAAAAGGAAGAAACGAAGTTCATTGTCCGTTCACTTACCCAGGATATTAAATATCTCTCAAATGATTAATTTAATTACTTTTGATATCTATTAAAAATCTACCATTACAAATGAAAGAACTAGAGGTATCATCAGATACATTTTTAAATGATGTGTAAATCACAAAACTTTTCATATGTGAAATAAAATCAAAACTTTTCATTTCTTTTTTCTATCTCTGAAGAAAAAACTACATTGCATTTAAATTATCAAAATTATATTAAATCTTTACTTACCCAGCCTAAATATTTGAATCAGTTAAGATAACATTTCAGCCAGAAATATATCATTCAGATAATTTATTTGATTTAAAGCATTTTATCTATTCCTACACTTTACAAAATCATTGAAGACCACTCCCAGAAGGTATTCTGAAGAGATTTCTACATTTCTTACCAGGCTATGTTCACATTTAGTTTCTTTTCATATTTAATAATTTGCCTAGATATGCAGCTTGTTCACAGAGTTTACCATATCTTCTCTTTTAGAATCTTTGGTCTTATTTCTCTTAGTTTATGTAGTACAACTGGCAGTAAGAAAAAATTTGTTTTTATTTTTTTATTTTTTTATTTTTTTATTTTTGGTTTTTTGAGACAGGATCTCTTTATGTAGTTGAGACTGACCTGGAACTCACTGTGTAGCCCAGGCTGGTCTCAAACTCACAGCAATCCTCCTGCCTCAGCCTCCCGAGTGAGTGCTGGGATTACAGGTGTGTGCCACCATGCCCGGCTTGTCCCATGTTTTTAGTAATGCTCATGAAAATTGATCCAGTGGTCAACAAATTTCTTATACAGGGTATTTTTTATTCTGAATAAAAAATTAGAGATGTTTTATAGATACTTGCACAACAATTTAAATATAGGCACTGGCAAATGTGAACACTATTCTTAGCTTTCAGGTAAAAACAAAGCAGTACAAAACAAAAAACCCAAGAACAAAGCACTACTTTTGCCATGGTTTGCTTGGTTTGCTGGCCTTGCTTGAGGCAAGCGGCTAAACATCCCTGGTCTTTAATTTTTTATCTTTTTGTTTTGGTTCAGTTTAGCTTTTTGTTTGGTTTTGTGTTCATTTGTTTTTTAAGGAAATATTAAGGGCCCTTTAAAGGGAAAACAGAATTTGCAACTAGAAGAAAGTTCAGGTTCAAATCCTGCTTCTACAGGTTTCTTGAGCTACTCTCTTTAAAGGCCTCTAAATCGTTATTGTTAAATCCAGAATTTTGCTTCTGGTGTTTAGTCCCTAAGCACCAATTACCTCCAGTAATGAGTCTTTTGACCCTGAAAAGTACTGACCTTTTGGAGCCTAAGATTCTTTCTTACTACGTTCATATAAATCCTTCCCCAAGCTCCACCTTGGGTACCTCTGCCACAATCAAGCTCTTAAACAATGGTTTGTCTATAAGGCGACTTCATGGCAGATCCTTTTTCTTAAGCAAATCATCTTCCCCACAGCTTCAGTCATCATCTTTGTGTCTACTGGTGACTCCCAACTTTTGCTTCTAACTTCTGGTGCTCTCAGGCACCAAGCAAACAAGAGTCTCGAAAGACACCAAGTTTTGCCCAGGACTACAGCATACTCTTTCCTTCTGCATCACCTACCACTGTCTTCTCAAGTTATAACCATTACTGCATTATTCCCTCTCCATTAATCATTAGATTCCCTCAACTACTAAAGGATTCTCAAAAGTGGACCTTTCTACATTGTCTCAGCCCTTAGGCAAATCCACAATTCTTACCATTCCATCCTGTAGAAGTGAAGGGTGGACTTCTACCCTACTACTCTCTCTCCCTGGTTCCTTCTGCCAGTGCCTGGCTATTCCTACCAGCCTGCAGCGCACAGGAAGTCCGAATACAAGTATACAGGAGCAGATGGAAATCAGATATTGAGAAGGAAACATTTTACATGTGAACTCTCCTTCATTTAGGTCTGGGTACAGGAAAAGTGCCCCATCCCACTCTCAACTTCTAAAAACTCCTTCAAAGAATTCTTTTCTAGCCTATAAACTTCTAGGCTTCTCCAAGGTAGGCTGATGATGGGCTCCTGGTGATTCAAGCTCGTATTACTACACTGTATCTTTTAGAAAATCCCGGAGGGAATTCTATGACATTTGTGACATTGTGTCTCCTTTTCATAAGTAATTAGGGAGAGTATCTTTATATGCCACAAGACTGTGTTAACGGAGGAGCAAATTTTATAATTGCTGTTGTATTGTTGCTTAACATTGGATCATTCTTGTCTTTTCCTATTATCTTTCAGCTTTAAATCACCCATCTGACTTGTGCCATTTGAGGCTGGGCCTGGAACACTCTGGCTTGCTTACATTCCATTAGTTTGAAACAGTGGAGGACAGTAAGGGAGATGTGAATGTAGCAGGACAGTTGACAGCAGATTTAGGTTTCCTGGGTGTTCTAAGAGCCAGTCTCATGTTACACTTTCTAATGTAGCAGCAAAAGCAGCTGGTAGCAGCCCTGGGCTTCACTGGTTCTTCCTTCCAGATTCTAGGCTCTGAGAAACAGTCTGTTTTCTGGCAGTAACAGCTGCTTCTGGCTATTATTACCTTCTTCTTTCCTTTTTACACTTTCAGTCTTCTATACCTATGTTCCCACAGTTCCTTTTATGGAAAGATGATTTTTTTTTTTCCTGAAATCTCCAGTGTTCTATTTTTCCTATCAGAACCTTGGGTGATACAGAAGAAAAGCTAAATGTTAGTCAAATCTAAGTTGGAAAGTGATTATCCATGGAAAATATCAAAATGGTAGACTCTTTTTCATAGCAAATCAAAAAGCTTAGAACAGTAGTCAGAATTTCAAATACAAGATGGCAATACGAGTACAAATACAAATGATGGCAACATCGATAGATAGATAGACAGATAGATAGATAGATAGATAGACAGATAGACAGATAGATAGATAGATACTGAGGATGGAACTCAGGTCTTTCTACTGAGCTACATCCCCAGACATCATTCTCTCTCTCTGTCTCCCTCTCTCTCCCTTCCCCCCTGCCTTCCTGACTTTCTTTCTTTTCTCTCTTTTCTTTCTTTTTTGACAGTGTCTTATCCTGGCTGTACTCAAACACTTGTAATCCTCCTTTCTGAGACTCCCAGATTGCTGAGATTACAGGCATGTGTGATCTCAGCAAGCAGAGTTATATGTCTATTAAAAGTTTACAAAACTGAGGCAAAATAGGATCACTGTTTACCTTTTGTAATGGAGGACACTGAAGATCAGAGAGTTAAATAACTTTTATAAGTCAAAAGAAAGTGGCAGAGTAAATATCAAAACCCAGGTCTAGGACTGGGGATTTAGCTCAGTGGTTCTGCTGCCTGCCTCATAAGCACAAGGTTCTGAGTTTATTTCCAAGTACCAAAAAATAAATGAATAAGTAAATAACCCAAGTCTATCTGATTTTGATTACACTACTCTGTCTCCCAAAGAAATAATCAGCAAGACAAACAGAAAGGACTAAGAGTGTGCCTAGAAAATGATGACATGCAACTAATAAAGTAGAAACAAAGTAAAAGAAACATTAATATTAAAAATATATTTTTGATAATAATAAATGAGTACTTTGGGACATTACAGATATGTCAATATACTCATGGTGGTGATGATTTATAGGTATATACTCATCTTCAAACTCATGGACATGCATATATTAAATATTTACCGCTTTTTGTAATGTTAATTATATCTCAATAAGTATTTTTTAAACTACTTTATGATGGTCAGTACGTAAAGCAAGATTGAAGAAAGCAAAAAATAAACCAATGAAGACTGTAAGAATAGAAGTCTAAAACTGCCAGGGACATTTTTGAAATCAAAAGGCCATATTCTATGAAGAAAACCTATCTGAGTTGACTGAAATGAGTACTTTGATTTGAATACTGGTTGCAGAAGGTAAATCCCCTTCAAGCTTTACTTTTATGTTTCACCACAAAGCTTGTAAAGTAGAAAGAAGTAATTTCTAGAGGACTTTTCCAACGAATATAGAAGCCAAGCTATAGTTGGAAAGAAGAATGCAATTAATTAAGAGAGGGGGCACCTAATTTGAGGTCGGGACTTGGACTCCCAGGACGGACTTTGGTATTAGTTGTGACAGTTGTAAGCTGAATCCCTCGGAGTGGCTGCTGCCATTCTGATAAATAACTTCCTATTTAGCCTTAAAGTTTCTATTCCACACCTCAGGCATCCCGGGTCATAGTTAATGTCCCAGAGCAGCCCCTGAGTGGCTGCCCGTACAGCTGACAGAACCCCCGACCCCCCACACCAGTCACCCACTGCATAGCCAAGCTCTTTCCCGCTCCCTCTCTCTTCTCCTTTGTTCCCTTTCCGCAAGTGGGACACCCGTGCCATGGCAGCTCTTTAATCAAATCTCTGTTAGGAACCAGCCTGGGCTACATAGTGAGTTCCAAATCAGCCTCACCTGCATAGTGAGACCCTGTCTCAAAAAAATTTAAAAAAAAAAAGAGGGAGAGAGAAATTAGCCTGGCCTGGTGGTGCGCTCCTGTAATCCTAGCACTTGGAAGGCTGAGACAGGAGGATCGCTGTGAGTTCGAAACCAGCCTGGGCTACACAGTGAGTTCTAGGTCAGTCTCACCAACATAGTGAGACCCTGCCTCAACAAAACAAATAAGCAAAATCTCTCATACGAGCTCCGACCTGCACGGAGTGATCTTTGGCAGGTGCCGGTTCCTTTCAACAGTAGTGAAAGAGGCATAATGGCTGTGGAAAAGTCATTTTAGGACCATCGAATATGACAAGAGTCAGGGCATTACCATAAGAGTTATGGCATTGGATGGCAACCATTTTTGATATCTAAACGTTTGATTATTCCAATGGCTAGTGGTTCTCCAGACCTATTCAATTCTAGCATCTAGATGAGGTATGTGCTGTTCTCCTATGCTCTGTATTCTGGCTGTATTTGGCCCCTCCCTAAGAATGCAAAGCATTGTGGGTTGTTTCAGGCACTCTGACTCTAAAGTTACCACCAAATCCTTTCTCTGGAAAATTCTTTCTTTGGAAAAGTATGTATTTACTGCTAATGTCAATGCACATTGTTACCTGTCTAATAAAACTATTTAAGGAATTAGTTATCGAGCAATTTGATGCCCAGTTTGTATTCTTCTACTACTTTATCAAGATTCTCTTTATTCTATTCACCATACCATATATATTAAATTGTACCTATGCCTTCTCCCAGCACTCCTGCTAGGAAAAGGAAATTTATTCTCTTCATATTTTTTTAGGGGGCGGGGGATACCAGGTATCGAACTAGGGCCTTTGCCCTTGCAAAGCAGGAGACAGAAATACTGAGCCAAATTCCCAGCCCTATCCTCTTCAGATTTTAAATTTGTCCAAAACGATAGCCTTACAGTTTGTAATAGTTAAAACTTGGAAAAGCTCAATGCACATCAACTGTGTGATTTTTTAAAATAAAATGGAGTACTACTCAGACATAAAAAACGAGAAACTAGAGACCTTTATAGCAAAGCGGATGCACATTGTGGACACACTTTTAAGTGAAATTAATAGGACACACACGTGTAAATACCAAATAGTTTCTCTGGGGTGATAAACTAAAAGTGTAAATAAGGATTAAATTGTGTAATTGATGTTGTGTAATAGGAAAAATGGTCTAAAGGTGTAGGGGAAGTGGGAGGGGCAGAGGAAAACTAAGAAGGGAAAAGAAAAAATAAAGAAAAGAAAGACAATGGAAACAAAGTCTTTGTAAATAGAGAAGGAAGGAGGGGGTGAAGGGAGTCCAGGGGAATAGGGAAAAAATAAGAACCAAGGTAAGTCATGTAAAGGTACAAGATCCCAATGATGAATGTAACTATTGTATACCTAAAATGTACCAGTAAAGAAAAAAATAAAAAAATAATTTAAAAAAATGGCGGCTTTAAAATTTTGAAAAGTAGGGTCAGGGATTTAGCTCAGTGGTTCCATCACCTGCCCTGCATGCACAAGGACCTGAGTTTGATCCCCGGTACCAAAAAAAGTAATGTAGAACTAATCCCTCACTAATAAATATCTGTTGCAGAAATTAAGGGAATTAATAAATACACAAATATAAGTAGGTTATTGTATTATAAAGAGTAAACTATTTTACTGCCAATAAAATGTAAAGTCAAATACATAGAGGTGTGAATGATAATTTTACTACACAAACACCTACTCTAAAAGCCACAATTTTATAATTTTAAGACATACCAATTACAGCAGTTCTATACATTAATGATTTCTAGTAAATTAAGCAGCTTGGATATTCAGCCATGCTGTTTAATTTCCTGTGTCCTTAAGTATTACCAATTATCTATCTCCTTTATATGAAAAAATATGACTGCAAATTCAGCAATGCATACTCCTGCTGGTCAAGGAAGGCAAGCTGCTAATTAGTGAAGGTGATAGAAAATTATTCCTTTTGGATGGGCAAAGTGATTTTCAGCAGTGCCTAGAGCATGGATTGAGGAATATATGGTCAGGTAAAATCAATCGTCAGGCAACACCTACATTTTCATAACAAGAGCTAAAAATGTAGGCTAACATATGCCTTGTGTTTGGGACAATGATGGTACCAGAAAACACTCAACCAAATGTAATTTATTCACATGACTTTTTCCTAAAGAGAACACCTTTTCTTCCAAGTTTTTATTAATTATATCAACAGTGATTGAATAGGAATTCCAGCATTCTGATTACTCCAAATAATTTATGTGTCTCAGCCATAAGATTCCTTCACTCTTGCTTCCTTAGCTACTTCTCCCATTTTAAGTACTTTGGTCCAATTTATGTAGAAGCTCAAATTGTGCAATTGACGGAAAACTTTAAAAAGAGGTTTGATGAATTTTTTGTTGACATTTACTAAATGAAGTGTGTTTTGAAATACCAATTTTTTCTTGTGCTTCATTTTCTTGTGTCCTAAATCTTTCAGATTCCGACTTAACAGTTGAGAGATTTGAGATAAAAGTGTTCCTTTCATAACAATGTTATTGGGGGGGGAGGTAAATATTCCGACAAGTAGTTACTGTTAGACACTTGACTAAAACCATGAGGTTCTCAAGATGCAACTAAACACTGTCTCTCACTTTCAGCCGGTGATTTAGCCACTTGACAAGCTCTTACTTAGCATTGACAAAGCAATAAGAACTAATCTTGGCCAAAATAAGAGCAGTGCCACAGTGCAAGTGGGAGAATACACTGACAGAACACAAAGAAGTAATAGAACCATTTAACCTCTCTGAGAGTATCTGTTCCATCTTGAAAAAGAGAATTCTGACATCTACTTTATAGGGTGTACTATGAAAATTAAAGAGGATACTATATTTGTATTTGGTTTGAAACAGATTGTAACCTATAATAACTGCTATTTCTTCCTGTTCAGTCTGCATTTCCCAAAGTCTGTACTTCAGTGTGATGGTGCACTTAGTTCTGGCCGGTGACGCAAGAAGTTCTGTGTGTGATTTATGGATGATTTTATTCCCCGTAGTATGCTTGCTTTTGCCTTCTCACTTCCTAATGGTTGAGACTCAATCATGTTGGGCATAGCACAAGTAGCCATCTTAAATTATAAGGCTACATGAGGAATCATAAGAAGAAATACGGGAGAAGTTTAGTGCTCTCTAGGCATAAGGTTACCATTCCATACCAGTATACCACTCTTCTGGGATCCTCATATGTTGTAAAAAGAAAAAAATTGTATTTCTATTCCCATGCTTTTTGATTACTTGCTGTTCCAATACATTCAGCATAATGTAATCCAAATTGACACAGCTGAAAATCATTGTAATCCGAGTGATTTTTGAGTAACAGAAATTGAGGGCAAAAGGATCAAAGAAGACATTTTTACACTGATTCAGATGAAATATGCCAAAAATACAAATAGAGCAGTGGTAGCAGGATTAGAAAGTGGATGGAAAAATCTAGTAGATATAAAATAGCCACTGATCTTTTAAGAGTATAAGAAGATGCTATGGCATAAAATATGAATGAGATTTTATCCAAACTGTGAAGGGAAGATAAGATAAAGCTCATCAGGACAGAGATTAAGAGTTGCAAAGCTGTTGTGGAAGACAATGTTTTATTTCAGAAATGCTGAATTTCATGCACTGATTCAGTATCTTTTGAAAATGTAAAGCAAACTTCACAGTGTTGACTTCTATATGATATAAACATAGATTAGAGTGAATTTATTATAATTGTCAACTAATTCATTCAAAAGCTTTTCATAAGCACCCACCTCATCCCAGATGCTAATTTTGGGTTTTATTATATAGCAGCAAATAATACAAAGTCCTTGTCCTGAAAAAGTGTCCTTCTAATAAAAAGCACATTTTACTCCCTTCTGGAACATGAAGAAGATAACTTCATTTTACAGGATTGTTCATCACTATGGTAGCACAGTAATAGGATTGATACCTTCGTATTGTCTAGTATCTTAGCCCAGACTTCACTTTTTAATGTAATTTCATTTTTATTGTTTTATGCCATGAAAGAGCTAGCTGCTTAACCTTGAAGTTTTAAAAAATAAAAAGTAATGGAAATAAGATGCAAGGCAGAAACTAAAAGAAAATAGTCTTACACAATCCAGTGATTTTAAGCAATAATTTCCTGAGTAAAATCTGGAGCAGCATTTTGAAATTGTAGACATTAATAAAGCCTATTCATTCCCCTTGCTAGCAATTTGGAGAGTGCACCTGTATTATTGCAAACATAAATTCAGCTACAGAGCCATGTAAACAGCTCTATTAATATTTATCACCTTCTTTCTTTATTTCATGAGGTTTCAGTAAAGGTCGTTACTTTGGTCATGGGAAAAATATTTTAAAACATATAATTCTGAGACTGCTGAAAAGTAAATTATTATTTTTTAGTACACAGAGGATGTTTATATTTATTTTATTAATGATCTGCAACAATTTTCACATTGTTTTACCATTCTAGCTATCTAGAATTATTCACTGAGACACACTAATATGTATTTGCTGTAATTGTATCAAAGAAATATACTAAACTATAGCTTAGGACTAGCTTCTGACTAGATAAATTGTTTTGGGCCAAATCATAAACTTCAGATGACTGAGCAGCTCAGTTCACTAAAATATTTATGTCTTGCTGGCTTTAAACACTGTAAAAAAAAAAAAAAAAAAAAAAAAAACTTTGGTTCCCTAAACCCTTAATATTTTAAGGTTTACATAGCTTTGGGAGAATTTAAGTAAACTTTTTTAAAAACTAAGTTCCTTATTTCACATAGTAAACACAGGTCACAAGATCATTCAATTGCTGTAGCATTGTCCATGAATACTAAATTGACTATGGAGAGTTTAATTAGGATGCAGTAATTAGTTTAAGATTCAGTAGACCATATTCCCTGGTTTAGACTGACAACCAAAGTCATTATTTTGAAGGACATCAAACAAATCTGAAAAGAATTTGTAATTGTAATACCTGCCATTCATTGGAAAAAGATTACAGTCATAAATATTTCTTAGAATTTAATCTTTGAAAATATACAAGGCTGGGGTTGGGGATTTAGCTCAGTCATTCTGACATTTGCCTGGCAAGTGCAAGATGCTGAGTTCAATTCCCAGTACAAAAGAAAGAAAGAAGGAAAGAAAGGAAAGAGAGAGAGAGAGAGAGAGAAAGAAAGAAAACAAGGCTTATTCATTTTTTGAAAGTCTTTTAATATTTGGAGTGTATCAGTTTTCTTTTGTTTTTGTTTTGTTGCTGTTCTTGTTGTTGGTACCGGGGATGGAACTCAGGACCTTGAGCTTGCGATGTAGGAAGCAAAACCACTGAGCTGAATCCCTGGCCCTTATCAGTTTTCTTTTTTCAAGATATATATCCCTGTCTACATCATAGGAAAAAATGTGGAATTCAAATATGATAATTTATATGAAAGCAAATCACATTTCAATCTCATGAAAACATTAAAGTTATTAATACCTGTTCTGTGTTGTCACTGTAATTTGTGGTTCACAGGAGAGGAATCATAGACCATATGTTCCAGAAAAGATAGTCAAGCACATCTCTCCTGATTGCTCTGTAAACAGAACTTCCTCATCCATAATATCTGATCCTATTTATCTTTTGTTCACATACTGCTAGTTTGTTTTTCTAGCATTTGTCTGAGAGATAAGAAAGTTGGCTTTAATGGCTGTAAAGAGTCATTTTAGTCCAAAAGTTCAATTCTGAGAATTGGGTGGTGTACATTCTGCTTTTTTTTTTTTGAGGAAACAAACATTTCTAAAGGTTGAGATTGAGTTTATAAATCCCATGTAATTTACCTCTCCATTTGTCCTTATACATTATCCTCCCTCATATGGGGCTAAAAAGAAGCTCTTCTTTTCTTACCATCATTTTATATTTGTCCTCTTTTTTACCATCATTTTATATTTATATTGTTTATGTATGTGTGTGTATATGAATCTTGAAGGAAAATTATTCCATAGATTTTAAAGATATCCTCTTCATTATTTTTCCACTATTTCTGTTAAAAAGAAAAAAAATTGTAAGAGAACTTATCAACATTGCTGAAAACCTTTGATTATTCCTATATAAATTTGGAATGTGGCTTTTTCCAGTTTTCTTGCTCCTCATCTCCTTGGTTGAAGAAATACCAGAATTCAAGGTCACATATCAACTCTCAGCTCATAGATTTTTCAAGGCATCTTTGTTTAGGCCTTTTTCTAAAGAAAATGACCACATAATTTAAGTATTTAACAAGAAATTGGTAAAGAGAAATATAATCAAATGATCTCAGTTATTTTATTTTTTCCTTAGAGTATTTTAAATTTATAAACTTAAATAAATTTCCATTTTTTTCAAGTTCATTCAATTTTTTCCTACTCAACTCTCTTACTGAATCAACAGGTCCTTCAAATCATTTTAGTGCCTCTATTATCTTTTTTCTAATGTTTGTTATTCAGGATAGCAATAACCATTTAAAATTAATAAAGATTAACAGTATGCAGCACATTTTACTGTTTTAGCACTAAAATAATTAGATGATGCTGAGATATGATGAAAGCTTGATTTGTTAATGATCAATGGCAGTTCTATTTAAATATGTTCATATTTATTCCAAAAGATATCTAAAATAATATCCATTCAATGTTTCATAACACAGTTGTGCAACACTGTGTTCAAGAGTACAATGTAAATGGAGAGAATGTGCAAACAGGTACACTTACATTGGCCGCAGTAAGTGAGGATTTTACTTACTACCTCCCTACACAATGCTTGAAATATAAGCAGTAAAATTTTTGAATAAGTAAATATTTGAAAGACATGCATATTCAAATGTGTGGGCTTTAATTGTGTGTGTGTTCTGCAAAGGAATAAATAGGTAATTAGAGAACAATTTTCTCCCCTAGTCACTTATACCACTGAACTTGAAGATGGACTAAAAGTCCTCTATGCTTCTTGTTGCCACTTCTAGATTTTTCTAGAATTTTCAAGGTTTCAATCTCATGTCTTTGTATTGTGCTCCAATATCTTCTCCTTGTTGCACATCTACAGATACTTGGGACCATTGTTTATGAAGACTTTATGCTTGGGAAACACAGTGGCTTTTTTGACACGGTTCCCATGACTTTTAGTGGTTCTGATACTTATATGAATTCGTTTCAGTATGCTAGGTTACCAGCTCACCGACCTTCTCTCTTTCAGTTAAATGGCTCTCTGCTGAATTATAGCTTTTCACCCCAATCAACCTATCCTACACTTTGCCCTTCAGGACGAGTTAATTGTGTATATGCTGTATTTTCTCCATCACCACTCTTCTCCCTCCCTGCCTAATCCTTCTCAACATCTCTTCTGACTGATTCTCTTCTTGATATCTAAAAGGCTCCAATGCCCACAAGTTGGTACCCACATACTCTATATGTTTTCCATGTGCTTATTTTCCTAGAATTTGCTTATTCTCCTAGGATTTTCAGTCCAGTCTCACAGTTTGTAAAACTATTCTGAATTCTAGAAACATATGGCCAACTATTTGACATTTTATATGAAAGCTTAATTAATATCTAAGTGACAAAATGTCCAGAATGTGTCAACAACTCCTGGGATTTTTATTATTATTATTATTAATATAGACCTTTTCTTATAGTTTCCTATCTCACTAAGTGCTAACAAGATATTTTCATTTGCTCAGGCCAAAAACAATGTGATTCTTGATTCTTCTTGTTTTCTGAAACTCAACATTCAGATGATCATGAAATTTACATATATAATATATATATATATATGTATACACACACACACATATATATATATCAGAAGTTTGTTTCTTTATTGCTACCACCTTGATCTAAGACAATAGCTCTCTTCATTATTGTAAAAATAGGTCCTAACTGTATTTTCCCTCTTGCATTCACCACTCAATTGACCAGCAACCAAAATGATCATTTCACAATTTAAACCACATTGTTATTTCTCTACTTTTCTTATTTATCTTACAGTAAAAGCCACAATTCTTAGAAATGCCCATGGAGGCTGAATTGTCTGATTTCTCCATCATATGCAGGGTGAATTCTATTGATAGCTCTCTGCCCACCCTATTCCACCCAAGGAGAAATCCTTCCTTTTTCCTGGCCATGCTAGACCCATCAGCCTCAGCATTTCTGTACTTCCTCTTTCTTTCAGCTTGTAACAGTAATTCCTCAGGCACTTAATTATCTCACCCACAAGCCTACCACAGGTATATGCTTAAATATACCTTGAGATACCTTGTCTTCTTTTTAGTGAAATCTTCCTTACAACTGTCTGAAAGCTCACTTTCCCAGAATGCCCAAGTCCCTTCTTCTTTCAAGTCTTCAAATCACATCTATTGTACCCGCTGTCCAAGGGCCATATGCTGCCTAATATCTGTTAAAGGATCGAATTCGACTGACCTATGGCTCACCATCTCCACCATATGTATAATTGATAAAAAACCATCGCCTTTTTCATCCCAGTTGGAATATGAACACTCTGATGGAAGGAATATTTACTAAGTTTTCTTTTACCATATTTTTAGTGTCTAATACAGGGTCTGTCACATAGCAGATCCTTTTTATTGGGTGAAAACAGAAAGGTGAATGTTTAAATTTAGAGATACAACAAAAATTGCTTTATAGACAGACTACCGAGCTCCATTTTTATTTCTAAAAATATTTCCAATCTCTTACATTGCTAGGGTTCTCACCATTTTCCATTCCTAAAAAGGTATCCAGACATTTTCCCTAAACCACTACAAACTAACGATGTCATTCTATTCCTAAAATTAAAATCTATCCACAACATTCTCACTCTTAAACTCTTACATTGGAATTCTATTTTCTGGTGCATCACAAGCAAATTTCCTTTAGTACTTTAAGATAGAAATAAGAGTATTTAAAACAACATCACAGACAGGCATTTTTACCATGTTTACCACCCATATATACCTAAATATTTAATCCTATCAGTTAGAAAACTCTATGTGGCCTAGTTCACCATTGCTAATACTACCTGCATCTGCTATTAATTCAATTACTTTATCTACAGCAGTGCTTATTTAAGATCAGTAATGCAGAATAAAAACTCTATGTAAATTTATATATCTAACTTCACAGTCTCATGGGAGAGTCATATGTTTTGTTAGACACTCTTTTTGTAGTATGAAATATGATTAGCACTATAAGCTTGGCTATGATATTTGTACCTCCAAAGGTAATATTTTTAATAGCTATGAGGTAAGAATTAAAAAACTATGCTGAAATTTTAATTATTTCTTTTTTTGATTCCACGTGAAAGTACTACTGAATAAAAAGAAATAATGTATTTCAATTAAATATTGTATCATCTGAAAATAAAGGATAATGCCCACAAAACAGTGATTTTTTATTTTAATTTGTTTTAACAATTGTAAAAAAAATGCTTTTAGACTATTAATATCATAATCACAGAAGTATGTCTAAATTCTCATTTTTCTCTCTTGCTGCAACAAATGAAAATTAATACTATGAGATAAATACTAATTTTAAAATATTGATATGTTTCTCATAAGTCAGGGATAGGTGAAGTCTATTTTTATAATTCACAACTAAAACACTTAAAAGTTTTCAGGAAGAAAAAAATACAAATAACCTATATTGATACTTCATCCTAAAATGGTGATGCAACTCCCAACTTGAACACTATGAATAGTGTGAATAGTGAAAGTACATCCTGGAAAAGGAAAGAGAGGAAGACACTTTACTAGATAAGTTGGCTAATGATAACCCAGCCGGGTGTTTATAGTTCATATAACAATGAGAGGTCAACTTGGCACCATCCATGAAATGATATGGTATGATATTACATGATATGATATCATATGAATGTTAGCTTCATGCTTTGAGAATGCTAACATATATTCCAGACTAATTCTGAGAAAAGTGTTAGAAAATTGCAAATTGAATAGCATTCCACAAAATAAATAGCTAGAAATCTAAAAATTGTGAATGTCATAAAAATAATAGCTAGGAAACTTTACTAACATGGAGCTAAAGGACATGAATAATGAATTTGATATCACATTGTGAATAGGATAATAATATAGAAAAAATTAGGAACAATATTGAAAAAATCAGAAGTGTAGAATGTACTTATCAATAATGTACCGACAACAGTCCATTACTTGTGACAAATATTAATGTGAAGTTAATGAAGGGGAAATCATGTACTATATGATATATAATTCTCAGAATAGAGCAATGAGAATAAAGAGGGTAACAAAGGAGGTCAGAGCAAAGGGAGATGATCACTAACACAGTTGGGGAATTATTTTCATTGAGCTGGGAAGTAGAAAGATGTGGAAGGGTTCCAAACTTGAATGAAAGAGAAGTATAACTAGAACAACATAGAAGCACAAAAGGCCAAGAAAGAAAATTGTTTGCAGGATGGTGACATTAGCAAAGTGATCCTGTAGTTATGATAAAGATAAGAAAGCTGGTGCTGCATGTTCAGGAGACTTTTCAGAGTGGATATTTGATGCAGAGTTGAGGTCTGAAAAGAAAATGGAAAGTATAGTCAGTCATTTGGTCTTCAAAAAGCATTATAATCAGTTAAAGCTTTTATAAAAAAATAATAGAGACTGAGAGAACTTAATAACAAATAGTTATTTTTCATAGTTCTTCAGGCTGGGCACCCCAGGGATTAATTTGCTGATAGGTTCATTGTACATACGATCCCTCTTGCTGTCAATCTAAAATATCCTCAACAGGATGGAGCAAAGAGGAGGGAGGGAAGGGAATAAAGGAAACAGGCAGGAGGCAGGGAGATATTAAGATTTGATTTCTCTTCTTCCATTTATAAGGGTATTAATTCATCATGGCAACTCTATTTGCTCAATCTAACCCAAAGGGCCTTAGGCACCTACGTATCTACAAAGACACAACCTTCAAACACCATTACCGAGGGTTAGGACTTCAACATTTTAATTTTAGGAGAACACAAACATAGTAAATGGTGAGTTTTGTCAAACACAATGGGACACTAGGATTCTGTAAGGAAAATGAAACTTTAGGTGCTTCCCAAATACATTTAATCAGGATATGAAATTTAGTAAGATTTCCTTGTGTCCCAAATGTATTCTGTAGCTTAAGGAACACTTATTATTTTACATTATTATTTCATAAAGTTTCACAACATTAAGATGGAGGAAGAAAATCACAGTGTAAAGGAAAAATTTATTTTAGGGTTTTTTTTTTCATTGGAGAGAGGGCACACAGGTGTACACAAGTGGAAGAAGAAATAAGCAAGGAGGCTGAGAGATATGTTATGAACAAAATGATGCCCATAATATTACTCAACATATTTGGCTATTTTCATCTTTATTCATCATTTCATGATGTTACGGTTTAGACTGAAATGTTTCCAAGAAGTTTCCTGTGTCTAGGCGGTGATCGTATCGGTTTGCTACACTCAACAGTGCACCCTTGATGAGTTCAGTAGATGAATGTGCTTAGAAGATGGTCAGAAGAGAAGGGTCGGTCAGGGGATTAACCTGCAAGGGTATATTCTTGTTTCCGGTTCCTCCCTTCCCTCTCTGCTTCTTGGCTGCCGTAAGTGAGCAGCTTTCTATTGCTATGCATTTTTCCATGCCAGTTCTGGCTTGGAGTCAGTCAGCCACAGACTGGTTTACTGAAGCTGAGTAAGAATAAACCTTTCATGCTTTAACCATGCTCTCCTAGTGATGAGGGAGTGACTAACAAATCCAGGAAATTGGTACCAGAAAAGTGCAGTCATCACTGTGATTATATTCCAAGTAGTTTATAAGCTTTTGGAACTTATTTTGATGGGTGATTCTTGTCAGACCACAGAAGACCAAGTACTAATAGACATGGGAAGCATAAAGATCAGACTCATGAGGTGTCAGTTGAGAATGAAGACTTTAGTAGGAATTAGACTAAACAACTTGTGCTACACTGTGGCGAAAAGCTTGTGTATGTTTTGTCCATATCCGTGTCCCGAATTTAATGACTATGGATTCATCTATGTGACACAGAAAATTTCCAAGCAGTCCTATACCTAGACAGTGCTTTAG
This sequence comes from Fukomys damarensis, assembly GCF_012274545.1. Classification (NCBI taxonomy): domain Eukaryota; kingdom Metazoa; phylum Chordata; class Mammalia; order Rodentia; family Bathyergidae; genus Fukomys; species Fukomys damarensis. The sequence continues at coordinate 28,641,878 of NW_022900924.1, forward strand.
GCAAATCTATTGTGAGAATCAGGAGCTAAATGATTTTAAACATTTGAAGCTTCGTCAAAAAGGAGACATCTGCAAAGTTGAGGCCACGGTAAGTGAAAAGTGGAAGTTGAGAGCGTGGTAAGTGAAAAGATTAGTATTTTTTAAAAGCCAACTACTGTTCACCAGGATAATAAGAAAGATGGCTTGAAAGCATATCTAGAATTGGTCAGATGCTACCCTTCACAGATTGTAAAAGGTTAAACAGCTTTGAAAGACTGTTTTGAGAAGGGAGTCCAAGGCCAGCTCTTTAAAAGCCACATAAGAAATATTTTCTAGATGTCAGCCATGTAGGCCCCCAGAGGCCGCTACAGCCATGTTACGAGGGACAAGACAGTGTTTCCACTGGCACCCTCTTTGGCATCATCCACATGGAACTAATTCTTCAGGGAGTCAGTATGGAAGCGTTGTAGGGACATAGAGGTTTCCACCCAAATTTCAGAAGGCACGGGAAACCGGCCAGTGTCCCCTGAGTGGGTAGTGTGTGACGCTGTGAGAGTGCAGCGGAGAGAGCAGCAAAGATGCCAGGAAGTTTGAGATGTTCAGAGTGTGGAACATCTTCCCAGAAAAGCTGGCAGGAGTGAGTCAAGCTAGCCCAAGAGATAAGTCATACAAGCTGCAACAAGCAAGGTCACAGGGAGGGGCTGCCCAAGCCCTTTGGAACTTATATCTGGCCACAACCTAACCCAGGTACCAGACTTGGAGTCACAAGATTTTTTTTTTTCCTATTAGGTTTGAACTTGCTTGTGCCCCTTTACTTTCTGTCTCCATATTTCTCCTTTTTGCTGTGAGAATGTTTACCCTGTGGTAGGGTCTGTTGAAAGTATTTAACTTTTCAAAAAAATTTTTACAAGGGCTCTCAGGTAACAGAGCTTGAATTTGCTTTGAAAGACTGCTTTGAATTTCTCAAGAGACTTTGAATATGCACTTTTCAACAGTGTGAAACTTAAGAATTTGGTGACTTTTAGAGACGGACTAGATGCATTTTGCATAATTACGTGATCGTAAAACTTTACGGAACCAGGAATGAAATGTTACGATTTAGATCTAAAATATCCTCCAACTGTCTCACGAATTTGGGAAATGATTGCACTTTAAGGGTGCTAGAGTCATCAGTGAATTCATCCCTTGATGAATTCAGTAGCTGAATGTGCCATTAGCAGGTGGGGCCTGGTCAAATAGGTCATCGGAGGATAACCTGGGAGGGTGTCCCCTTGTTTCCGTTTCTCCATACGCTCTCTGCTTCCCCACCACTGTGCAGTGAGCAGCGATCCACTGCCCTGCCCTTTCTACTTCCCATTTCTACCTCAGAGCCAGCCAACGTGCACAGAAGCTCTGAAACTGTGAGCCCAAATAAATCTCTCATCCTTTCAACTGAGGTTGTCAGCTAGCTTGTCCCAGAGGTGGGAAAGTGACTAATCTAAACAACTGCTGGTTTCACCTAAAACGTAGTACAGTTGATGAAAGAAAGAATCCTAAGGGACGAGAGTCATTCACAAGATCTCTTAACATAGGTCATCCAAGATGGCCTGCAAATCCCTTGAAACTTTGATTTCTCTCTCAGTCTTCTGAAAACAAGCAGATTTGATGCGGTGACTTATACAAAATTAAAAGTTCAGCCAAAAGTGTGTTCTAACTTTGATGGTGCCTAGTTAACGTTAACTAGAGAAGCATCAAAATGAGGGCTATTCTGTCTGAACTCTCCTTACAGAACATACTTTTTGGTTTGACTTTGCCAATTAAATGTAGTCTTTTATAAATCTCCAGAGAGACTCACGTATCTGTTTTGACCTGCTAATTAGGAGGCCAGCAATGTGCTGCTAGGATTTCTTGGACTATTTTCCCAGAAGAAGTTTTGGTATCAAGTGTTTACCTTGGGATAGTCTTTAAATCAATTTTACTAGACAAGAAATTATTCATAATGCTTTACCAGAGACCTGAAAGCACCAAGATAGTTTTTTTGTTTTAAATGGCACATTTTCCATTGATATACTATCAGCTTGATGTAAAGAAAACAAGAATTTCTGTATCAAAAATTGGGAGTTCAAAATTATCAGCTTAAATCTGAAATGTGGCATTTTATTTTGTTTAAGACTCAGCATTCTCATGCGTAAAATGGGGAAGCTCAACTAATGTGATCTGGGAGTGTGGGAGCCCTCAGATCAGATTTGATTTGCCCATGTATTTTCGATTCCTTGAATACTTATATCTAGCCTAGTGCACTTAGCAAGATAGTTGGCTATGTAAGATTTACTTTGTCAGGCCTCATAGTACTGTTCAAATAATCTTATCATTGGCACTATAACTAATCTGCTCAAAATAAATAAATAGAAGACAGTTTCAGTTATTTGTTGGGAGAAATCTCATTATGTAGAAATAGTACTATTTTCCACATTTTTAGTAGTGCTTAAAAGACAAAATTGGAGCCAAATGAGATATTAGAAACCATCTTTAGAAAAAAATATATGTATGTTATGGTTTTTGAGTATTTCAAATTATGGGTATCACATTAGATTGTGCATAGTTCTGCCCCCCAAAATATTTTCACAGTTTTATTTAGAGTAGTGAAAAAGATAAAGTGACCCAAATGTTTAGCACAAGACAATTAGTTTGGTAAAGTATATCCCACCCACAAAATGGCTTATCGTGTAACATTTAAATTACATTTAAGAAGTAAATTTTAGAGTACTTTATGAATGGCAAAGAGAAAATGATAAGAGAAAAGCTGTAGATTGTAATTTGTAATTTGTGCAAGGTGTGTGATTTCAATTTGTTAAAAGGACAATTCATAAAACCCACATGTCAATCTCTATAACTGCAGCAACCTTACTTTTAAAAGGTTATATGAATCTATTTCTTAGAGCTGCTAAGAGGATCCAATGATCCCAGGAGGTAACGCACTGAACAGATGTATTTTCAAGAGTCCTAACAGGAACCAGATGGCACATCCAGAATGGGTAATTGGAGATAATTTGATAAAGAAACTATTTACCAAAGTGTAGCAAGGATGTTGGAAAAAATAAAAGAAAGTTGAGTAATGTAGAACTAATTAAAGTTGGAGGACAATTATATCCTGTGGATATGAGGGGGCAGAAGGGGAGAAATCCATATGAAGAGGCTTGTGCACTGCAGCTTTGACCTGTCCAGGATAACTGGCAGGCTACAGACACTAACAGAGGTGAAATCAGGGTGAGAAGCACCTGAAGCCTTGTCTTCCTCCTCTGCGTTAGGGTGGAGAGAGAGCAGAGTGGACAAAGTTGAAGGAGCACCTGAGAGGACACCCTTGCTGTTCCCTTACATCAAACTTGACCTTTAATTTAAAAATGTGCACCCCTGACACAGAGAACACAAGACGTCTCGCCAGCTACCTTATCTGTGTGAAGTGTCATTGGTTGGGGATCTGAGGTGAAAGGGAAGACATTCTCATAGATCATGAATGGTTTATACAGGAAGAACATTATGAGTACAAAGGCAATTTCATTTCTAAAATGCATGTGTGCCCATGGTATAAAGGAAGCATTCTAGCATAATCAGCATACCAACAGTATTTCCTGGGAAAAAATGGTTGACAAACAAGTGTTAGGGATGTCTGAGGAAAGAGAGATCACCAGGGTGATCATAGTTTGGCTGAATTCCTTGCTCTCAGATCTCAGGTCTGTCATTAAGACCTGCCTACTCAGCTGAGTTTCTGCATCAAGTAAGCAATCTCTTTTCTTATCTCTTAAACTCTAGAGGTGTCCTCCACTATCTCTTATGGGTTCCCCAAAATTCTGCTCAGATGACAGTAAGTGAATAATCCAAAAGTTAAACAAAGCAAATTGTTAACCATCACTCTGTTGGGAGACACTTTTGCAACTTTCTTTTCTGCAGAGAAAGATCTTACAAGTTAGGATGTATACTGGCTTTACTCAGAAGAGCTTTTCACATTTTCATGGGGGTTTCTGTGAACAGCCTTGGGACAGCTGGTCTTCCTTCTCGAGCAAAAGTCAGAAAAACTTACTACCTAGGATAATAAAGTTTATGACTCCTGTTGGATATGAAAGCAGACAGATTTGCTACCATAAATGATTTGGGTTCCCTAAGCTCAAAGTCCCTCTCTTATACCTCAAACTACTGAATAAGCAGATATCATCTATTTTTTCTTCACATCACTGGGGAACTGAAGCCACAGAATGCCAATACCCTGACTATTATTATGCTGTGAGTAGTAAAGACTTTTGTATCTGATAAAGGAGTCCTTTTGACTTCTGCCAGCATCCATGTTTAAAATAAAATTTTAACATTCAACAGATATATCAACACAGAGGAGATCCTGACAAAGACATAATTTTCTGAAAGAAGAAAACAAGGACCTTTTAAACGAATAAATAAGATTTGAAGAAAGCACATGGAAATTGAGCACATGATATAGTCAAGCAGAGGGTAAATAATATCCTCCTTTGTTGTTGTGAAAGGGAAACCTGGGTAATTGATTGTAGGTCAAGTATAAGAAACTTCTCTCTTGCAGGCTTCAGTAAGTCCCCACCAATGTGGCAGCTGTCCTCAGGCAAGTGTACCCCATGACAAAATCCAGGACATGGTTTTGAACGGAGTGACAAGAGTTTCTGACCTCCCTCAGAAAACAGTTACAGATGAACACTGCTATGGCAAACATGCAGAGAGAAATCTACGACCACTAGTGGCTGAAACCAGATGAAAGGCTAGAACTCTGGTTGTTTAGCTTGGAAGATAAGGGGACAGTGAACAAATGTAATTCTTTTAAGAGAGAAAGCATCGCTAGACCATTTTATACCTCAATTTCTCATGCAGTCTAGTATGCCAACTTTCTGTCCATTTGGATAAAGTAAAAAGTTCTCAGAGACACTGGAAATGGGCATTTACCGTTCTAAGGAACACTGACCCTCAGATTTCCCTGAGACAAACCCCTATGATAAACTATAGATTAGACATTGACCAGTATTTGAGCTCTTACTGCTAAAAATTGGCTTAAATGCAGAAGATTATTCACTAAAGAATGAAATACAGACTTGAAGAAATCTAGATAAATTTTTCCTGTCATTTTCACTGCTTTGGAAAAACTTCCCGTACACTAATGCTAAAACCAGACCATAATTTAAGAGATGTTCTCCTGACAATGGAAAAGCAAGTGCCCAAGATTGAAGTGCCCTGATTAAAAATATAGCCACTATATAAATAATATCCTTATCAGCCAAAGTCAGAAGGCTTCCATGTCAAACGGTCCCCAAGTGTTGAGTCAAATGGCTCCCAAACTGAGGATATTACTGCCCCAGTGTTTCACTGTGAGTGTACTGAAACTATTAGGAGTTTTGTTAAGATGCGTTCAGCAATGGTGGAAATTGAATATAAATTTTCCTTGCTTCCTCACAAGAGTTCCTTTCTTATATCCTTCCTTGCTGTTACAAGCTCAGGTACTTTAAGAAGAAAGACTAAAAGGAGGCCTTGAAGTCTTTCTTTCTCATCAAGCAAATGAGACTATTAAGTGCCCATTTGAATACATTTATGATCTTTGGTGAAGGGGAAATAAATCAAACTTGACTTTCCATCACAATATAATTTTTAGTAATCCTGATTTTCTGATATTTAACACAGAATGAAGCTTTGGCTTTCTATTCAATCAGTTCTTGTAATGTGTTATATGAGTTAAAGGATTTCTACTCTCAGTTTTCTTCATTATATATTAAAAACACTAACAGCACCTATGTTATAGAAAGAGTGAAAATTAAATGTGATACAATAAAATGTCAGCATCTTTCCACCATATGATATATTCTGTACTAAATAATTATTAAGTTTTATCATGTGGCTAAACAATACTATGAATGTAACATCATAACAGTTTTGCCAATAATAAATTATGATAGACAATATCTACTAAAATTGCTGCAGCAAAAGTCCAATTTTTAATAATCACTAAATTACATATTAGTTTCAATATTAAACTCAAAAACTTCAATATAGACATTTTACATTTTAAGTTTTTATGTAGATATAAATTTAGAGTAGACAGCCATAAAATTTTAATATAGATCAAACTATATTGATAAAGAAAGATAGCTATTGAAATGTTTGTTGACTCAAAGTTAAAAAATAAGCCCCAAATTTGCAGTAATTATATGATTATATTTATATACATAGAGAGGCAAACAGGAAAATAGTGAGAATTTGTATATATTTGCAAATATGTATTGAAAGAAGTCTAAAAAGTTATATTGTATATTTGAGCCAAGGTTATTCCTGGTTATGGAATTAAATATCTATACTTTATTGTATGTATTTCTGTATTGTTTAAATACTTCCAACAAGCACATTTATGCACAGGTAAAACATGTAATATGTTTTTCGTTGTACAATAGGTTTTATTTAGCACATAGCTCTCTGAAAACCAAGCAGTAAGTGAGTTCATATCTGTATAATACTAATGTGTAATACTTTTGTGCTTCTCATTATTTCTCACATATTTTCATATATAACTTCCCTAATCTTTGTGTACGTGCAGGACAAGCATCCTCCCAATTTAACCATAAGATTAACTCAACAATATTTAGATTCCACTCTATTTTATTCAAATTTTAAAATCTTCACTGCTATGTAGTAAGATGCACAAGTTCAGCATGAAGATAAGGATTTCTGTTCCTGAATTTGTTGGTATGTTTTCTATTACTTTGCATTCTATTAGAGGTTTGCATGAAGGTGCAGTGAACATGTACCAAAGAAGATCAAGAAGTGAATAGTGGTGGAGAGAGGGAAGGGAAAGGGGATGAAAACAATAAATTAAGATTCCTTCTCTATGTGTACCAATTCCCCCCAGGAAATATAAACATTATGTTCTACAACATGTAATAATGAAAAAAATTTTAAAAGAAATGGATATGACTACATGTTAAGCACTCTATTAAGATTTCATTGCATAGAGATGAGATGTAGGGAAAAGGTTAAAACACTGAGATATTTTTGTGAAAAAAGAAAAGAAGGAAAAATGTCTAGTTAAGCATCCACGCCAGCAATTTTCTAGACCTCTAGGCAACAGGATAACGATATTTACTAAGACAGGGTTATTTCCCATGGAGTGTTATTTATAGGATGCTCCTCACGAAAGATTATGTGTAGTTAATAAGTCTGGAATTCAATTCATGAAACTTGGCTCTATAAATAGCATTACACAAGTTATGATATAAAATCAAAATAGCTAAAATTCCCTGGCTGTGTTGGGAAATGGTCTCTCATCAGGAGGCTATGTCTGCTTTTGACCAGACAGTTTAAATCCTCGACAAGATAGAAAACAAAGGGAATTGCTCTTTAGGTCTTAGGCTCCTCCTTATTTTCTCTGAGACAACCAATCTCCTTTAAAACTAATAACAGCTCAGACTTTTTATTTGTGAGATCTACTTTGGAAAATATGTGAGCTAAAAAAGCCATTAAAAATGAAAAGACAAAAATGTATATTTACAGAGATTTATCCAAAGAATTGTGTGACTTTAAAGTGCAAAGAGCAATAACTATTTATGCAGAATTTAAAATGTGTCAATTATTCTGCCTAAGTTATTTTCCTATGGTATATAACATGTTAGGTAGGTAGAATCATGCCCCACTTCTTATAAAATCAAGGCAACATGAAGAACTTTTTGATGTATAAGCTTAGATAGCGTCTGAATCAGGAATTTGGCATTGAAACTTGGATCCATCTCTTGGATACCTACTGCTGCCTTGTAGGAAGAAGTTAAGACTTTGATTGCCCTTTCTGTAGGTTGAATTGAAAGCAGAGATCTCTACAATAAAGGCTGATGTTAAATCCCAAAAGTATTAAAAGTAGTGCTTTGTAGCTTTTGCAGCCATATATTTGTTTCTTTCTAAGCTATATATGTCCACAAAATAATCTCATTGCCTTTGGTTAGATATCTAGGATGAAGGTACTAGACTCAGAAAGATGAAATGATTTTCCTTCTAATAAAAGATCCTTTGATAGCACTCGGAGTCCACTCTTGAAAAGTCACTTCTAATTATGCTTTGACATTTATTTTACTTTATACCAAAGAAGCAAATAAATAAACCCTATGACTTTTAATGAAATGGATATGAGTTTTGCCCTGCTGGTAGGTCAAAATTGAAAAAAGTCATCTATAAAACCTCTGGAAGAGTCTGAATGAAATTGCTAAAAATAAAATGATATGTCCATACTCCATGTGTAAGAATTTTTTTTTCATTTTTGACATATCATACAGAGCAATTTACAGCAGTTCTGTAGGAAAATAAAGTCCAGGGAGGCCAAGATGATGAATAATTACAAGTTACAGAACTCTTCTTTTGACATTATTCCCGGCTACTTCTAAGTCCAAATATTCGGAGGAACAGAAGGGTACGCGAAAAATGGGCTCAGGTAGGACTGTGATTGTCACACAGGCCTGAGACTCATCTGCACAGGGGCATTCTGTCTTGTAACTGGACTTCACGGTTGAGTAGAAAGACTTAGTCCATAAATAAACGAATTTGGACATCATTTTAATAATTATCCTTAAGATGGATATCACATAAGAAAATATAATTTTCATGTTGCTACATGATTTTCATTACTTTACTAGCATTCACAGATGCTTTTAGTGAAATAAAAATTCAACATAACACAAATGACAGAAAATTAAAGCAGAAGTGATCAAACATATGAAATCTGGATGATCTAGCCAAAGACCTTTAAAAAAAGTATTTCTATCAGGAAATCTGGTTACTTTGCTGCTATTACTTTTGCAAGAATAGCAATGTAATGCCAGTCATCATAAACAAGTAATTTTATTATTGATACGATTCTTTCAGTGTTAAAAGCGGAGAGGATTTCTTGGTTCCACGGCTTCAGCTCTAGTGATGGGATTTACTCTCATGCTTAAAATTATCTAAGAGCGATCAAAGCTTTCAACTCAGTGACAATAATATGCATGACTTACTTCTTAGGAATTGAGGGAAAAGTCCTTCTGAGGATTAGAAGTTGAATAATCAACATTGGGACAGAAACACAAGTTTTTTCCCTGTAGTAATCTACTTGTTGTCATGTTTATTTATATAGACACTTACAGTGTGATATTTGCTGCAAAATCTTATTTTTTGTTTTTATGACTTAGTTATATATAAAACGTCCCTTGAAATCCCATGTGTTCAGAGATGGGACTTTTGTACAGTGGTTGGATCGTAGGGAAACTGCACTACTAATCCTAGATTAATTCATGTATGAGTGCCTATTTAAATGCCTGGTAGGAAGAGGTAGGTCACTGGGGACAAGACCTTGTTTGAGGGTCTTCCTCTCTGCTTTCTGTCTGCCATGAGTTGAGCAACTTACCTTGGGCAAGCCCTGCCGCCATGTATTTTCTGCCTTGGAGCCAGGTGTTGATGGACAGACAGTCAGAAATCATCATCCTAAATAAACCTCTCTTAAATTGACAGGGGGTCTGGCATTTTGTCCAGGCAACAGGAAAGCTAACTTATACGTATATAAACCATTTCAAATGTTAATATGCCACTTAAAGTTCCACTGGTTTGTGGTGTCCATAATAGTGTTTAATTCATTAAAATTCTTACCTAGAAAAATAGCCCAAGCTAAATAAAGGTGAAGTGTTATGTTAACCATATTTATAAAATAGAGATTTGAATACATATATGAAGAGAAAGAAAGGCAGAGACAGAGGAAGAGAGAAGAGAAAGACACAGAAAGAGAGAATTTTGTTCTATGTTTCCATTGTTAAACCAGTGAGAATCATAATTTTTTGTTTTGTTTTTTTTTTGTTTTTGTACCAGGGACCAAACTCCATCCCTTTTGCTTTTGAGGAAGGCACCAGAACCACTGAGCTAAATCCCCAGTCCTATAAATCATTATTAAATGATGGTTTCCTTGAGGCAAGGCAGTTAACATCCTAACATATCTTTTTCTTAATATATGCTTCTAATTTCTATCTGGAAATGGTTTTAGTTAGGATTTCGAATACAACTATCAGAAAGCAAATAATCAATTCTTCCAGGTTCTTTGCTGAGGGTTAATCTCAGGTCTAAAACTGGTTACTGTGAATAAACTGACACATCTGCTCAAATAAAATATCCATCAGAGTTGTCTAGTTTGAAGAGAACAGGTTCAGAGACCACAGATACTAGGGACAGAAAAAAGTAAAAGCATAAGAGATATTTTATTATATCAAATCTGAACTATAATTTACATTTTATAGTAAGAAAGGAAGCAAAAGCTTTTCACATTTTTACTGCAGTCAAACTGGTCTCTCATCTCTCTTCTAACATCAATCCTTTTTTTCTAAGTAATTTTTGTTGAATTATCTATTAATCTAAAAGAGATTTATCTTTCAACTACGGATTACATCCATTCCACTCATCTCAATCTGATGGGCATAACCATGCAATGAAAGCCCAAAGGGGATCCTTTTCCTTTCCTCTCCTGTGATATCTAGTCATCAAACTCAGCGATTTTAATTCCTGCATGGATTTTTATGTTTATCCTTTCAACCCTCATTACATCAGCTGTCTTCTAACTCTTGTCATTTCTCCTTTGAAATAAAACAACAGCATCTGCATAGGTACATCTGCTTTTCCTCAAGTCTTCCTACCTTAGTCACCAGATTATTTTCCCAAAACAAATTCTGTTACTCCTCTTCAAAATCCTTTCAGATGCATCATGTTACCCTCTCTTTAAAGTACATTTATCTTATATTTTAGCACATAAATGCTGTGGAAAAATAGTTGATAGGTGCAGTAGAACATGCCTGTGACGACCATGAAAATTGCTCTCCAAAGGAGGTTGTCTGACATATTTGAATTGAAGTTCACAATTTGATCAGTATTTTAAATTTATTTTCTTTACCGAAATCTGTAATTTAATATAAACTTGATATAAATATATGGTGTGTTAGTAGTTGTTAATTATTATAGTTATTGACGTTGTATTATGCCCCCATTAAATTAAATGCAACTGGGATTTAGACTTCTTAGTTGCACATATAATTAAATCAAGCATATTTACAAACAATGCACAGAAGTTTTTCTAGATAATTTTACAAAAAACAGTATGAATGAGGGAGGCACCCCCCTTATACCTACATGCACACAAACACACACACACACACACACACTTCCACAAAGAGGAAATAGTCAGTTCCCTGAACTATAAATGCCATAAGAGAAAGCAACTTTCCTTCAAATTTACTTGTCAAGACAGCTGCTAATGAAAATGTGTTCAGTAAAACTGCAACAAAGAAATTTGAGAAGGCAGACTTTGTGTACAGATTTTTTTAAGTATTGAGACTAGAGCTCCCATGATATCAAAATTTTAAAGATGATAAAGAAGACTTACTCTCAAACCTTTTCTGACACAGTAATGCATGCGTTTTCACAATTGTATATATAATTTACTATTTTGTTGTTCTTTAGCCTACATTTCCTTGGATTATATTTTTGCTGCCTTTTTCCCCCAGCTTACAAATATGATCTAGTTCTTCTTAGACTATTATGCTTCTTTTTCCTTGCATCCTTATGTGTCTTTCTTAACCAAGATCTTCAACAGAATGATCTATGATTAATAGACTCACTTGCTTTCTTCTCATGCACATATTGCACTATTAAAATAGGATTTTACCCCAAGTACTAACTAAAGGTAAACAGACAAAAGTCACTAATGACAACCTACCATGCAATACAATGACCTTTCCCTCAGCTTCATTTTGGTTTTCCTCTTTAAATATACTGAATTTGACACAATATACATGTAAACACACTTTCACACACAAACATGTGCACACACATACATGTATGTTTGGAAAGATATAAAATTGAACTTTAAAATTTACTTTTTGCAATATATTTTACTTCTGCAAATAAAAAAATAAAAGCAATGGAAATCGATTCTAATTTCTAGAAATATACTGTAAACTCATGCTATCCTTTGAAGACTGTGCTAGTTTATAATTCTATTTAGTTTGAGCTTGACCCATACATCTTTTGTGATGGGAGCAAACTTTCAAAGAATCTTGCAGCACAGTCAGTGATTAAAAAAAGAAAAGGCCACAGATTTGATGTTATATATTCAGAAGTTCTTATTCACTGTATGGATCACTGAGCAAAGGCCAGAAAATTTCCAAATTGAAAGCATGAATGAGAAAAAAAGCTAGCCACTGGCGGGGGCACTTTCGTCCTTATCCACAGCAACTCGTGTTCTCTGGTTTGATGTGCCTCAGCAATGTTATTTTGGGTTAGTTACTAGGCAACTCTGTGCGTCATGGGAGAGCACTCAGCAGCACCGTTGCCTGTCTCATCTTTCAATAGACTTAATACAATACCTAAACACCAGTCACCTTTTGCTCACAAAGACCCATGTCAGAAATCAGGACAAGAACTTGGGCTATGTAGGATGGTTTTAAACGTTAAGACCCATAATAGATTTTGATCTAATTTCCATATAAATATCATGTAGACGATTATGTGAATAAATGATAACTGAAAGGTAATTCACAATAAAGAATGTGAAAAATGAATACAAGTCTCAAAGGAGGTGTAGTCAATAAGTAAGACAAGATTTTTGGAGGATTTATTTCTTTCAAAACTCCAGGATACAGTTTGGGGAATCAGCTACTGATTTCAACGCACCAAAAATAGAAAGCTTGATTCTTCCCTTCCCAGTCAGTATTCAGGACAAGACAACATAGCCTGTAATCTGAGAAGAGACAAAGGACTTTTTCCCTTTTGCTTTTAAACAGATTCAATTTTCGGAAGGCTCAAAATTTTCCTTACAGAAAACCAAAACTTAAGAGGGATTACAAGTATGGGATCTGAGACAGCAGATGGAGAGTGAAAGAAATAAGATTTCCAACAGCAGACATTTATCTACCTGAACACTTTTGATTCACATCTCATAGTCACAGAATTTCAACATTTTCAAAGTTTACCTAACTCCGCTCCTCTTTCTAATATATGTGCACTTGCTCCTCTTTCTAAATATTTTTTTTTCCATTCAAAGTACCTGCTATTATTTAACCACTCACACTAAAAATAATTCTGATCTCTTTATCAGCAAGACCAGCTTCTTGGTGCTCATTTATTCACAGAAGGACTTCATGCTGGTTAAATGTTTAATAATAATTAATAAAGGATTCATCCTATGTTTTCATTTTGCAATGTCTCACCACAAATTATGCAGCTTTCCAAGCCCTTCATTTCTCACTTCAAATTAACTACCACACCTGTGCACTCTCGCCCCTAAATTAACCTGTAAACCTAATATTGCTCCATCCAACTTCATTGTTCAAGCCTTGAGCACCCTAACGTGAGAACCTGATTTTGACAAGAATTTCATGGAAAGCGTGTCCTTGGCAATTAACGGAATCATGAGTAGGAGATACTAGAAAAAACTGAGGAAAATAATATTCCATGCAGCAGGAACAATAGTGAACCACCCTGCAGTGGGAAAGAGTGGGTAGCTGGATGTAGAAAAACTCAGACATCTTTTCGTGCTCTCCTTTTGTCTCTGTTCCTCTTCCTTCAGTCTGCCTCGGGCTATGTATCCAACTCTTGGACTTCTGGTTGTAATTCCTCATTCCTGGCCTCATGCACATCCTCATCTATCACACAATTTTAGTATTGTTGTTTTTCATCTTTAGTGCTAATTCTTACAATTTACCACTTAGACTCAGGATATTCTAAGTTTAAGTGATCTACTTGTAGGCCTACATAGCCCCCTGCAATAGAGAGAAGAGGTAAGACAGAGGCCTCATTGCCTAGCACTTCTGTACACATTCCCTGTAACAAGCTTCAACCACAATAAAATATATGTTTTATACAATCTGTTTTCTTGGACTATATAACTCTCTACACAGCCAACCCCCTAAAAGCTTACTCAACGAATTTTCATCTTTTTTTATTTTCAGATAAATCCACTCACTAGCTTTTTGTAATGGATGAACTCCTAGATGGAGTTACCTTCTGCTTCTCTGGTCTTTATATACTTGGCTTGTATGTTTCAACTATAGAGCCATCTACATTTGTCTCTTTAGGGAGGAAAAGAAAGAAGGAGGAAACAAGAGCTATGAATTTGAGGGGGGTACCAGGGAAAGAGCTTTAGATTTTTAAGAATAAAGGCTACTGATTAGCAAATGCAAGAATTTTTAATAGAAACTCTATATCCATTAAAAGCATCTCAATTACTTCACTAATTCTCCCTATTGAAACCTCCCATAGCTTCCCTAAGTGGTTCATCCCAGTCTGAAGTGGACTAGCTTTTTTGAGGAAAATAACTGCATGCTTTCCTTCCAGCCCAAGAGAGATAATAAACCAGAGGTCACTGAGATCAGCCACTGAAGATCTTGAGAGCATGCATAAGGAAAGTCTCAGAGTCATCCCTTCCTTACTGCTGGAAACAGCATATTGGCATTTATGCTGGTTCACTGATTCTAAGGGGTCAGGTCTCAAAAGCAACAACTTTCTTCAATTACTGAGAATAGTTGAACTCAGCAGACAGTGTAAGTCTCCCTTCAGAGGCTCTTATACATCAGTCATTGTGATCCAGTCATCAGTGTATTACAAAAGGCCTACACATTTCACAAAAAATTATCCAAATACTTTACATTACATATAAAAAATCTTTTTTTTCTTTTGCCTCTTCAAGTAAAATAATCCCAACCAGATAAGCCATTTTCAAAATAGGAATTCAAATCTATGACTAAATAACACTTCAAATAAAATAAATTTGCTTAATAAAAGTCAATTATTTAGTGAATCTATTTGCAATGATTGAAATATAAAAGAAAAATTGTTTTGCATCATTGTTGCATTTACTTCACACTTTGACATATGCAAGGATGTTCACTATGCCAAGAACAAAGAAAGAAAAGGGAAGATAGTTACCTCTCTCCAGCACCCATTTAGGCTCTGAATTTATAAATATATAATGTCTACTTGCCTGAATATTAACATTCAATGCCAGTAATAGCTTCTGACTTTTGGTATCTTACTGTTTTCCTCTTTATTTCTAATGTATTTTTAAGCTATTTTCTCATTTATTACCTCTACTGAGTTTATAACTCTGACTCTCCATTTCCTATTTTCCATTTGTTCCATTGCCAGACATTTTTTTAAATTTATAAGCCATTTTTAAAAAAATTATAAGCAGTGACATTCTGTGGAGGATAAACTTAGACAGACAGTAGTTAGTTTTGTCTTTCAAATACGAAGTAACCAGCCTATTGTTTAAAAAGGACAGAAGAAAAAAGACCAAAATCATCCTTCCTTTTTTACGTTCGCACCATGTTTGACAATGCAAAGTGTAGCAAATTACAATTTCAATGTATTACATTAAACCACTAATGATGTAATACTTTTAAAAAAGTATTCCAAGGAAGCTGGAATGTCTTTTATCAAGTGCAAGTGCTTTTGAAATTTCCTTGACATTTAGCATGCACGAGTAGCACTTGTCGAGAAGATGTGCACACCATCTTTAACGACATCCTTTATTCGGGATGACTGAAGCACCTTCCTCCGTGGAGCTCCCTGCTTGGCATCTAATGGAATCTGCCTTGTACCATCTCTTGTCTTCATCCGTGTAGGGCTACACGATATCTGTATTTTCTCTATTCTCCAAAAATTAATAATTTGAGTAATGATAGTTTATATTTTTGGTAAAAAAATAGTAACTCTCACACAGATAATGTTGAAAATGAGATTTGAAGACCTGAGATGTAAAATTTGCATCCTCCTTTCACCTTACACTGTCACAGAGGAAATTGGCTTGGCATCACCGTACTACACTAGTCTCCTTTTTAGTGTTCATTCAAGCCCACTCACAGTGTAAGATCACCCCCCAAGCAATACACATTTCCTTCTTTTAGTTTATGAGCACAATGCTAGTCTTAATTCTGAGGTATATAAAATGAGAATATGGTAATACTAAAAAATATAACAACTATGATAGTAACAACATAATAAACAATACTTATATAGCATTTCCTGGCACTGATCTAAGCCTTTTATAGCCATTAACCTACTTGTCTATATAAAGTGTGTATGATAGAGCTCCCTGTTAAAATTTCATTCTTTCAGAAAGAACAGAAAGCTCATAGTGTAAGGTTTTTATTTCTTCTGTAATCTTTACTACATAAAGCAATGCCTGCAATACAGACTTGAAGTAACTCTGCAGTTTTAAAAGGATATCATTTTTTACCTCGCACATATCAGGATGGTGGTTATGGGAAAGGCAAAAGGTAGGCATTGGTGAGATTGTGGAGTACAGGAAGTTCGTGTACAATGTTGCCAATTAGTGTTGTGTAATTTATGGAAAATATCATTTAATATAGAATTAACCACATCACCCACCTACTCCCCTATTGGGGGTATATATATATATATATATATATATATATATATAT
>NW_022900924.1:28658461-28709607 GCF_012274545.1 Fukomys damarensis
TATATATATATATATATCTCCAAAAGAAATAAAATTAGTATGTCCAACAAATATCTACATTCTCATGTTCACTACAGCATTATTCACAATACCCATAATGCAGAATTATCTTAAATGCCTATCAAGTGGTAACAGATAAGAATGTGGTACATGTTCATGAATATATGAAAGAATAGCATTTAGCCATTAAAAGAAGGAAAATCAAACATTAGGAGCGACATCAGTGAACCTGAAGGACATTGTATGACGTCAAATAAGCCAGACAGAACAACTAATACTATATGATCCCACTCACAAATAAAATCTAAACACATTTCTTTCATAGAGTAGACGGGTTACCAAGGACTGGTGTGGGTAAGCAGTCTAGTCTGAGAAATAAAGTCAAAGGATAAAAAATTTCATTTATATTAGAGAATAAAATTGAAAATATCAATTATATATACCTGTCTTCTTAGCACTCTGGGAGGCTAAGCCAGGAGGGTTTCATGTTTGAGCCCCACCTGGGCAACTCAGCAATTTAGCAAGACCCTGTTTCAAAAGAAAAATCAAAAAGTACTAGAGATGTAGTTTAATGCCCTGTGTTGAACCTTCAGTACCACAAAAACAAAACAAAACTAAAAGATCTCCTGATCAACACGGTAGCTAATTAAATAAAATACAGTAGTCTTGAAAAATGATGTGAGTAGATGGATTCTCACCACAAAGTGATCATTGTGTGAAAACACACCTGCCCTGATTATTAGGTCCTTTGACAGTATATCTATACTTCATGTGGTATATGGTAGATCCATCCAGTTAAATCCAGCATTTAATTAAAATTAAAATTTTTAATCAAAAAAGTAGAAAACTTTTACTTTACACTGTCTCTGTGACCATCTTTAGACATACTTAATTCTATCAGATGCTACCCATACCTGCTCTAGGAAAAGGCATTGGTTTTCCTATGTAAAACTGTTTCCACTAAGACCAGAACCTCTGCTGGGTACTTTTGCCCTGGATTGGAATTCTTCATTCTTTTAGAATATTAGTAAGGGTATGTTATGTAGGACAACCTCAGCTTCTGGAATTTAGATGTTGAATGTATGTCTAATCATGTCTACCTGGACATAGTAAATAAAATTCTCCCCAAATTAAGAAAAACAGTAATGAGTAAAGTGGGCAGCATTCTCTACTTTTATCCACATTACACTCCACTAGGAATTTATCACCAAACATTTATGTGCTATTGCTAAATGAAACTCTTATGGTTTATTGATATCTTTCATTGTTTTCTACAAACCATGAGTTATGAACTCCTGCAGTACTGTGATGATTGTTACTTCCTTGTTTTTCTTTCTCATACAAACTTCTCCTAAAGTAAAAAGTTTTTTTCATATTTGTTTCAACTTACAGATTTGTTCTCTCTTCTTTTAGGGTAACATTTCTCAGGAGGTTCCTCAATCCTTTGGAAAATATTTCAGCGAGCTTCATAACTTTAGAGTATATGGCTTGCTGTCTTCATCTATGGGTCAGCTTTGAAGTAGGTCTCAGTTAATTTCACTGCATTAGAATAATCATGACTTAATATTTTCAAAGTGATTTTCCCAAAACCAATTAAGAGCAGTGACCAGAGACTATGGGTTATTTTATTTGACTTTTAGCCAATATCTTTTGGATAAAGTGTAATACTCAGCAAATATGTCTTTTGCTCCTTGTCATCTTTTGCTGCCTTGCACTTAAACTCCTCCACTTAACAAGTTTTGAACAACTCTTGAGTGGACACCAATGTACAGAATGGCACACAATCCCCCAGCTGCAATTAGCCTATCACAATCAGAGTGCCATCATGCAGGTATAACATTTTGGTACTTTCGTCGGCCTCATAATCCTGATTTATAACGTTTGCTGATTTTCACTGTGAAAATACTCCTAGTCCAACCAGTTCTGATCTATTAGGTGAAGTAGTGGAAAAGGGAATTGTAAAACATTAGCAGAATTGGCAGTCATCAACCAGTCACCAAATCTACCGCACCACTGTGACTTGAACAGGAAGAGGACATACTTGTAATTAGGGACAGAGGCAGAAAGCATGTCATCTTCTAATTAAAGTAAATGATATTTAATATAGACTTGGTTAAGCCTAGACATTGGCACAGGAAACACTTTCTAAGGAATTGATATGCTTATAAAGCTGCCTCATGTTTGAGAAAGTGCATTGATCAAGAATGTTTCAGAAATTCAATCAAGGATGACAACATCTCCCCCATCCTGTAAAAGTAATCAATATAAAACCAGGTTCAATGAACATTTTACTAAATATACATTATGTGTCAACAGCAATGCCAGTTATTTCTACATGTTGCCCATTTCACCAAGATTTTCCTCATTTCTTCTCTACTTTGTGGATGACAAAAGTGAAGTATTTGACAATTAGCAAGAAATAGAAGGCTTTGAATCCAATTTCAATGAGTCGATTACAGCTTATATGGAATAGTCTCCAAAGTAAATAAATAAAATGACTACATATGTAACCAAAGAAAATAAACTATTATAAAAGAAAATAAATTATTATTCTGCTAAGAAATTTTGTAAATTTGGGGTAATAACAGTTAAAGGCATTGGAGTCTTGATAAAAGGCTATTAAATATTTGGAGGTTGAAATTTCTGACCCTATAATTCAGTGTATTCAGCAAGCATTAAAGAAGCTCCTGAATCCTACATTCTTCTCATGAAAAACAGGGCTGATACTCAAGAACTAGTATTTATTGGCAATTATAAATATCTACAGCATGAAGAATGATTTACTTTACAGAAACTGAAACTTGATAGAAAAATCTCTTGTTAAAAATTTGTTTGCTCTTTGTTCATTCCTATTTTCATGGAATCCTCAATATACTGCTCCTAAAAGAAGGGAGATTTCCTTAGTAAATGTCAAATATTGGTAATCTTGTAAAATATGATTACAAGGTTACAGTTTGAGACTTTAGTTTATAAATAAGTCTTTAAATTGGTCTTGCTTTATCAGAAATCAGGAAACATAGACTGTCTAAAATACTTCAATAACAATATCTACAGTGGTACCTGTAAAGTCCCTGAAACTTTATACATCTCATTAGCAGCGATTAAAGTTTAACCACATTTATTTACAGAGAGATGCTAAATGTTAATTTAAATTAATGAAATTAATTTATTTTTTAGCTGAACACAGCCAAAGAATTATACTGCCAAACTGAATTAAATTTTCTGAAAGTATAGCCTATTTTATTCACCGGTGATATTAGAGACATTTTCAAAATGTACCAAGAGCATCATTATACTATTTACACAAGTTCTGTGAATTAGATTCATTTCAAATGCAAATAGAGAAAGTTTTCTTATTCTAAAAACTCTTTTCAATTTCAGCACACCAAACAGCATGCTAGTCTCACCTGTAGTAAAGAAGGCAGGATGAACAGCAGGAAGTTCATTAAATTGTTCTTTTTGAAGTACTTAATGGTAAAAATTGTAAAAGACTGCCTGAAAATGGGATAACTTGGCGCTAGGTTGAAAATGCATTTTATAAAAAAAAAAGTGTAAGAATTCCTGTGTCATCTACTTAGAATTTATATCAGATATTCCTTTCCTGAGTTCTCTCTCTGAATTTTTTTCAGGTTTTAAACATACCAATCTACTATGCCTTCCAGAAAGTTACTGTCGTAAGTAAATACTTATTTTTACATGTTCACTTGCCTTCTGTCTATCTGGTTCCTTCACAAACTTCTGAGTTTGACAAACAACTGATCTAGAACAAGACTGATATTCAGCCTCTAAGGTCCCTAGTCAAATACATCATAGTATGTCCTTATTTTAAGCAGACAGCTTCACTCTTAAGTAGCTTTTTATAATACCTAATGCCATCAGAGCAACAATTTTGCTGTCAAGCTAGCCCAGCAGGGCTTATACGACACTCAAGCAGAATTGAAGTCTCAAAATTGTTTAAAATATTGGGACTAACAATCAGGGGTTTTGTTGTTTTTGTTGTTTGTTCTTGCTGCTGCTGCTGCTGTTGCTTTAGTTTTGCCATCATTCATACCCTGACTTTGTGTGTCTTTCTAGGATTCATTTTCCCAGCATACAAAATAACACTAAACAAAACTTCGTTTCATAGCTGAAAAGATTAGCAGTTTAAAAATATGGAGCAGGAAGCCAGGGGTCATGACACATGCCTGTAACTCCCAGAACTTGGGAGGCGGAGACAGAAGGAACACCACAAGTTTGAGGCCAGCCTAAGCCTACATAGTGAGTATGAATATTGTCACTTACTGACACGAAGCTGAGAGTCACCCTCATATTTAGTGGAGTCCTAATAGGCAAACAAGTCACATACCACACAGGAAAACCTCACATATCATAACCTATCTAGTGGTAAACACAGTTATAAGCAAAACATAATCATTCCATCATAGTCATAAACAAAATATATACAAACAAAAAGTCAAAACTCGGCCCTCTGCTAGTTGCTTCAGATGCACTCAGTTCACATACAGATGTATATTCAGAAAGTGGAAGGATGAAAAAATGATATTTCCATACAACTAGTGCAATAAAGTAAGCAGGAGTAGCTAGTGCTATTTTCAGACAAAGAAGACTTAAAGTCAAAATTGATCAGAAGATAAAAACAAAACCTTTACATGTTGGTAAAAGAAATAATTAAATGAGAAGAGATAGCAATTGAAAATATATATGGATCAAATGTTAGCACACTCATTTTTATAAACAAAAACTATTGAACATAAAAGGACAGGTAGATGAATGCAGGCATAGGGGGGAATTCACTAGCCCACTATCACAAATCAAAAGGTCACACAGACAAAATTATCAACAAGGAAATATCAGAGTTCACACGCAGCATCAAACAAATGAACTTAACAAAATGTTTTATGCAATGAAATAGAAAGAAATTTTGTTTCATCAACACAAGAATCCTACTCTATTTTCTTTTTCTTCTTTTTTTTCCCCAAGTGCTGGGGGTCAAACGCAATGCCTTGTGATTGCAAATCCTGGACCAAGAATTCTACTGTAAAATAGCTCATATCTTAGCCCTATAGCATGGTTAAATTAATTAAAAAAATTGAAACAATCTTCTGCATAGTACTGAATTACAGATGAATAAAACTAGAAATCAACAGCAAAAGGAACATGAAATATCTGTATCATGAAAACTATACTACTTTAAAAAGAGACTGTAGATGACATTAAAAAATGGAAGACATCCCTTATTCCTGTATAGGCAGAAGAGTATTGTCACAATGATCATACCACTAAAATGATAGAAGATACATAGATAATAGATAGGTGCACACACACATACCTAAGATCAACATATTGAGAACTTGCTGATCCACAAAGAAACAAAACATGAACGAACATCTATTGGCTATTTTTAAATTACATTGTTAAAATTGACAATAACTCAGAGATAAAAGATCATTACACTGTGTGGCTGTCACCAACACACACAGGCGAGTCAAACTAAAGTAGAAACACCAAAACCTCTTTGAAATAATGAGAAACTTTCAATCTCTGGAAAACAAAAACAAAAAAAAATGAAATAATAAGAAACTCAACATTGGGTTGCAGGAGACAAGTTTGAAACCACACTAAGCAGGCTTTAGATATTATTTATTTGGCTTATGAACCAAGATATTGATTAAAATTATGAGTCATTTCAAGGCCTAAGTTGGCTTGCTAATGAGCCTTGGCTGGAGTATGGAGAGTTCCCTGTGCCAATGGTCACAGTTGAGATCTCAATGATTGATGAGGTTGTGAGGTCTCTATAGGAAGGAAACACTGCAGCTGAGGAGCTATGGCTCTGCAAATGTTAGCTAGAGATGGTGGCTGGTTAGTTACTACCTGCAAGACAGCATTGGTGTCTGGTTAACTATGACCTGGTCTTCACAAGAATACATGCTCTACTTTATAGCCAGCTAATGAGTGCATTATAAGTTCTGCTATTCTTTACATCACATCTGCCTTTATGCCTCCTGATATATTGTATAATCGTAAATACTTACTAATCTAGAGATAGTAATCTTAAGATAGAGCTAAGATTGGGTCTTAACCAGGAGAGCTAAGATCAATTCCCGTATCCCCATGTAATAAATTATCACACTTTCTTTTTTCTTTATTCCTTGTGCTTTGATTCCTTATTCTTTCAGCCCCTCAGACACATCCCCTGTTCCCTCATTCATGTGACCAAGTGTCCACCAGTAACTGGTCAGTCTATCAACCTGGCACTGAGTAGTATACATCTTGGGAATATGTATGAAAATTCAAGCCAAGCAACAAAATTTTGTGTTTGCAAGGGATACACCCCCAGGCCACTTCCCATGTATAGTTAATATTAGCCATTCACTACTTAGCACACATTCCAGGTTTTTCTCACTGTTAGTATTCTGTTCTGGATTCTATCAGATACATCTCTATCAATAGTTCCTTTATTTCTATAAGTTAAATTGTCTACGAGGCAGTGAACAGTCTTTTTATGAGGTAAAGATTGAAAGGTGTATGACATGGCTCAACTGTTACTTTCCCGGGTAACTTCCACTCCTTTTATTTATCTACTCTTTTTATTTACAGCTACAGTTTACTATAGTCACACTGAAAATGTCAATAGCTGAGAATACAAGGAGCTAAACACTGCCATAATCCATTTCCATACAGAAGTGGGAACATATAAATACACATTTGGCCTTGTTTGTGTGTGGTAGGAACCACTATTGCTATTGGCCTTAATAGGCAAAGGCATCAAAAGATTTAAATATATCTTTATACCTATCTTAATGCCAGAGATTAAGAATTTAGAGCTCATTTAGCTATAAAATAATTGATGTTAGGCTCATAAAAAGTATTTGAACAAATAGATATTTCTTATGAATATTCTAATAAGAAATTATGCTAAAAGCAATTGATAAAGCTAAAATGGTTTAGGGTATTAATTACTTGCAGTATGCCACAAGCAACATGAGACAAAATAGATAACTTTTCAATCAGTTTATGTTTTTATATTTTATTTCTGAGAAGGAAAGCAAAGATTAACTTTGTAAAGTTAAAAAATTCTTTTATGAAGAATCAAACAATTATTTATTATGTGTATGAATAGTGTGGTTGATGTTTTACAAGTGCTATATGATCTATGAAACACAGTTCCAGAAGGTCATAATTTGGATTAATTCATTAACAATATAAAGAAAGGGAAGCTTCTACCAGATAGCAAGATTTACTATAAAGCTAAAGCAATATGTACAGTATTGTTCCAAAGATAGAAAATTTACCAGTAAAACAAAAGAAGGTCCAGAAACAGACTCACACAAATACCTGATTTATGAAAAGAATGATATTAGACAGAAAAGGCAACAGCAAAGAATGACAATTTTAAAAGTTGGAATTATGCCAATTTTATATACACATAATAAAAATTAAATTGATCTCTGTTTTTGAACATGCATAAAAGGTAATTCCATTTCGACTGACATTCTAAAAGCAGAGAAGAGAACACTAAATATGCTCAAATGTATCTTATAAAAATATTTCCATGAACTTCTAGGAGACAAAATTCTCTTTATTGTGTTATCATTAAGCGTAATGGTAAAGATTGATAATTGAATAACATTACATAAGAAATTTAAAATGCAAACTGCAGAGTGGAAGAAAGAAATTGAAAAACATATGTAATAAATGTCTTATACACACACACACACACACACACACACACATATATATATATATATATATA
Source organism: Fukomys damarensis (assembly GCF_012274545.1). Taxonomy (NCBI): domain Eukaryota; kingdom Metazoa; phylum Chordata; class Mammalia; order Rodentia; family Bathyergidae; genus Fukomys; species Fukomys damarensis. Next base: position 28,666,215 of record NW_022900924.1, read on the forward strand.
TATATATATAAAGCAAATCTGCTACAGATCAATAAGAAAATCTTAGAAGAAAATAAAAGGATTTGACAAAATGAACTTAAGAAAAAAAAGAAAGTATTTAAATACAAGCCTAATGCAATAAGCATATAAAACTGTGACTGACATTACCGCCTATCAGGTTATGAACATTAAAACCACACTATATCCCATTGCACGGACACCAGAATAGCAACATTGCAAACTGACCATAATATACAAAGATTGGAGCTGTTATATTGTGCTTGTGAGTTGGAGGAATGAAGGTGAATCCTTAAAACTTCTAATGAAATTGTTCAATAATATCAACTAAAATTTAATATAATCAAACTCTGAAATCAAAATTCCTTTCCAAACTCTCCTAAATTGTGTGTGAATAAGATCACATACCACTATTTTTATGGCATCACTTTTGTGATAGTCAAAAACTGAAAATAATTCAAATATCTATGAATTGAAAAATGAATAAAGTATGGCATATAAGTAAGAGTAAAATACAGTAGCTAAATACCTGAGCTGCCAGATAGAAGTATATGGGTGGATATTACAGCATAATGCTGAGCAAAGAATGCTAATGCCAAAGATCATATATGTATATATTTAATTTATACAAAAGGAAGATATTAGAGTTCCAGATTTTTCATTTGTGGTTTGTTTTGTTCAGGGAGGAGTAGAAAAGAAGATTGGCAGTCATTGATTGTGTGCTTTATTTTGACCTGGACAGTGATTATGTGAAATTAACTGCTTACATTTATGTGAATACATTTTATATTATAGCAGTTAAATTTTTTATGATTAAATCTTTGATGTCTGTTTCTGGCCAAAATATAGCCACAGGGATTGTATTTACTGTTTCACTTAAAATAAACTGAGAGACAAAATATGTGAAATCACAATTTTCAAGGCACTGCACCTTAGGCAGTGAGAGACTGTAATTTCCAGTGAAAAGTGAATGAGCTGAGCCTTACAAATGCGCCGCCTACCTGCCTAGAAGAGAAAAAGCATCAAGAGCCCTGAGTTAAACCAGAGCTGAATTTATTGGGGATCCAAGGTGGCTAACCCTGGCATCCAAAGAGAAGACGGTAAGTCTCAGACAGGGCCACAGGGATCTCTAAAAGATCCCACTGCAATAGTTAACAGAGAGAGTTTTATGTGCTCGCAAGGGAACACCGCTACGCCAGGAAATGAATCCCTAGAAAAACTAGCGTAGCCTTGTCTGTACTGGAAAAATAAAACTATCATAAGACTTTCATACAGAATTGGGTAGCATCCCCCCAAATCTCATGCCCTTCTCAGAACCTCAGACTATAAACTTACTTAGAAAGAAGACCATGGCAGATTTAATTACTTAAGATGAAATCATACTGGAACAAATTAGGCCTTCAAAAAATATAACTGATTTCTTTAGAGAAAGAACGAAGAATGCATAGATAAAGAAAAGGTGGCACATATACACAATGGAAAACTATTGAGACATTAAACACGGGAACTCCTGTCGTTTTCAACAGTATGGATGGACCTGGAAATCATCACGTTATGTAAAATAAGCCAGGCACAGAAGACAAGTACCATGGGATCACATTCATATGTCAAATCTGAAAAAGTTGGTCTGAAGATAACTGAAAGTAGAAAGGTGATTGCCAAGACCTGGGTGGGGACAAAGAATGAGTTGAGTTTTGACCAACAGGCGCTACTTTACAGTTACATCCAAGTAAGGAGTTCTGGAATACTATCGTAATATATAGCTGAATATAGAAGATTGGGTATTGTACATCTCCAAAATCTAGGCGAAAGGATTTTGAATGTTTTCACAATAAAGAAATGATGAATGTGCGTTTACTGTAAGTGAAGCTTCCCTTACAGAGTATACACGAATCAAAATATCGCGTAGTACCTCATTAATATACACAGCAGATATGTTTTTATGTATTAGTTAAAATTACAATTTTAAATGAAATAAAAAGTAATTTTTAAAAGCACCTAATTTGAAACAAAAAAAAAAAAAGAAGAAGAAGAAGAAGAAGAGACAGGGAAAATGTGAGGGCTGCACCTTACAAGCCAAGGAATGCCGGGAATGGAGGCCGGGGAGCTAGGAAGAGGCAAAGGGGACGCGGCACAGTCTCACAGCAAGCATGGCCCTGCTGGAATCTTCATGGAAAACTGATAAAAACAGACAAGGGGATGGGGCTCTTGTAGATTGGAAGGGATCGAGGGGGACCAAGGGCAAGGGGTAAGGAGAAGGGCTGGGGAGACAGGTGAAGATACGCCATGTATAAGGTCCTGATGACCTCACTCAATGTGGACCTTGTATGCTATACATAGGGGCTAAAATTCGGAATACCAACAAAAATAAAAGGGGAGAACGGGGAGTTAGAGGAGGAGGGAGGGAAGGGAGGGATAAGGCTACTGAAAAAAAGAAACAAGCTGGTACCATGTACATGTACCAACTCCCCAAAACGATTGTTTAACGAATGGACTGCAAACATGGATTAATAAATAAAAGATGAAATTCTAGCTTCCAGAATTATGTGGAGAAAATCATATTTTAAGTCACAGTTTGCAGCACTTTCTTAAAATAGCCATAAAAACTAAATACAGTTCTTATACTACATAGAACTTGTGTGCCCATAGAAGTTATATTGTCTTAAATTAAAATGATGTATACTTATTTATTTCACTCAGGAGTATATCCTCAACATATATCCATTTTCCTACGAATGAATCTAATTTCTCATTCTTTATGGGTGAGAAGTATTCCATTTTATAGAAAAACCACATCTTCTTTATGCAGTTTCCAACTGATGGGCACATGGTCTGTTTCCAAGTTTAGCTATTACAAACTGTGCCGCTATAAACATAGGTGCGCATATATCTCTGTGATATGATTCTTTTAATTCTTTTAGAAAGCTACCCAGCAGAGGGATGGCTGGGTCAGATAGAACCTCTAGTCCCAGCTCTTTGAGGTATCTCCATATTGATTTCCATAGTGGTTGCACCAGTCTGCACTCCCACCAACAATGGAGAAGGGCTCCTTTCTCCCCACAACCCTGCCAACATTTGTTGTTGTGTGATTTCTTGATAGCAGCCATTCTTTGTGGGGTGAGGTGGAATCTCAGTGTTGTTTTCATCTGCATCTCTCAAATGACCAGTGACATGGAACATTCTTTTTTCATATATTTACTTGCTGCTTTTACTTCTTTGTCTGAAAAATGTCTATTCACACATGTGTAAATACTGAATAGTTTCTCTGGTTTGAATAAACTAAAATAGTACATAAGATCCTAATCATATAATGAATAATGTGAAATAGGAAGAAAGTGACTAAAGGTGTAGGGAAAGTGGGAAGGGTAGGGGAAAGGTAATAAGGGAAAAGGAAAAAAATATGAGAAAATGAAAAAATGGAAATGAAATGTTTTTAAAGGGGGAGGGGAGGAGGGGGTGTAGGGAGGGCAGGGACAAGGGGAAAAAATGAGAACCAAGACCTGTCACGTGAAGGTACAAGATCCCAATAATGAATGTAACTGTACTATATACCTGAAATGTACCAATAAATTCAATGAGGAAAAGATAAAAATAAAAAATAAAATAATGCATACTATAAACTATGGACCTACTTCTTGAAAATAAAAAAAAGCAATTCATAAAAATTTTACATTTATTCTTGTTAACAATTCTCAGGCTGGGCATGGATACACAGGCCTGTAATCCTCGCCCTTGGCAGGCCAAGGCAGGAGGACTGCTTTAAATTCAAGGCCAGCATGAACTACACAGTAGGACCCTATCTCCAAAAATAAAATAAAATTCTCAGGAAAACAGGAATAGATGGAAGTTCTCTTGATTGAATAAAGAGTATTAATAATAAACCCGCTGCTTGTATCACTCTTACATATGAAATTCTGAAAATCTCCCACCTGCGATGAGGGACAAGAAAATGTATGATTTTACCATTTCTTGCCCACCCTCTGGTGGATAATTTCACCAGTGCAGTAGGGCAAGAAATACTAACATTGTGTGTGATCGATGAAGCATGAAGCCTGAATATCTTTATTCAGACAACCCGATCACCCATATAGACACGTATATGTCTATATGATATAAATTCCAATTAAAAGCTATTCAGACTAACAAACAAGTGAGGTTAGTAATAATTAGCAAAGTTCATCGGAGCATAGTCATTATCTGATTTCAGGGCTTTTCAAAATTCCAGAAATCAAGAAGTGCAATGCAGAGAGGTGACGTGGATGCCTCTGGGGACTGCTGTTCTTCCTGCTAGGAGCTGTGGGCTGACCAAGGGTTGTCACCAAGGCAGGTGCCCCCAAAGTGCATCCCTGCCCAAGAGATGAGTGGAGACTGTCTCTAACAGAGCCTCCTTAAGACTTTCTCCTGCACCCGTCCCTGAATGCTTCAGCCCTGATCCAAGCTCAGGAAACAGTGCCTTCCCTGCCTAAGTTAGACTGTATGAGTAAAGATAACCAGATTTTGGAAGCTGGAAGTTGCTGATATCACGGACAACTAAGAGACACCAAAGCCCGTGGCATTCATTCTAAAACTGCCCAAGGTCCCAAGAAGTAAGAATCCTAAAATGGAAAGGAAATTGAAGAAATCTATAGAATGACAGAATTGTTGGTTGGTTATAATGACCTACCCAGATATCTGAGTCCTTTCGTATTTAATTGTTCATACCTTATCATCTTTGTTCAGATAAAGATTTCTTGGAGAATCACAAAGACATTCTCTTCATCCAGACTTTTTTCCTAGGGTTGCTAGAGAAATCCCACATGGATTTCCTTTTCTAAACAAAGAGATAACAGAGGTGAGATCACATGAGTAGAGAAAGACTGAACAGTGCACTGATAAGTCTTGTAGGGAAAAAGGCCAAGGACCATCTGATCCGTCTAGAGTGAGATGTCCTCTCTGATAAAGGCCTGCAATCCCTCTCCTTCTAACTGTTAGGGAATTGGTTGAGTCTCACCCAACCTGCGTGAATCTCCATTCTCTGGACAAAGGTGGTGAAGGACCATGGCATGTAAACAGCTGCATTTCTTTGAAACTCCTGTTTCTCAGTCTAGTGAAAAGTCAACTTGGAGTAGCAACTAGAAGGCAGGAAGATTTCCTTGGGGTGGGCCACTTATGTGGGGAAAGGGTAATGCAACACTGACAGACACCCCTGCAGTGGTCCTGGCTTCCTGCGAGTCAGTACAGTGTCTGAAAGATAGAAAAGTGGAAATTAAAAGAAACACAGAGACAGAGACTTGAGAGAAACTGAGCCTTGGGCTGATCTAAGCTGCTCTGGGCAGAAAAGATGAAGGACTCCCAGGACATCCAGTGTTTATTCATTACAAGTGTGGGAACGGGGGAGTTGGGGAGGTCTTGGGACACCCGCTGGTAATAAGTATCAAACAGGGAGGGCAGTAGAATGAGGGCGCAAGCATATCTTTGCTGAAGAGAACAGTTAATTCGAAGGGTAAGAATTTAGCTGGAGTGGAGTTGATCTTGACTAGAAGTTGACACTGGACTACTCACAATGTAACACGGTCAAATTATGGAGGGGTAGAAAGCCCGTGACACTATAACCTGCTAATACAGGGTAGAGGCATCTGCTACAAGTTAAATATTAAGGACTTCAAAGAAAAATGACTAGTGAAGAGGTAAGAAGAAAAACTTGGGCCCAGAGGAGTGGAAGGGAAATGATAGATAAACATCATCTTTTATAATAGTAAACAAAAAGAAAGGGACCAATCTCTCAGTTGGAAAATCAGTGTCTGGATGTACAGTGGCATCCTCTTCAAAGAGAATGCAACTTAAGCAGTATAGTTCGGTGTCTTGCAGGCCGGAGGAAGCAGGCATCAACTGACTTTCTTCTTTATTTTTCTTTTCTTATTTTTCACTCCCTGACGGCTCTTCTCTTTGTGGCTTGCTTTGCTATAAAATGAAGGTGAACCATCCCTCCCTGTTACCTGTGTCAACCTGTTCTTCCCCCAAGCTCTGATGAGATGCTAGGAATCTGGGGGAGGCATGGCCCCCGCCTAGGCCGGGGAAGGGCGTCGGTATTGTCCCTGTCCATAACCACAGCAGAGTATAGTGCACACTAGCATAAGACACCCAGTGTATTAGGTGAAGTCCTTCATATTGTGCTATTTTAATTTTTGCTTCATTCCTTTAGAACACCACTTCTAACCTGGAGTCTGCTACAGAGGAAAAAGGGATTTCTCTCTCCTGTTCTCCTTTCCTTAGATTCAAATGCATCTCTGCTATGTTTTTGTTTGTTTGTTTGTTTTTTGTTTTTTGGCAACACTAAAAGCATACAGTATCTTTTCCGTGGGAAAATGATTCAGCCCTAGAGAGTCACTCATTTTAAAAATGTGGTGGGAACTAAGGTTGTACCCTAACGAACTATTGCCTTTCCTGGAGGAATGGCCCAGGCTAAAACTGCTGAGTGCCTCAACTCTACCTAGGATGTGAGATCCCTCTAGGGAAAAAGGAACCAGTAGGAAACAGGGATCAAATTGGGGAAATAAATTTTATTTATTTTATTTTATTATTTTATTTTATTTTATTTTTGAGACAGGGTCTCACTATGTAGTTGAGACTGACCTGGAACTCACTATGTAGCCCAGGCTGGTCTCAAACGCACAGCGATCCTCCTGCCTCAGCTTCCCGAGTGCTGGGATTACAGGTGTGTGCCACCACACCCGGCATTATTGATTTTAGATTTTCATTTATTTAAACATTAACTTTCAAGAGCAAGGTAATCTTATTTTAAAGTTTAATTCATTTGGATCTTTCTGTCTTTTGACTTTATTATGAAATTAGGTCTTTTAACTTTCTTTTTGAAAATTTATAATGGAAGAGGTGTTCATGTTTGCTTTGGGGTCTCTAAAATGTTCCTATTTTATATTTGGAATGGCTTCGTGGTATTGTTATGTCTTCTTGTGTGGAACCTTTGGTGATAATGTGACTAAACCCAAATTGGGCCTGGAAATAGGAGAGTGAATTCTCAGCCCGTGTAACAGTGACCTAATAGCATAACGTACTACATTGATTCAGTCCAGAACTTTCTGGGACAAAACCATCCTCACCTACAGATTTTGTGGGATGTGCAGTTTATTTAATTTGCAGGGAAGTAGTTGCTTAAGGAAAAAACAACGATGTGAAGGGATGACTACAAAATTAGTGATAAGGTCTTAGAAGGGGCTGGAGGGAATGGGAGATCCAAAAGCTTCAACTCTGTGGTCATCCTACTTCTGCTGTCCTGCAGAGAGCGTGACCCAAAGAAACAGTGGCTGACGTGTGGATACACAATCTGCCTGTGGGCTGGGCTCTCCTCCCTAAAATAGCCATGCTCCTAGCAGTCCTAGCCCAACTTATCTGAGAAGACTTGGTGATTCACAATGGACTTCTTTTGTGGACGCCCATGGCTTCCATTGTAACAAGATTGTAATGGCAATCACTTCTAGATTAAATTCCAACTCACATGTAGATATTTATTAGAAAGTAAGCGCTTGAAGGAAGGACCAAGAGATGGATGAAGGGAGTAGGGAAAAAGGGAAAGGGGATGAAAAGAGGCATTTGGATAAGTACGTATGTATGTAGTGAGTTTCCAAAAGGAATGTGGATATTCTGTTCAGCAAATATGTACTAATTTTAAAATTTTAGAAAGAAAACAGGCACAAAACAGACCTACAACCAGCTCCTTGGCTTCGGTGAAGTCCCAGCCTTGCTGTGTACGTGGAAGACTAAGGGCAAAAGGGAAAGAACTGAGACGGCAGGAGACGGGGAAGTGTAAGAGTCCTCTCAGCCGGCAGCTGACTATGGGGCAGTTTTGAAGCCAAGCATTGAGAGCCATTCTAAAGAGGGTAGACAACTGAGTAGCTTATTCTAATTGTTAAGTTTTATTTTGTTTAATTTAATATGTTTTTGAGGGAGAGGATAGCCTTTAATTTTGATGTAATTTTATACTTCAGAAAGTACAGTGAACTCCTGTATATTTTTCATCCAGGTTTAATAAATGCATTTATTTTTCGGGTATCATTCTTTTATGCATATTCTTTTTTCCTGACCACCTGAGAGTACATCGGAAATATCATGCCCTTTTATCACTGAATATTTCACCTTTTTTTTTCCTAAGAACAAAGTCATAACTCTACATAAAAGCAGTGTTAGAATCAGGAAATTTAAGGTTGATCGATATGAAACTTTTAATCTAATGTACAGTCCCTATTCAAATTTTGCCACAGCCTCAGTAATATCCTTTATGGTTTTGCTATTGTTGTTCCAGGATCCATTCCAGGGTTGTACACTGCATTTAGTAATCCAGTCATTTTTGCTTGCTTTGATGTGTACTGGTTTCTCGGTCTTTTCTCCCATCTCTTGACCTTGACATTTTTGAAGAGTAAGGCCAGGGTCTTTTTGGAAAACAAAATAAGAGAATAGTTCTGTCAAACCATTACAGAAAATAGTATAAAGGTTTTCCAAAAAATTTAAAATAGAAGTATCGTATGACTCCAAAATCCCACCACTGGGTATACCCTAAGCAAATGGATAGAAAGAAGAGATGTCTGCACCACTACAATCACTGTAACATTATTTACAAGTCAAGATATAGGACAACCTAACTGCCCATCAACAAGTTAATGGATAAAGAATGGGTGTTGTGTGTGTACATTATTGCAAACAATGGAATAATACCTAGCCATAAAAGAAGGAAATCCTACTGCTGCAACAGCATTAATGAATTGAAAGTATGTTATACTAAGGGAAACAAGCCAGAAGCACAGAGAAAAATAAAGCATGGTCTCATTTAATTTGAAAAACAAGAATAGTCAAATACACAGAAGTCAGAAGAGAATGTTGATTTCCAGGGGCTGGGGAGATGTTATGTAAAAGATGTGAGCTTTAGTTAGACGTAGCACATATGGAGATCTATTTTACATTATTGTTACTATGGATAACAGCTTTTGTTTCTTAATTATATCTCAGTAAAGCTGAGAGCAAGGAAGAAAAATGCAAGGAAAGAAATACTATATTGACATCAGTATAAATGTCTGATATCTCATACACAAAGGGAGCAAAACAAAATGTGAAGAAATAGACACATATAAGTCAGCTGATTTTTGAATAAAAAGAAACATAATTGATGGAAAAAAGGATACTTTTTCCCAACAAATAATGCTGGAAATATTGGCTATGCATAGATGTATATATCATATGATATGAAAACTAACTCAGAGTTAATCATAATTGTATATGTGAAAACAAAAATTTTAAAAATTCCAAGACAAAATCATGCACTTGAGTTAGATATCACAATTTTAATTCATAAAATAAAATCACTGATAAATTATACTTCTTCAAGATTTAAAGCTTCTGTCTTCAAATGACAATTTTAAGTACCTAAAGCGACCAGCCATTGAAATAATGAATTTGAAAAACAATTTAAAGAAAAAAACAACCCATTAAAAGTTTTAAATAGATATACGTATGTATACATATAGACATATACATGTATGAACAGTTAGCAAATAAACACATTGAAAGATGTTCAAAAAGATTAGCTATTATAGAAATGCAAATTCAAAGCACAGTGAGATGTCAATGCATAACAAAATTAAAATTAGAATGACCAAAATTAAAACCCACTGTCAAGTGTGTAGAACAACAGGAATTCCTATACACTGCTCAAGAGGACATAACTATGTAAGTTGTGCAAGTGTTTGGGAAAATAAATTTTTTTTTTTTGCAGTTTTTTTGTGTAGTGAGGATGGAACCTGTGGACTTCACACTGAGCTATGTCTCTAGCTCACTCGTGTGTGTGTGTGCGTGTGCGTGCGTGCGTGTGTGTGTGTGTTCATTTTCTGAGATACAGTCTTGCTAAGTCAATACATTGCTCAGGTCAGGCTTAAATTTGTGACCTTCCTGCCTCAGTCTCCCAGTGTTCACCAGTTTCTCAAAATGTTAAACTTATGCTAATTCATGAACCAGCCATTCCTCCTCTGGTTATTTATCAATAAAACTTATATCATATAGCTATACAAAAGTTAGACCCAGCTTCTCATAACATCTTATTGCTAAAAACCTCAAACTACGAACAATCCAATGTCTATCAATAGGTGAAGGGTCAAACAAAGTTTATAATATTCACAAATTGGAACTTAAGAAAATGAGGAAAATATCAACCATCAATACATACAACATAGATGCTCTCAAATGACTACTGTGTGCTTTTTAAGGCAAGAAGAATATACATTCTAATATAAGATTTAGATGATATATCCTAGAAATTGCAAACAGGTATAATATAAAACAGATAAACATTCACCTAGTTCAATAGGAAGAAGGAGGCTGGCTGTGGTGGCGCACGCCTATAATCCCAGCACTTGGGAAGCTGAGGCAGGAGCATTGCTATGAGTTCGAGACCAGCCTGGGCTACACAGTGAGTTCCAGGTCAGTCTCAACTACGTAGTGAGACTCTGTCTCAAAAAACCAAAAAAAAAAAAAAAAAGGAGGAGGAGAAAAAGGTTAGGGTATGAAGTACCATTTAATGGTGAATAATGTCTTTAACATCACTATAGTGATTTGAATGTACACATGCTAAGCATTAAATTGTATAATTTTAACATGTATGATTTATCATAAGCCAATTATACCTCAATCTAAAATAGACTTTTTAACTCAGTTCTATTCATCTAATGCATGTGTTTATATTGGCTAGAGTTAGGCTATTGCTCAACTGACTTTCTAATATATTCAGATAAATAACAATGTCACAATTTGTAGTTGCATTCTTCTTCAAATAGTTATGACTGGGTTTTCTCCTCAATCACAGGCACTACTCAATCAAAATATTTTCTTCCATGTATCTATATATTTTATTATAGATAGATAAAATTGAGATTGAGAATGTTGTTTCTGGATCCTTCGGGTTCTCCTCTAGCATTTATACCAATTACTTCTTTTTGTCTTGTGCTTATAGTGGAAATTAATTACTCACCTTGAGCGATAAAGTAGGTAGAAGAAGGAGCACCACAACAGGCAGCTAAGTACCTCATTACCTCACTTCTGTTTATGAAGTGGCCAGAGACAGTCTTTTCACCTCTCTCCGCCCTAGTTACCTACTAGAAAAAGCAGGATTATTGCCCAAGTAGATAATTTGCTAGGAATACTTTGATTTCAAGCAACCAAAATTTATAACTACACTTTTTAATAATTAATATTATAAAAAACCAAGCAGTCAAAACACTATGCATATCATTAAAATTTAAAATCAAAATTTTAATCAGTTAAAATTACATATAGAATCATTTTCATGATAATTTATAAAAATATTAAAATTGCTTAAGAGATAATAAATGCTATTTGAAAACCCTTTCCTTTAAAAAAGACTACAAATACATTCTCAAATTGTTTTACTTCCTACAAAAGTTACATAGTGGGTGCCTGTGTCTTTTTAAATATTTAGAAATTCTCTGGAAACAATCTAAAAATCACATTGCTAACCAGAAAACTTGCACACACACATGTACGTATAAATATATTTAGCAAACATCTTTAGGGATATCCATGGTTTACTTGTTTTATCCTTCTCGTTTGAAATTAGGATAAATAACTTGAATCCTAAAAGGGTTAAATGACAAATCAGAGGCACGTTTTTATACAACATAATTTTGTGTAATATTCTAATCTAGAGAGAATTTACAGAACAATGAAAAACACTCTTTCCCCAGGAAATGTTTAGATAAAGATGTCCAGTTCTCTCTGCCTCTAAAATAAAAAAAAGATTTTTCTTACTGAAATGCTGAAACACTTCTGTTCCTGTGGCCATAAGCAATCACAACTAAAATTTATGAAATGAGCTGGGGATTTAGCTCAGTGATTCAGCCGCCTGCCTCATAAGCGCAAGGACCCGAGTTTGATTCCCTGGTAACAAAAATAAATAAATAAATGGTTCAGTATTTATCTGACCAAATGTAGCAGATATAATGAGGGTATCATTTCATTTATGTCATTGTAAATAGTTTTATTCTCATCCACTTTTGTCTGTGAGAACTGGGAGATATTAGCTATATTGATGCTATAACGTCAGATAATCTTTTAAATAATCACCCAAACTTTGTATCTAATGCTATTTCATGTGATTCCCGGAAGCTATTAGTAATTACAGTATTTTATTCTGTCACATTTGGAAAATCATTTAATAAACACTAAATGTGTTCATTTTCTGTAACATACTAGGATTAATAGCAAGTTTGATTTTCCTAATAGTACACTCATATTCTTAAGTAATAACTCTTAAGCTGGCTAGCATTTAATGTCTTAATGGAGTGAAAAAAGATAAAGTAATCACTCATAATCACTATTTACTCTTTTGTTTCCAAGAAATAGAAAACAAGCTATTTAAAATAAAAGCCAGTCTGCTTCTTGCAGCCCAGGTTCTACAACAAGAAACTTTCTGTGTAGTAAAAAGGGAAAATAGTCAAAATTTCTTTGAAAATAACTTGCCTAATTATACCTACTGAAATTTTTGTCAATTATTTACTATATATCTAACTGCAATAAAACAATGTATACTACCCGCCTTATTGAATTAGTTGCCAAACATCTCGCATGACTACTCATATGAAACCTTGAAGACAACAGGGTTGGCAAAACAAGACAGAACTTAATGATAATGAAGTTACTAGGGTGCACTGATAGCTTTAGAAAGACTAAATATACTTTATATTGATGGTTTTGACAATGCAGTAAAGGAGTTTCTTAGGTTGGATGGCAGATTTAGTCTTAGTCTTTTCTGAAAATATTCTACACTGAACTAATATATGCCAAGATCAGATTATAATTTTCTCTCTTTTTAGATTATTCTCCAGTATTTATGTGCCATACCAATGTAACAGACTTCTGAATTAAAACTGTTTAATGTATAAAAAGATTGATTCAAATATTCACAGGTGTGAAAATGCATAGCTCTTTTTCCTAAAGATATTCATTGCCTATCTGGTCAAATTTCCTCAGACTCTACACATTTTTCCTTCTACTTTGTTGTTGCTGTTGATATTGGTTCATATCTACGAGGTTTTTATAAACACACTAACCTTCTCGGCTACTCTTCTGTTTCTTGGAATCTGACAATCCCTGGGTCATACCTGAAGGGTGACAAATAATGATATTTTGGATGGAGAAAGGAGTGACCCTACCAATAGACAATGTTTGGAAGGGAAAAGAATCTTCTGCTATTTGGAGTAAGATAGAATATTTCAGATAAGAAGATTTGTGCCCCCCCCCATGTTTCAACTACTGGAAATTTAAATCAGCACTCCCTCACATTTCCCATAAAAGTTCTCCATCCATCTATACAAAGATGTATTCTTTTACCAGGAGTTGAAATAAAATCTCTTAGGAAATTAAAGATGTTATAGAATAAACAAAAATATATTAGTAAGGAAAAAAGAGTAGAGGGTGAGAAGAAAAAAAACCACTTATCGACTTAGTGATATCACCAGTCACTTAGCCATACACATTTAGCAGTTCATTAATGAAAAAGAATCTCAGTAGGTGCCATTTTAATGTGTTCCATTTAAACTTTTCAACATGTCAGTATTTGTTTTAATAAACTTGTATCATATGAGACCAATCATTCTTGAATTCTTTTGTTTCTTAATACTCCCTGAATGCATTACACTATTATCATAGACAGATATCAAGACATAACATATACTGCCTGAAAATATAATATCATGGCATTCAGAGGAAGCAGAGAGGCACAGCAGTCTGCATATGCCCTCAAGCTAAAATTGAATGTAAATTACACTTAAATAAATATTTAAAAAATTTTTTGCACTGGGGATTAAACCCAGGGCCTTGCATATGCTAAGCAAGCACTCTACTACTGCATGCTACAATCCCTACTCCTAGAACAACTTTTAACTTCATGAATTATGCAAAGAAATATGTATCCAAAAGAGTTAATTAGTTCAGCTGCAGCCCGCCTCAATTACTCAAATGGTCACTGATTTGTGGAAAGATAAAACAAATAACAAGAGCAAAAATATTTACGGAGCTTACAAACTAGTGTTTTGAAACTATGTTCCATGAAATGCTTGCATAAAAATCACTGTGTTCCTTTTTTGCAATGCAAGGTCTAAGGCTTCATCTCTAGAAATTTAAAATTTGCCAGAGGCTGGGGAAGTAGCTCAGTGGTAGGTCAGTTGCCTAACATGTGCACAACTCTCCAAAAATAAGTATAAACAAAATAAAGTTTACGGGGAGAAAGTTCAGGAACCTGAATTTTAACCAGATTATTAGACAAAATTTTAAGTCTCTTTGAGCTTCAATGTCTTGTCTGTATGACTGAGCGATTTACCAGTAAAATACAGGAGCCATATTCTACCTGAAGACAGTAAAACTTCAGTGACACACTCTTTAAAAGAAAAATCTAAACTAATCACTCAAATTAATCACCACATCCAACTATCTACAGAAGTCATCCCTCTCTAGAAGTTATTTTTACCAAGTCTTAAGGGAGGGCAGGGACAAGGGGAAAAAATGAGAACCAAGATCTGTCATGTAGAGGTACAAGATCCCAATAATGAATGCAACTGTACTGTATACCTAAAATGTACCAATAAATTCAATTATTAAAAAAAAACCCTAATGTCAACAGCAGTAGAGATTTCTACGGCTTAGCCACATAAGTTCCCATTGCCCAACTGGGAATGTATGTATTTAAATGCTAGTTGTAAATTGAGCCAATGATGAATAAACAAGTGTTCCCATTGATTATGACTATGTTGATGCTTTAATAATGTGCACTTTTACTATACAGTTGTTATAGTTATAAATTTGTATATGCTTGCATTCAATTAAAAATTACATCTTAAAGATGAAGAAAAACCTTGTGCTGTTAATTCTAATCTGTGTTGGAAAGTTGGTAGCTTCTTGGTGACAATTCTTTTAAAGATCTATGTGCAGCTACCTTATTATCTGTATTAGTCAAACTGTACTGTACCTAAAATGTACCAATAAATTCAATTATTAAAAAAAAACCCTAATGTCAACAGCAGTAGAGATTTCTACGGCTTAGCCACATAAGTTCCCATTGCCCAACTGGGAATGTATGTATTTAAATGCTAGTTGTAAATTGAGCCAATGATGAATAAACAAGTGTTCCCATTGATTATGACTATGTTGATGCTTTAATAATGTGCACTTTTACTATACAGTTGTTATAGTTATAAATTTGTATATGCTTGCATTCAATTAAAAATTACATCTTAAAGATGAAGAAAAACCTTGTGCTGTTAATTCTAATCTGTGTTGGAAAGTTGGTAGCTTCTTGGTGACAATTCTTTTAAAGATCTATGTGCAGCTACCTTATTATCTGTATTAGTCAATTTTCCTTCACTGGGACCCAATCCTCTACACCACAAACTACATGATAAGGGACGACAGGATGCGTGGCTGAGCAAAGCCATTCAGGCTATGGCAGCCAGGAAGCAGACAGACAGAAAGGAAGAATAAGGGACAAGAATACACCCTCCAAAGCCACATCTCGAGGCACCTGACCTCTCTGATCAGGCTCCTCCTCTTAACATGGACTATGTGGGAGCCATTTCAGATCTAAACCATAACACTAACCATCACTCATAATCTTGAGATGAACTTGTTTTTCCTTTCAAAGTTTCAGAGAAAGGAATACGAAAGTGTGTTCATCTGTGAGGGAGACACGATCAACATACAACAGAGAAATGAAGCACGCATTTTACATGGAAATCAAATACAACTCATTCTTCAAAAGATAGCATAACGTCTTCTAATTCATTGAGCCTTATCAAAGAGTTCCAATCTTCAGTAAAAATCTACTGTGCTTGCTTCCCTGTCTAATATATTGCTCTCCACAAACTTTAACCTGATTCATGGGAGATGTGGTGAATTCTATTTAATAAAATGCTACCTTCCAAACCAAAAGAATTTAAAACATGCTAAATTTGGAGTATGTTTTCAAAAAATAGTTTTTAGGTAAATATATTAATAAATGCACTGCAGTGTTTAGAGCCTGGCCAAAAATAAAAAAGAGCAGAGTGGCCAGAAGAGCTTTTAAAAATAAGAAAAAAATTGCATTTTCTTGCTATTAAATTATTAAAATAACCCTAGCTAAATAACTATAATTAGACAGAAAATCTATAAATCAAAAAACATATTTTACTTTGTTTTTTTAATTTTCTGTAACAATGTTATATAACTAAAAGTTGTATCTTAACTGTAGCAAGTATATGGAGAATATATGTAAAATTCCTCATATTCATGGAACTTGATAATGATTAATCCTCTCCACATTTTTGAAATTCACACTTGCACCATACTCACAGAAAACAATTTTATGCGGAAGGTCATAAGAAGAGGTTTGAATTTCTCTAAGTTAAATATGAAATCCCCAAAATCTTAGGCATTAAAGCATATCCTATTTTATAAAAGTCCGAGTAGAATTTCTTGAATATTTTT
The DNA here is from genome assembly GCF_012274545.1 of Fukomys damarensis. Classification (NCBI taxonomy): domain Eukaryota; kingdom Metazoa; phylum Chordata; class Mammalia; order Rodentia; family Bathyergidae; genus Fukomys; species Fukomys damarensis. Next base: position 28,682,724 of record NW_022900924.1, read on the forward strand.
AGTACAGTAGAATAATCTTGAACTTTGAACCAAAATGCATATGAGGGCAATGGAAATTTCATCAATAAAGCTTGTGAGTTACTGAATTTTACTGTAAAGCATTGGGCCTTTATTTTTTGTAGTCATGAATCCCTTTCTGAATGTGTCAAAAGACAACTGTAGTCCCTGCTACTCACTCAGGAGGCTAAAATGGGAGGAGCTCTTGAGCCCAAGATTTGGAGACCAGCCTGAGTAATACAGAGAATCCCTTGATCCCCCCAAAAAGAATCCATTATAAATTGTAGGTTTTCATCATGATAAAATGCACCTAAATACACAAATTGTGGTATAATTTGTGGCATATTTTGATCTATCTAATGTGAGAGTTACTTGTTCTTTAAAAGGTGATTTATTTGTAATTGCTAAGTAAGAGGCTCAGCACATCCCCAAACTGTGCCAAACTATTTTGAAGATTTTCTTTGTTTTACTTCCCATTTCCATATAGAGAGCCCTATTTTAGTACTGCTTCAAGGCTTCCTTCTCCACTTTGTTTTTGTTTTTGTTTTATTTTTGGTTTTGGTTTGGGTTTTTTGAGACAGGCTCTCACTATGTAGTTGAGACTGACCTGGAATTCACTATGTAGTCCAGGCTGGTCTTGAACACATAGCAATCCTCCTGCCTCAGCTTCCTGAGTGCTAGGATTGCAGGTGTGCACCACCACACCCTGCTCTCCACTTTGAATTGAACCTCATATGTAATATTTACCTCAATGTCTTGGTTCCCATTCTCCAAAATCCTTTCTTCTTTCTAACATCACTCATGGTACCACATAACCAAAGTGCATGACATTTCCTTAAACCATGACAGATGAATTATCCATTTAAGAAATGCCAATCACCTACTAACCTTCTTGTTTTAGAACTAAGATTGTGTCAGTTATTATTGAATGACAGATGTCAGCTACCAAATTTCCCAGAGTCCAAAGGAATCACATGTAGCATAACCAGAGGGTATTAGTACTACATTTGATGAAATTATCCTCATTAATGAGTCAAAATGTGCTAAAAGTGATACAAATTGAAAAACAAGGGAGTAAGGAGGCTTTTGCCTAATGACCAGAAAAACAAAAAACAAAATAGAAGTCTGAGGAGGTGTCAGTCAACTAATCAGCAGCACAGGATTCAGTGTCACTGAGAACATTCATGATTTTAAACGACAAGCTTTTGTCTGCCAGAAAAAAATAAATAAAAGAAATTTGATTTCTCCATCTCCAATACGTGACCTTATCTGTTTTATTGCAATGATTTTGCTATTGGAAAAATCATATTTTAAATACCTCCTGCTTAAATGTAACAATTTTAAGTGGTAGAATATTCCATCTTATTTGCTGTAAAACACTTTGTGATTACTAAAAGATTAATTTGCTTATTTTTTCTAAACTTCTTTTAAGATTAAGGGAAAATAATAGACTTGCTCTTCAAAAATATTATACTTCTATTTTAATGTAATCAATGTCAATATTGTTGAAGAATAAATGTGGGAATCCTTATGATTAAAATATCATAGTCTACTTATATGGAGAATAAAATAAAGACTGTTTCCAAGCAGTTGAAAATCACCACCATCCATCTCTTCATACAAACCTGCAGAAAGAAATGCATGTTGTAGCTTATATGTGGAACCCAGAAGTTCTGGCTTAAGTAATAAAGGGCAAAAAAGAATTTGGTGCTCTCAGCCCCACTCTAAGATTCAATTTCTTCGACTGAAAGATAAAAATGTTCTAAGGTATAGGTGTCCAACCTTTTGATTTGTGGTATAATTATCTTGGGCTACATAGAAAATGCATAATAAAGTTACTTTATTTAAGGAACAAATCTTTATTTTTTTAATATTTTAACTTACTAAATTATTTTATGAAATAACACAACCCCAAGTTTAGTGATTAAATAAGAAAACTTAAAACTCTTCTTCTTGAACATAAGCACCTGTCTCTGCAGGCACGGTTTGTAGGATGAAACAGCACAACGCATAACCTTACTTTTGAAGTCACACAAGTGCACATGACCTCAAGTACACACAAGTTTGGATTGTACTGACTGTGTGTGACCAGTTCAGGAGATAGAGTGAACAGTGGGCCACCTCCTCCCTATACAGCCATCAGTTGTCACCTATACCATTTGCACTCCTGGACTGGTTAATCCATTCATGAGAAATATGGCTAAGAATCACACAATAATGTTAAAAGTTTACAGTATTGGGGAGCTGCGGTCCAGGAACCACAGGTTGGATACATTAGTTCTAGGCCTTTGTTCACAGAGATAATATGCAAATTAGTACCATGGACAGCACCTAAGAGCCGCTTAGAAATAGGGTACTTGAGGCGACCAAGCTTTCCAAAACCCACAGTATCAAAAAATATCTCATAATAAGACTGAAAGATTATTCGTACATATATTCAACCACTGGCCAAGATGTTTTTCTGGGACATAAGGGAATTCTTGACAGGGAAGGAGAGGAGGAGGAAACTCTTATGAATTTGTAAGTCTCCCATCTATTATTCCAAAATAATTATAGACATCGCCTCTTTGTTTGTAGGAAAGTACATGAGATCACTTGTGAGTTCAATTATGAAATAAAAGGTAGGGTTTTACAATCTCCTATATGAAAGTGAAGAAAAAAACAAAAACACTACACAGAGTAATGTTCTTTGAAAATTTGTCTATTTATTTGCATGACAAGGAAATATGAAAATAGATTGACTTCCCCAGAAAGATAATAGAGAAAATTTTCCTAAGAGCATGCTATTGAAAATAAGATACAGAAGCACTGAAGTACAGCATTGATAGGTAACGAGGAAACAAGAACAAGCATAGTATAGGAAAGAGGTTGATTGTAATGCCTGGGACAGTGGAGCAATGTCTTGAATCTCAAAATTGATTTTCCTTCTTCTGAGGCAAATAAAAAGAAAGACATTACCTTCCATCTAAAGTTGCACTCAGGAAGCAGTACTACTTCACAATTGGGTTGCAAGCATGTTAGGACAATGTCATTTGAAGGGAGAAGTACATTTCTTTGCACTTGCTGACCTCAAATGTTTATAGGATGCTTACATACCATGTTGGTAGCAGTGGATGAGACGTATCTGAATTAGGCAGAGAAAATGTCCCACCACAGAGAGTGTGGAAAATTACAGCTATATTTTGATAAACTTTCAAATAGGAAAGTTCAATTTCACTCTGCGGTTTGCTTAGTAATTCGTTAATGTAACTGTTGCTTCTCATTCTTTAGTCTACACAGTGTATAGACTTCTAAAAGAATTATTTCTAGAAGCAAATATAGTGAAAGGATAAAGCATCCTTGGTAGAGTGAAAGAAAAGGATGTGCTTTCTGTAAGAAATAATAATTTTCTCCATTGGCAGATGTGTCTGTGACAGATAGACACAAAATAACTTGTCACAGAATGGCAGGCAGATTTTTGCTTCTTTTGCCTAAACTGAGATGTTTGATATATTATATATCAACAGAATCTGAGCAAATCATGTTTTTTCATATCATCAGTGATCTCAGCAAATCTAAAGCCTCAGAGGAAAGTCTACTAATAATAAATGTAAAGGGGGAAAACATAAGCCATGTTACATTCACGTCAGGCTTCTCCCAAGCAGAAGCAAGCAGCACCTCACACACAGCAATGGAAATGTTTAAACTACACAAGGATGTTTTGGGAACATGAACTGTGAATGTCTAATGGGTCTTTAACATCCCCCGAGGCAGTTGCCTAAAAAAATCTGCTTCATTTTCTAATATGTCAGTAACTTTTGGGAAGTCTTTTTAAGAAATGGCACCAGCCATTTGCATAAGTAGAGGATTCTAAGCACTATGTCTAACAGAATGAACACCGGGTTTCTGTAAGGAGGTCATTTTGAAGAGTGTTTAAAGGGCACAGAAGTGAAAGCTGCATATGTTAGCCTCTTTGAAGAGTAAAATTGGAACAACTCCATGCAAATCATCAATATATACCCTGGAAACCAATTATTGAAAATGCATAAACATAAAGCAACAATGCCTCCTCATAAGCAGCAAATCTTCATTAAGTCCTTTGGCATTGATTATATTCACATGATTCATTTTGAACTCTTCTTAGTAATGTGAATTTAATGCATAATTTCTGCATAATGACTTTTTTTAATTACCACATAATCATGGGTGGAAAAAAAGTGTCTTCCGTTTGGTCCATTTTATGAGGCTAAGCAAGTAAATCTATAAAATAATTTATTCTGTTAGTTGCTTGGAAACCTTATTGTTGATATGACAACCCTGGCATAATAAATCAAATCACCACTTTTTTTCATTTGCATGTAGAAGTCATACATTTCCAGAAGAAAAGACCTCTTCTTTCTTTATCCTGTGCTACAGTGACATCTACAGAAAGGAATGAAGAAACATTGAGAGGGGAAAAAAATCTTTCTTTGTTTTTAAAAATACACTGTAACATAAGTAGATTCTAAACCCTGGCTTTTAAACTATATGTTGGAAGTATTTTTTCACAAAGAAACTTTTGTAAATAATCTTTTTTTCTCAGGTTCAGTAACATAATGGAGACTTTCAAGAGAAAAGAATCTCTTTGTGAAGAGCTTATTGAAACTTTCCCTTTTCTACAAGGCTTTAATATGTTCATTCGATCCCCGGTACCAAAAAAAAAAAGTTCCACAGTCAGAGATCCCAGTGCTACTTCTAAGAGGTAGTAAAGTTATACAAAGCAGTTTGACAAACTCCTGTTAGTGGAGAGAAATTGCTAAAAGATTCATGCCCTAGATCCTTTCCTATTGACAGTATTTCATTTACACAGCAAATCGAAGGGGAGAATAATAATGCCAACAGCTTTTATCAGCATCACAAACATCCTTGTTCTGCTGGGATGTCTGGGGCCAAATGCAGCTGCAGGTTAGGGCTGCATGTAGTAGTGAGGAAGAGAGCAGAAAGTGTAGGAAGAATCAGTTGAGAAAAGAAAGTATTTTGGTAGAAAAAAACAAATCAAATTAATTTAACAGACAATTAGGAAAAGCCCGGATGTATTAAGCACCGTGTCCACTGACAAAGTTCCTAACAGAAATAGAAATACGATTTGAAATCTTAATCATATTCTAGAACATAGTGACACCCTAAAGGACTCAGTACAGATTTGTTATAAAGATGGATGATAGAACATTTTTCCTGAACCAAAACAACACTACTTTTCTACTTTTTACATAAATATTAAACATTGCAGGGGCAGATTTAACTCACAGAAATGGTCAGGCTTCATAATATTTTATTATTTTGAATACAAAGAATTGGTATTTCTTAGGGAGGATATTGCTTCACCAAAGCAACATCCTTGCCTTTTGGCCCCTGGCATTGCACATTTCAAAAGGACATGATTCAATATGTCAAAGCATCTTTCTTCTGAAGAAAATCCCTTAATCCTGACTTCATCTAAAAGGCAATGTGCTCGTTCCGGTAAACCCCTCTGGAGCATCCTGCACAACATAAAAAGAAGCGTGTCATTCACAGCACTTCTCCACTGCACATTTAGTATGGGTCACAACGAAGGTCCCAGTGCTTGAAAGAAAATACTAAAGAAAAAATTAAGTGGAACAGGAATGACAGAATGTTTTTAAATATTGAAGTCAAATGTGCATATAGGAAGGGTCCATCATATTATACTACACATTGTACTATTGAATGAGCTTTAACTTCCTGAAAGTTACAAAGTTGCCAAATCTATGATTACTTGATCTACTTCATTATTCTCCACAAACATTACAAACTATTTACAATTTACTTGTATCATTTCTAAGATTACTGGATATATTCAACATGTAATTCCATGGCAGAACTTAACTTGTGTGGAAAAAAAGACTGGTAAATCATGCAGAAATTAAGAATTATCTATGTATTGAAAATGTTTTGCAGTCATTAACATATATAACCCTGAAAATGAGCTCTAACACATAGGTGGGATGAAGGGAACATGGGCCTAACACAGGAGTGAGATAGAAAACCAAGGTATGACTGTCAGAAAATAAATAAAGCCTATTTTATACTGAAAAGTATTTGCAAACATGCAATGCCTCCTCCTGATTGGCTGTGTAAAGATGTCCTGTCTCCTTACTTTTATCTCTTCTTGCCCAGACATGCCAATTCGGCTTTCCAGCTGATTAGATATTCTCACCCTGGACCCTGCTATTTTATTTCTAGTGTATAGTCTGACCCTGCATTTTTAACTTGAACTTGCTCAGTGGTTCCATTAGCCTCCTTCCCTGAGCTCTGAACTGCTTTTCTGCCATTTCTCTGGTGCAGGACCCTGTGTTCTAGTCACCCCAACCACGGCTCAGGTCACAGTGGTAAGGCTCTGACAAGTGGTCTTCTCTCTGCTAAGGGTTGCATACGTCGGAAGTGTGACCTCAGATTGGATCATCTGCCCCTGTGCAGAGTTGCCACGTCTAAAATCAGAAAACTTTCACTTTACAAACATCAAACCTTAAATTGCATCCCCCTCAAAATAATTCACTGCTACATCATACATATTTAAAGCATAAGAAAAGTGCTTTGAAAGTCATAAAATCAGGCGCTCATTACCAACAGTAAAGATTTTGTAGAAAGCCGTAGTTCAACTGCTAAAGAGTTTCTGCTTGGTTCATGGTACAGGTATATATGTCTTCTGAGTTCACATAGCTTAGCTTGAGGTTTACAGAAGCGCAATGTGAAAAGATGCAGCTGGAAAAAAAAAGAGACTAAAATATTAAGATATACAAAAGTCATGGATTCTGGAATCCATTTATACAGTTCATCCAACATACTTATCCAAGCTGCTGACCTGCCAGGCACTGTGTTTAGGCATCTGGTATAACCAGGGCAGAGACCAGCACACATGGTGACTTTGTGCCATTTTCTGTCTCACCTGAGGAACAGAAACTAGACTGTGACAAATGGATCATTAGATGTATAACTTAAGATAAAGCTAAGAAAGGTATGAAGGAAAATTATAAGAATCTATTAAGACCAATCTATGGGGACCTGATTCAATTTGAGGTCACCTGAAGAGCCTTTTAAGGAAAAGTGGCATTTTTACTGAGATGTGAGAGGTGAGTGGGATTTCATTTGACAGAATAATTATGGGAAAGAGATGTTCCTGGCAGATCACTGCATGCAGACATTGAAAGAACAGTCATTCTTTGAGAAACTTAAAGAATACCACTGTGGTTGGAACACAGTAATGAAGTTGCCTCAGGATGGCTACAAATTCCCAGTCCAGGTGGGCCAAAATGATCAGTCTATCAAAGAAGTGCATTTTTATATAACTGGTGATTATCTGAGATTTTTATATCACTCTCATTATATTATGTAGCTGTTCTCCAAGTCAAATTATATTACCTAACTTAATTTGTCTGTGAGCAAAATCATTCCTTTTTGTGAACCTTTATGGATTTTCAAAATCAACTTGAAATGCCCGTTGACTGTGTCACTATGTTTACCACTTGATAATAAGTTGCCTGTTCTCTGGTTGTCAGGACCCGGGACTGTTCACTTGTTCCATGGGCGCTTCTATTTATTGGCAAGATCTACAGCATTTTAATCACTGAAGTGAAGTTGTCATTTTACAGATGTGCCAAGTGACCCAAATATAATGCTAAGGATAATTCATTGCCTGTTTTGTGTCAGGACTGTAATAAGGAAATTGTCTAAGTGACCTTTCCAATTCCAGACTGAACCAGTACCGAGGCTTTGTGATGGTTCATTAAGTGGTCTTATAAATGCACTGCAATCTGCTGTCCACTATGAACCACGATGGCATGAACTTAGTATTCAGTAGAGCAGGAAATGTCTATCAGACCTAAGAGTTTATTTAGTATTGACTTGCATGAATTCCAGGTATAAAGACGAGGTCCACAAGAATAGGACATACTAGATGAAGTGATTACTAGGAAGAAGGTAGGGCAGCAGATTGTTGGGCTCTATTAAAACTACTGATCAGAGATATTCTAAGACAAAGAAAATGCAGATTTGAAAAATAAAATTGATCTGTGCTACATTTGTCAAAATCTCAAGAGGCTTTCCAATAAATATATTCCTTTCAAAGAGCGATACAAAATATTTTGAATATTTATTCAGCAAATTTAAGCATCTGCACATGTTTTAGGTTAAGGTGGCTTCAAGCATTTAGAAGAAATAGCTCCTCTCCAGAGAGATCAAATCTCTGGTTAACACTGGTGGATATTTATATAATTTTTATTGTTAGTTGACAATTAGTAACTATAAATATTTATGGAATACAATATGATGCTCTGTTATATTACCATTGTTGAATCCAACTTATTAAAATATCTGTTAAGTGCATGCCTGTAAAGACAGCACTTGGAAGGCTGAGGCAGGAGGATCACCATGAGTTTGAGGCCAACCTGTGGTATATAGTGAGTTCCAGGCCAGTCTGAACTATATAGTGAGACTCTGTCTCAAAAGCTTACAATAAAATAGACCATAACTTGCCTATTTTTTCTGATGACTTTTTTCTTTGTATGCAGTACGGTAGTAAGAAAGAAATCAATGCCATCTAGTCCCTGTAACAAGGTTTAGCCACATTCCACTTGACCTAAGAAGGGAAGGTTAAATTTATAAAGGGAAGAAAACACATTTTCCACTGAGGAAGTGTTTTACACATAGTGCACAGATGTATATCTGAATTGTCATGTGAGTCATAGATATGGTAATGGTACATTTTCCCACAAAACAGAGCACAAAACATGGAGCATATTCTGTTTTGATTGTATGATACTCTGGAGAGAAGAAAATGAGTTGTAATCTTGTCACTATACATACAGGAAGCATTTGAAGAGGAAAATGTTTTTTTTAAGTACATAATATTTCATTCTATTATGTCTAGATTTTAGGTGATAAATAAACAACCTAGTCTCTTTTTTCTGTGGTAAATGACCATAGATCACCTGGAAAGTATTTATTTTTAAAAAGCTTTAAACTTTTAAAAATGTTATGCTTACTAAAACACCTGTGTAATTGCTATCCTATGGCTCTATTAGCATTTTTTCTAAACATACCATACTATGAATGGGTCTTTTCATTTTTAACCATTCTATTTGAGTAATATTGAGTAGGCAGTAGAAATGGAGTTCTTACTGAGCTTAGAATTTGAGGAGCATTACAGATATCAGTTAAATTAATTAAATAATCATACAATTAAATATCAAGCCACATCTATGGCAAGAATTTTCCAGCATTTAAATAAGAGAATTTCAGAGCAGAGGTTCACTTTCCTGATGAGGACAGAAAAGAGCTTCAGCTTGTGCTCTGCAAAAGCAGAAGATGGAATATTGCTCCCAGAGAAAACAGCCAGTATAAGCACCCTAAGAAAGGAAGGCTAAAGAAAGTTATCAAGAACCGAGATACCAGAATGTTTGAAAAGGAAAGGGAAAGTCAAGGGGCTGGGGTGTCTAGTCAGCAATGAGAATGGGTTAGACGACACGAGGAGCACTGATCAAATTAAGATTAAATTCACCCTAGAGGAACCAGAGAGATGCCAATTTTATCTGCGTATTCTAAATCTGCCACATTTTTATGCAGAGCACAAATTACATGCAAGGCAGAAAGATGTTGGACTGGAGTGGTTCTTCACATGATGAAAGAGTAGAAATTAACAGAGCAGTTTTACTGATTTAAGGATTTCTGTATTGTTATTGTCAACTAGTAAATTGCGACTTCCCATGACACTTTGAGCTTTCCCCAGCCACCACTAGCTTCCCATTTCCACAACAGCATATTCTTTTTCCTTTTATTGAGTTTATTGATACATTTTAGGTGTACAGTAGAGTTACATTCATTACTGGAATCTTGTACCTTTACATGACAGTTCTTGGTTTTCATTTTTTTCCCCTTGTCCCTGACCTCCCTTCACCCACTCCTCCCCTCCCCATTTACAAACACTTTATTTCCATTTTTTCATTTTCTCATATTTTTTTTCTTTTCCCTTATTACCTTTCCCCTACCCTTCCCATTTGACCTACACCTTCAGCACTTTTCTTCCTATTTCACATCGTCAATTATCTCATTAGGATCTTGTGTACTATTATAGTTTTTCACAGCAGAGAAACTATTTAGTATTTACACATGTGTGACCTATTTATTTCACTTAGGAGTATATCCTCAAAATGTATCCATTTTCCTATGAATGAATCTAAGTTCTTATTATTTATAGCTGAGTAATATTCCATTTTAAAGAAAAACCACATCTTCTTTATCCAATTTTCAACTGATGGGCAATCGGGCTGTTTCCAAATTCACCTATTAAAAACTGTGACTCTATAAACATTGGTGTGCATATATCTCTGTGATATGATTCTTTTAATTCTTTTGGAAAGCTACCCAGGAGAGGGATGGCTGGGTCAAACGGAACCTCTAGTCCCAGCTCTTTGAGGTATCTCCATAATGATTTCCATAGTGGTTGCACCAATCTGCATTCCCACCAATAATGGAGAAGGGTTCCTTTCTCCCCACTACCCCGCCAACATTTGTTATTGATTGATTTCTTGATAGCAGCCATTCTTTGTGGGGTGAGGTGGAATCTCAGTGTTGTTTTCATCTGCATCTCTCGAATGATCAGTGATGTGGAACATTTTTTCATATATTTACTTGCTGCTTTTACTTCTTTGTCTGAGAAATGTTTGTTCATTTCAGATGCCCATTTATGAATTGGGTCTTTATGTTGGGGGGGCTGGTGGTTCTGAATTCTTTATTTATTCTAGATAGTAGTTCTTTGTCTGAGGCGCAGCTGGTAAAAACTTTTTCCCACATTGTACATTGTCTCTTAGTTCTGTTGATGGTTCTTTTTGCAGTGCAGAAGCTTTATAATACGATGAGATCCCACTTGTCGAATCTTTGTGCTAGTTCCTGTCCTATTGAGGATTTGTTCATAAAGTCTTTTCCTCTGCCAATGTCTTCAAGAGTTCTGCCTAACTTATCTTCCAGCAAATTTAGTGTTTCTGTTTTAATGTTTAGATCTTTAATACACTTGGATTTTAATTTAGTGCATGATGAGAGATAAGGGTCCAGTTTTATTCTTTGGCAGGTTGAAATCCAGTTGTTCTAATAGCATTTATTAAAGAGGCTATCTTTCCTCCACTGAGGATGGTCAGCTCCTTTGTCAAAGATGACATAACTGAGTACATCTTGATTTGTTTTTGTGTCTTAATGGCCATACTACCAAAACTGCTATACAGATTCAATGCAATGTCAATTGAAATTCCAACACTATATTTCACAGAACTAGAAAAAAGAATTCAAAAATTCATTTGAAACCAGAAGAGACCTAGAATAGCAAAAGCCATCCTAGGCAACAGACACATGGCAGTGGGTGTAACAATTCCCAAATTGAAACTATATTACAAAGCCACTGTGATAAAAACAGCATGGTACTGGCAAAGACACAACAGCATATTTTGATATTCTCATCCCAAAGTAATAATGGCTCTCAGGGCAAGTCTTCTCCCGAAACTCCTCTGAGATACTCTCAGCAGGAATGACACGCTGTCAACTCTAGGTGTCGTGACTATTATTGCCAGCCTTGCGATTTCACCACATCTCTCAGCCTTAGTAGACATAGTTTTTCAAGTAACCTGAAGTTAATTCATTCTTACATACAAACCAAATGGCAATATGCCCTAAATATACACTAAGTATACTTTTTACTAATTGACAAATATTGCTGTGCATATTAATATACATTACTGGGCAAAGTTTTAAGCAATCTAAAGAAAATAAAAGAAAATAAGGATTACAGATAATGGCATAACAGTAATATGATAAAAATGGTAATTGGTTTGTTATGGTGTGTTTTAAAACATCACTTTAATGCAAAATAAAATATAGTCAGCTCTATGACAATCCCCTATTATTTCAATTTGGTTTTTTCCCCCTAAAGTTAAATGTATAAGAATTTTTAATTTAGCCTAATTTTCTCCTAAGGTAAACTGTAGGTTTAAAAATTCTAAAGTCTTAATCCAAATTTTCTTCTTAAGGTTTCTGCTATTGAATTTCTTTTCCCAGGGGAAAAAATGAAAAGGAGAAAAGAGTAGTGTTATTTGCTAAAACCAGTGAGACTTTCTTTGCAGAGCTAGTTGTGTCTGGAATATCTGTAAGTTCAAGCCTTTCTTATCACTCTCTGGTTCTCTCGTTGGATTTGTGGCTTTTAAAAGCCAGGGACCAGATGTACTCCCATTAGACTGTTGTCTTCATGTATGAAAGTCACATCACGCTGAATGCAGGGTACCAGATACACCACCAGGAAGCCAGCATGTCAGCTGACCTAGGCGAAATCCATATGGGAGTATAGATCATTTGAATTTACAGTGCCATCAATTATTTGTCTCTAATTTCATTTATAAGACATTCTAGTATTTCCAGTGTAATTTTTTAAAAGAACAATTGGATTTTATAGTTCTTCTACATTGAAAATGCATCTGTCCTCATTGTCACTGATACATAAGTTAAAAAGTATTGTATTATTGAAAATACTACTTTTTGTGGGTTCCTTTGCTTCTCTTTCTTTTGTTATGAAATATATTTCTTAATTATTTTTATCGCATAATCACTTTAAGCATTGTTATTTTCCTATACATATTGACACATGCCAAATATTCCCACACGGTTTCTACCAGCACAAAATTATAACCTTCTTAAAAAATGGTAAGTAATTCCTATGTCACTAGGGAGTCCAACACACAAAAGTTACTTCAGAAGTTCAGTTATGATTAACTTAAACCATTACCATGTGGAAATAATGACATTTATTTCTTTTTTTCTTTTAATGTGGTAAAATACTATGCGTTTTCAGGACATTTCATGTGCATACTCTCCTGAAAACTGTTTTGTAATTCATTTACTTGGGACATCACAGCTCAGAGGCAGCATCTGGTTTTCACTAAATTCTGGCTTTTCCCCCATTTTTCCATCTGGATTGACTGAGGTACAAGTCAATCAAGTGTGAAGCCAAAAGACACAGTAAGATGAGTAACTGGTCCAAGAATAAAGTCCAAGTGTTATCTTTGCAAGCACTATACTAGAATCCATTTTTATAAATCTATATTATTTTATTAATTCTGCTTTAAAGCATGGGTCATTTCAGCCTGCCATTGTTAAAATTGTACATTTGGGTATAGATTGCAGTCATAATAGCCATCATTTTAGAGCATCTGTCCCACCACACATCCAAGTTAGCAGTTTTAATATTCAGCAGCATGGTTTTCTTTGGTAAGCTTGCATCCTGTTTGGAAGACCACACTATGTAATCTAACACTGAAAAAAATGAACCAGGGAAATGATCGACCTACAAAACAGAAAGCAAAGAATGTTGAGGAAGATAGTGTAAGATAAGACCCAGCACTGCCACCACAAGGCTGTGCGGTTGGATCAACATCTTGAGGTCCTTCAGCCTTACTCAACACCTGTAAAATAGGTAAAGATAGTCTGTAGTATATAAATATATATAATAATATAAATATAAGTACAACTGTAAATATCAATAATAGTGTAGTATTATAAGAGAATAAAACTTACATGGCCATATGCTACTTGACATGAAAATACTTTGTCATATGTAGATAATAACTGGTACTAGACTAGAATAACTTCATAACACTGATGAAGGAGAGGAGGTAAAAAACATCACTGGCTAAGTGGTTTCACCAAGTTCATACTTAGATGGTTACATATAGAGTTACTGTTGGACACAGGATATTTTCATTATATCACTTTCTTGTTGGTGTATGGCAAAGTGAGCATTCTAGGTTTTCCTAAATGTCCTAGCTTTCTTCAGGGTCATTTTGTTTCTTACATGGGTCTTTGTGATTAGTTTATGAAAAAGGGCTTTCAATAGCTACTATCTTTGACATTTTTATTTTATTTATTTATTTTTATTTATTTATTATTTTTTTTTTTTTGGTTTTTTGGAGACAGGGTCTCACTATGTAGTTCAGACTGCCCTGGAACTCACTGTGTAGCCCAGGCTGGTCTCAAACTCACAGCAATCCTCCTGCCTCAGTCTCCTGAGTGCTGGGATTACAGGTGTGTGCCACCATGCCCGGCATCTTTGACATTTTTAGATAGGAGCATTTTAGACATTCATCAAGGTTCCAGCAATCTTTTACCTTACTATGTTAGTTACTAATGCTATGTAACAAGATTTAAAAACCAAAAGAGTACACATTTGCTATCTCCCAGATTCTGGAAGTAGTGCAGAGTCTTTCATAAAGATGCATTATAGGTATCTGTGAGGCTTTGGATTTTGTGTTAAAGTTCAACTGTTCCCAATCCACTTTCACAGCTGTTGACTGGATTCACTCTATTAAAAGGTTGTTGCATAAGAAATCTCAGTCCTTGCTAGTCATTAGCTAGAGACCATGCAATTCCTTGCCATATGGTTATCTCAGATATTAGCTTCATTACAGATACAAAGACAGAGTCTGCTAGTAGGACAGAAATCATAACTTTCTGTAACCCAGTGACAAAAGTGACTTGTCTCGATATTACAGTCAGTGTAATGAAGGAAAGATAACCAATGGTAAGGAATACACAAAGCCATTAATTCGAGAAAATAGATATTCCAGCGGGCATATTAGACACTGTCTGACACACCACCCAAGAATCTCATCTATAAGACAAAATAGCCACTGGCTGCATGATTCCTGAATAACCAAGTGGAGCAGATCCTCCACTTACCTGGGCTGGGTATGTGAGTCATATTCAATTTGACACTCATTGCATGAGTCTTCAAATTCCACAAGAAACTATTCAAAATGTATATAAGAGAATAGATGGGTAGATGGTAGGTATGGTTTTAGATAATCAATATTAGATATTGTTTTCAAGGTGACAAAGCAAATCATATAAAAAGTCCTACACACATTCAGGACATTTGATTTCAAAACCAACTTCTGTTTCATCTTTCTCTACTAATATATTTGTTAGAATCCCTTGCTGACTACTGTCATACTGTTATAGTTCAGTATTTTTAAAAAGCAAAATAACGTTGTTACATTTCAGAAAGCTCCTACATTGTCACTCCTCACCTAATGAAGTGTGCAAATTCATAGAAGAGCAAGTGTCATAATTTTTAAAATTTTCTTCTAACCTGTCCAGGCAAAGTCACTTGTTTTATTTCTCTGAGTGATCCCAAAGTTTTTTGCTTAAGTGTATTTTTAACACATAATACACTGAAGTGGATTCTCATTTATATCTACCTGTCTCTCATCCAACTAGTAAGATTCTTGTTATCAGAAAGCCTACAAATAATTTAAGTTTTGCATTCCCTAAGGGAAAAAAGCAATCAGTTTGGAAAACATTATTTATCTAATCAATATAATATAAGCATTACCATAACATATATTTTTGGAAATTATGTGTTAAGTTCAAATGTCAAAGGGAACTTCTCGCCAAATTTGAAAATAACAAAACATATTGTTAGATCAATCCATTGAGAAAATAAATAATATTTGAGGAAATAATTGGATAAAAAACCTTCTTTGTTATTTTTTTTTGATCAGTCCATTTTTGCAGTTCAAAATAATCACCCTCACCAAGGGGAGTTGGTACATGTACATAACACATCTTAATTCTTTTTTTTAACCACCCTTCTATTTCCCTCCAACTCTTTCTATTTCTTGGTTCTTTTCCCTTTTCCAAAAGATTGATCTACCTGTGAAATATTCGTACAGAAACTCCCAAATACTTATTAGATTTCACATTCTTAAGTGTTCAGATTTCTTTCTTCTCAAACATCCCCCAATATAGTACATTGTTCTTGTATGATTTAAGAAACATAATCACTTGCAATAATAATGGTGGCACCACAGCTGAACATTTAGCATTTCCATGTGCCAAGCATTGTTCTAAATATATAAAATGTTTTATCTCACTTAATTCTTACCAAAACCATGAAGTGGCTTCTTGCTGTACTTCATGCTTGCAGTTTAGAAAAGTAAAGACAATTGTTGGTCAAGGGATGAGTAGCACCCAGAGCCCAGAGTGTTGGGAATGACAAACAATGACCTTGTCCCTTTTTATGATGGTCATCACTGCCCCACAAGCCTTTTCCTTCTGAGCTACCATTTACATTTAATTAACGATTCAGCATATGAGTTGGAATATGGAATTATAATTCTCCAAAGCTAGAAATTTTATTTTCTAATCTTTCCCTCTACCCCTCTGAGTCAGGCATTCTTTGTGTCTTAGTCCTCTTGTACTATAGAAGACTACCACAAACTAGGTAATTTTCAAAGAACAGAAACTTATTCCCCATGGTTTGATAGGCTGTAGAATTCAAGAACAAGGCACTAGCATCTGTGAGGTCTTGTCTCTGTTTCCAAACTAGCACAATGAGCATGGCAGCCTCCTTAGGGAAGTAATGTCTTGGCCCTCACAGGACAAAGGCAGAGGGTATGAAAAGACCAAATAAATACCTTCAACCTGTCCTTGTCTAACTTTATTAATTTTTTGTATGACCCAATCATTTATAATAGGTCCCACCACTCAACAGTGTTGCATTGAGGATTAAACCATAAAGAAAGAGAAACTAGAGACATTTATAACTAAGTGAATGCACATTGAGGGCATATTCTTAAGTGAAATGAATAGGACACACACGTGTAAATACCAAATAGTTTCTCTGGAGTGATAAACCAAAAGTGTAAATAAGGATCAAAATGTATAATTGATATTATATAATAGGAATAAAAGGCCTAAAGGTGTAGGGAAGTGGGAGGGGTGGGGGAAAGGTGAGAAGGGAAAAGAAAAAATAAGAGAAAAGGAAAAAAATTGAAACAAAGTCTTTGCAAATAACTAATTGTGGAGGGGCTAAAAGGAGGTTAGAGGAATGGGGAAAAAATAAGAACCAAGATACATCATGTAAAAGTACAAGATCCCAAAGATGGATGTAACTGTATTGTATACCCAAAATGTACCGATAATTAATATTTTTTAGAATTTCCAAAGTATGAATTTGGGGGATACACATAGACAATAACAGTCAAGAAAAAGATAAGTAGTAAATAGCTGATATTTTAGGGATTGCTTTTCACCTCTTTATTGACTTAGTAAAGTGTCAAACTGAACCATGAAAAAAATTCATCCTAAAATGAGGATTCCACAAGTTACTGTTCTCAATTCAAGGAGCTCATGAGAACACAAGACAATAATTCTTAAATCCGGAAAAAAAAATCTTGATTCATTCTAGTAACTTACCTTTGAATGCAGGTATATTCTGCTAGTGCCATGCATTAAATCTAAATAGCACAACTTCTTTTTTCTAAAAGCTTTATATTACCTCTAGACTTTCTGCATACTCACAAATTAGAAGAACAATAATACTGCTTGTTTTTCACTATACACTGTTATGGTTTGGGTCTGGATATCCCCCCAAAGCCTCATGTGCTCACTGGCTTGATCTAGAGTATGAAGCTGGCAGCAGAATGATTTAAAATGTTTTGAGTTTGGCCAGAGAGGAAGCTCCAGTTAAGCAGTGGACTGCAAAGATAGAGCATAGGAGATCTTGATTGCTGAGAAGGGACAGGAAAGTAGAAAAGATGGCCTGAGGGCATCACAGGAAGTAGCAGGACTCCACATTTTGCTGTCAGTGACAGATTTTTGCTTTCAGAAGAAAGCTCCAGAGCATCATGCTCCAGACTGGTGGTGACTTAGGGAAGTGGTTCCAAAATGGCGACTTAGAGAAGTTGTTCAGAGCGCTCAGCAATCCAGGTACTCTACATCCAAGAGGGAAGGAAGCCTGGCTACTGCTCCAGCTGGGTGCAGAGCTTGGCATTATCCATGTAGCTCTGGTTTTAGGTGCATGCAGAATACAAGAGTTGTGGGGTCAGGAAGGCTTTCACATAGATTTCAGAAGAAGGCCTGGGAGCCCAGGCAGGGTGCCTCTGAGAGGGCAGTATGTGAAGCTGGGAGTGTGAAGTGGAAAGATGGACTGGTGACCCCAGAAGTTTAGAAAAGCCAAGGGCATGGATCCTCTAAGAAAAGCAACAAGGAGGGGGCACCGCCAGCCCAAAAGGAAAGCCATGGGAACTACAACCACCAGAAGGGCCACCAGGGCAGAGCACCAAAGCCTTTTGAAGTTTAGAATGTGCTACACATTGCTGGGGATGCTGGAAATGGAACTACGGGATTGAATGTTTAGCCTGCTGGTTTTGGACTCACTTTGATCCCAATCCTTTGTATCCTCCTGTCTATACCTTTTGGAATGCTGATGTCTGTATTGTGCGATTTAATGTTTGGAATGTTTGATTTTCTTTTCATTTGTACAGAGACTCACACCTAAATGTTTGCCTTAAATCTCAGAGGAGACTTTGGACTTGAGCTTTTCAGCAAAGTTGAAACTGTTAGGACTCTGGCAACTCTTAGAGATGGGCTAAATGTCTTTTATGTAAAGGAATGCACATGAGTCTGCAGGGACGGGGCTGAATGATGTGCTTTGGGTCTAGATGTTCCCCCAAAGCCTCATATAATCATAGACTTGATCTAGAATGTGTGAATCTGGAAGTGATTCATGAGGCAAGGCTAGGCTCAAGGGCACTAGGATTAAGGGTGTGAGTGCTGCCCTCCCTAAGTAGCCTGAAATAAAATAAAAGGGGCAGAAAGATGCTGGTAACATCCTTTGTTACCTTTGCTACCTGGTGTGTGCAATGTTGTTTCTCCTCTGTGAGGCTTGTTTGCCATCCCAACCTAGGAACCAGCCAATTATGACTGAAAACTCTACAAACTGTAAGATAAATAAACCCTTTCCTGAGGAACCAAAGAGGCCAAAGTCCCTCCGTTTTAGCTAAGCCAGATTAGACACTCCATTATTCAGGCTGACCTTTAAACTCTGCAAATAGCCTTCCATTGCCAAAGAATAGATTAACCAAAAACCAGGTTTTTCAGGAATTGCAACTGAGCAGTTTCCAGGAATTGCAACTGAGTGGTTTATTCCAGAAACTGCAGCCAGGTCCAAGTATGGTGAAACCGGCTGTGGCAGTTAGATGACTAAGATAAATCTCCTCGCACAAACCCCTGCCCATGCCCATATGAAGTATTACATCTTATAATATCCAATAGTAAGTTAGAATTATAGACCAATAGAATCAGCAGAAATTATACAAAAGCCAATAGAATAAAGAGAATTTCAAGCCACCCAAACCCTATAAAAAATAGGCTAATTTAGTGGATCAGGACTTCCAGTTTGAAGCCGCTGTGTCGGTGACACTGGGAGTCCAGGCTTGAGCTTGCAATAAACTCCTCGTGTATTTACATCAGAAGAGTTTCCTGGTGGTCTTCTTGGGGATTTCACGACTTGGGCCCAACATTCCAATCTAATTTTGGGTACTTCATATTTTGTCTCAGCAACAAGAGAAAAGTAACAAACACATACACCAGCACTTTTTAAATTTTGTTTGCATTATTTAGATAGAGATACTGTATTTCTCCTTGTTCTCTAGCTTAGAAAGCAGAATTTGAGTCAAATGTGATTATAAATTATAAATTTAGTATCTTTTTCAACCTAATCACATTTGACTCAAATTTTGCATTGGTAATCTGGATTGTTTGTCTGTTTTTAAGTAAAATCAAAATCAGATCACTAAGAATACTAAATAGTTACCACCTGACAGACAACAATCTATCCTACTCTTAAAACTTTCCACTAGAGATTCCTTTGTGTCCTTCAATAGTCTTTACTGTAAATACAGGAAAGATTTGTTTTGGCTCAGGTTTCAGTCTATGATGGGCTAGCTACAAGGCAGAAACACGATGGTGAAGGGGCAGAGTGAAGAACAGCTGGTCAGTCCATGGTGACCAAGAGGCAGAGAGCAGGGAATGAACCCAAGAGGAAAGCCCTAACCTGAGAAAACTACACAGCATCAGAAGTCCACGACCTCTCCAGACACACCCAGAAAGATGCTTTCCTAATCTAGGTATCTCTCAAGTTGATCCAGTTGACAAGCAAGATTGGGCATCAGACTGCTTAGAAAGTTGCTTAAAATTAGGGCACACGGTTTCCTTTTTAATAATTAATAACTTGACAATTAATAGTTTAGCATTGTTCAATGAGTCAGGATTTCAAAATGTAACAGAAAAGGCAACTAGAAATTCATACTAGCCAACATTTAATGTGAATATGTTGTTTGGCAGGTACAGTCAAAGAAGTTCATGTGTTTTATCTCTTTAAATCACCCTGACGTAGGTATTTGGTTACTCAGGTTTTCAAATTAGGCATTCCAGAATAAGGGAAATCTGGTAACATGTACAGCTCTTAGAAGGGATCACAATCATCACTGGCTCTCAGCTTCCATATCTGAAGAATTAAGTTGCTGTGTTATACCCTCTTTTCAAAGAAAATATACATTTAAATTTTGTGACATTTTAAAGAATATTAGAGCCAGACTACTATTTTTTAATTCAGAAATCTCATTTCAAAATGAGAAAAGAGATCCACCTATTTGGTTCTTTTGCCTCTATAGTTATTGTCAACTTGGCAACCACAGTGATTCCTACACTTGTAAGTCCGCTGATGTCATTCCTCTGGCTCAAAGGCTTCTTCAGAACAAAAACTGAAGTCCTTGTGATGCTTCACAGTGCTGTACACGCACACCGCTCTCTGACTCTACCCTTTCATCTCCTTCTCATCTTATTCCCCTCCTTTTCCCTCTTGTACTCTACAGAACCACACTGGCCTCCTTACTCTCCTTTGAAGACAGTCTCAGGGCTTTTGGTTCTATTTTTTGTGACCTCGAGATCATATAAATGTTTTCCACTGAGTGTATTGATACTTTTTAGGTGTACAGTACAATTGCACTCATCTTGTACCTTTACATAACGTATCTGGCTTCCCATTTTTCCCCATTCCCCTGCCCTCCCTTCACTTCCTTCTCCCTTCCCTATTTATAAAGACTTTGTTTCCAGTGTTTCCTTTTCTTATATTTTTTATTTCCTTTCCCCTACCCTTCCCACTTCCCCTACACCTTTAGCCCTTTTCTTCTTATTTCACATTATCAATTTTACATTTTGAATCTTATTTACACTTTCAGTTTTCACACCAGAGAAACTATTTGGTATTTATACATGTGTCCTATTTATTTCACTTAAGAGTCTCTCTTGAATATGCCTCCGTTTTCCTATACGTGACTCTAGTTTCTCATTCTTTATGACTGAGTAGTATTCCATTTTATAGAAAAACTGCATCTTCTTTATCCGTCTCCAATTGATGGGCTGTTGGGCTATCTTTCAACTCCTTGAAGGCTCTGATCAAATAGAATTTTCTTAATGAGACCTTCCTCAACTCCTTGTTTACATTACATTACAACCCACCACTGACTTTTCTCACACTCTCTTTTCTCCTCCATAGCCCTTGCAACCCTCTAGCATATTATATTTATTTTACTGTCTATCTCTCTCCATCAGAACTCAGACTCATGAGACAAGGGATTAATTTTTGCCTATTTTTTATTCTGTAGAATTTCTGTGCCTAAAACAATATATAGAATGTAATAGGCACTGGATAAATGCTAAAATAAAGGATGATAAATGAATTAAAGATGCTAATAAGCACAAAAAGTAAATCACAATATCATTACTGACTATATTCTCTGAACCAACTGAGATATATATATATGTTTATATATGTGTGTGTGTGTGTGTATGTTTAACCTGGATATTGGAAATATGATCTGCAAATCTGTGCAAAAATGTAGGCTAATCTCAAGGTAATTTTTAATAAAAAAGACAGGAATATCTCATAAGGCCACATTTTCAAATAATTAATAGGATTCAGTGAAAGTTTACAGAAGAGAAAAGATAAAAAGATCAACCACCCAGATACCTCAAATATGGAGCACTACAAATAGAGTAGCTAATAAAGTTACTAACACAAGATGTCATGTTGAGAAAAATCAAGATTACACTGTCATGGCTTCATTGTTCCTGTCAAATGAGAAGTGCAGGAAATGAAGTAAAACTTAACCAGGGACACTGATGAACAGAGTGACAAGAAGACAGGAGAATAATAGCTTCACAGTAATGACTCATACACAGTTTAAATCATGCTCACTCTGTACCAGGTTTACATTAAAACCTGATAGAAAAAGATAAGGCAGTTATAGTCACACAAAACCTTTATGAGCTTTTAATATGAACATCAGAGACATCAAAAGTCAGAGAGAAAAGAGATCTTTAAATAATTTTGAGCAGCCATTAATTCCTCACAATACCTGAAATAGAAAAGAAGACAATCAAAAGAGAAAGAGAGAGAGAGGGAGAAAGAGAACTAGGATTGAAAAATATTTGAAGAAGCTTTGTACTCCCAACCACTCATGAGCTTACTTTTAGCTGCATTTCCTTGGCACCTGAATAGCCAAACTTTGTGATACTGGCTCTCTCTCATCAGGTGGAGTATTCTCAAGCCCCTCTCTACTACTATCTTCTACAAATAGAGTTGAAAGGGAGGAGGGCACTGCAGAAAAAAATTCCAGAGGCAAAGCAGAGGGAACCATTTTTTCTTTGTTTGTTTGTTTTGGCAGTGCTGTGCAGATTCTTGGCAGGAGGAACTGTTAGTTAACATTGTTAGCACTTTGGAATTCTCTATGACTTTTGTCATGTGTTTAAGCTGATTAGCCCCTTGGGTGACTTTGGCGTCAGAAGCAACGTTTCTTTTGACAACTTGCTGAGGGTACAGATGCCTGGACAAGAGATAAAGTTCTTTACTCTTACTTCTCATTTGGTTTCTGCTGAACTATTTTAATATTGCCTTGAAGACATATAAACAGAAGGCAATGGTTTATCATGGTTTAAGATGTTCATTTACGGGCTTAACACTTTGGGGTTTAATAATTTGCGCCAGTAGCTACTCATGTGGCTTGTCCTTCACTCTTAACTTCTTTCACATGCTAAACTCTCAATATTACATCCCTGTAATTTTATATCAGCTTGAGCCTTTTTATTTCCTTTGCTACTACCCTTCCTGTAGATCTATTATGTATGCCTGAAAATGGAAGTAGCCTACCTCATCCTTAGCAGGAACTCGTCATCAGTTTATCTTCTATTAATTCCCCTACATGGTCAATGTCCCATTAAAACAGAAATACTTTTTATGTCCTTGTTATAACCAGTGGATTCTAGGTTCTACGCCTCTGTTCAAGACCTGCTTTTCTTATACATTTTTAAAATATTCCATTGTTCAAAATAAATATTTTAGCTATAAATCATTGTGAAATACATGATTTATCTTCATAATTTCACAAGTTAACAAACCAACTCCTATTTTTGATTTTCAAATACTTTAAATTATCTCCCATATATATTCTCCATCAAATAAATGCTGCACGCTCTTAGTAAAATCCACCTTCATGAAGGGCAAATCCTGGCTGGTTATAAAAACAAATTCCAACTCACATTCACATAGCCTACAATCATGAATTGTGGTAACTTTTTATTCCTATGACTGATAAAATATCTAAAGTTTATTATTTGAATATTCTTTGACCTATTATTCTCTTTTAAAATTATTGATTATTGAAAAAAATTCTATTTACATATAGAAAATAGACAACATTACTTAATATTTCACTGCAACAGCAATAATCAAGAAAAGAAATATCCATCAATAATTCAGTGCTAAGCATATTTTGAACATTTTTGAAAACTAGCAATAATCTCTGTCAGTGACACTCATTGATATTGAAAGTGTCAATATAAGTTGTAAATGTAAAACAGCAAATTGCAAAATGTACATACAATGTAATATAGCACTTAATAGAAACCAATAAATTTGCCATGCCAGTGTTACTTCTTGAGAAGCCCCTGTGTTTGACCAAATCTAGACAAAGATATCTTTTGTTTCTATTCACTTTACATTGTTTACATTTTTTCAGAGAGGCCATGTCCACATCTCCACTTAGTAACCTCACAGTGGATTGCATAATGGAGATCTAATTTGTTGTTGTTTATGGTAACTAAATTTTTTTATCCTCTGGTTGTGTTAGCCAGAGGCCTGCATGGGGTATTTTCTTCAATTAGGGGTGTGACATTTTACAAGGAAAACTGATCATTGTGAATCAGGAGTACAATAATCCAAGGTATAGAACATTGTTAAACACTTTAAATATTGAGAACACCCCAGAATAAAAGACTGCATCATTTAGGAAGATGTTAGCTTGAAAGTAGCAGAACAGTGGCTTAAACAAACTTATACAAGATCATCATGGTAGGCACTTTCAATGCAGCTAGCTGTCTGTGATTTTTTATGCTTTCCCTCATATTTGCAAAATGACCCAAAGTATCCTATGCCTTCTTGGAAACATTAAAGTTTGGCATGAAGAGAGAGAGGGGTTGTTTTCCTTCATTGCTGGTTAGATTCCATCAAGCATAAGCTCCACCTGTCTATGTGTCAGACACTGGTGAGAGAAAATGGCTGAATGGTGACCCCACATGAACAAATAATTTCTTTTTCTTTCTTTTTTTTTCTTTTTTTGAGACAAGGTCTCACTACGTAGTTGAGAAAAAGAGAGAGAGATTAAATTAAATTAAAAATTAATTTAAATGTTTTATTATTATACTCTGAGATATAAAGGTCATGCTCATAATTATTGTGGTGAGAGCATTTAGCATGAAATCTACCCTTTTCCCAAATTGGACAACACAATGTTACTAATCATAGTCACAATGTTGCACAGTAGATCTCTGGAACACATTTATCTTATTATTTTAGATTCTCATCTTGAAAATGTAGCACCTTATTCCCGGACGCTGCTATTTCTCTACATGTTCAGCCAATTCCTATCTGTCACCATTATCTACTGAGTCTCTTCAGGATATGGAGCTCATTATTATTTCCAATTCATATCCACTGAGCAAATGGATTTTGGAGCTAGTGATTACACCATAGTAATTTATAAAGGTCTTCTTAGAACTGGTGCATTTTACATGTGTTAATGACTGGCCCATGGAGTTTTACATTTTCCATTATTACTAAACTTACAGAGATGTTTCACATGGCTTCAGCCTTAATGTCAGTAGAGAGGCAGATGGAAACACTTATTTATAAAATCTTATCTGATTTATCTACACAATAGTAAGCACTGACCATTACACTGATTCACTACACTTCATTTAATTAAATCTTCCAAACATGGCATTATTTGCTTATTAATTTTAAACCTAATTATTAGATTGATGTTGTACTATCACAATTTCTTTGATCTAAAATGCTTTATTTCTTTTTATCCTCTTGATTATCACATGTTTTATGCTTCAGCTGCAAATTGCTGTGCCACTCCTAATATATGCTTTATGAAGTTTGACCAGCTTTCTTCTTTAAAAAGCAAATAAATGCCACATCTGTCCCTCAGACATTAACAGTAATCAAGTTGTGATCTAAGCCAACCAGCTTGAATTAAATGTAGTGTCTGCATAGAATTTGGAGGAGATTTTGAGATGAAAAGCATTCCTTTGATATTGGATTTAAATCCTGCTAAACAGATATGATTTGTGTCAAAATTTAATTATAGTTTTAAAAATCAAACAAACTTTATCCAATACTATTATGAACATTACCCAAAACTATTGGTAAATGTATAATTTTGTTGTAATTTCCTGTACTATCTTAGTTACTTTTCTCATTGCTGAGCCAAAACACCCAAAATCTAAAATTAAAACTAAAGAAGGAAAAGTTTATTTTGACTCTTAGCTTGTAGAGGTTTCAGTCCATAATAAACTGGTAGGGTTCAATAATCCAAGTAGGATTCAAAAGCATAATCCATAATCCAGTCCATAATCCAAGGTAGGGTTCAATAGCAGATGGGCATCATGGATGGGAAAAAGAAAATCATGGTGTGGAAGGCAGGAATCACCCAAAGTAGAAAGCATCAGGTGACAAGCTACAATCAAAAACCTTCTTTCTGTCCCACATATCCTATCCAGTCTACTCACCCTTAGAGTGGATAGCACTTGCACCCAGGGTCATGTAGCCTTAATCCTAGCTTCACATCTTGAATCACTCCCAGCATCACAACCTTGATTCCAGAATCACACACTCTAGATCCAGCCACATCGAGAAAATGTCAGGGGGACATCTAGGTACAAGCTGTGACCTCTACTAAGATTGTGTTAAGGATATGCAGTGACTTATGATATCACTTATACAGAAGTAAACCAAATTTCATAGTTGAGGAAAAATCCTGCACAAGACCACCCCTTTATCAGACATCAGACATAGTTTGAAGTTTTTCAGTCAATTCTTACTTCTAACCTACTGGCTCCTGAAATTCATTGCCACCTCAGTTTCCCTAATTCAGTAGAACTCACAGAACTCAACAGAACACTATTAAAATATACTTCTATTATTGGAAAACATAGACATTAGAACCAGATAGAGGGAAACATTCATAGACTAAAGTCTGAAAAGCTCTTAAACATGAAAATGTCACCATCTGCAGAGATGCATTGCCCTCCTAGCACATGGATGTGTGGAAAATACAAGGTATATTTCCAACAAAGAAATTCACCTAAAAGTGGTGTCTAGAAGTCTTATTGTGGTTTCATCATACAGGGAAGACTGATTGAATCTCTGGCCGCCTGGTTGAAATCAATCACCAACCTCATGGAGAACGGGCGGATGGAATGTGACACAAACTCTCAACTCTCTGATCCCATGGCCAGTCCTTCTGGAGTGGAACCTCTCATCCTGAGTCATCTCATTATCATAGATTCCTTAGGGACCCAACGTAAGTCACTTCATAGATTAAGTTATTAAATGTGGGCCATCACCTTATCAGGAATAGCAAAGACACTCCTATCAAGTTGTTTTTTTTTTTTTTTTTTTTTTTTTTCA